>NC_135369.1:164111582-164437207 GCF_049243985.1 Paroedura picta
TTATGGGTGTAAAGGGAAGGAGAGATTCAAAGCTGATGAGATTAGTAGCACCTTTCTCAGAAAGCCTTTCCCAGAGAGCCAGCTTGGTGTAGTGGTTAAGAGCAGCACCTTCTAGTCTGGCAAGCCAGGTTTGAATTTCTGCTTCTCCACATTCAGCCAGTTGGGTGACCTTGAGCTAGTCACAGTCCTGATAGTGCTGTTCTCACAGAGTATTCCTCTCAGAGCTCTCTCAGCCCCTCTTACCTCACAGGGTGTCTGTTGTGAGGAGAGGAAGGGAAAGGAAGGCGATTATAAGCTGCTTTGGGACTCCTTTGGGTAGTGAAAAGCAGGGTATAAAAATCAATTCTCCTCTTCCTCCTCCTCCCAAAGATTTGCATCCTTGCTTTGATTGGGGTGAGAAAGTCCATTGGGGTGAAGTAGCCCTTGAAATCCCACTGATCTAATTCAAAGAGTCCAGGTAAGTACTGGAGACCTGATATCTGCCTGGCATTCATATTTTTTGCTTGGGAGCAGACCATGAATCTTTTGTGTTTAGATACACTTGCCATCTGTTCTACAAAAGTCCTGTGATATCTAATTCAGCCTACTTGGGTTCTTGATAATATAACTTTATCATCCACATATAATAAAAGCAGTGTAGGTCTAGTACCAGATACTGGGGGAAAGCCGTTTACTTTTTTGATGTTACAGTATACATTTGGATTGCCAGTCCTGGAACTCTAGCTTCATGTTCTCTTGGCCTTTCTACCCAGGTTCAAATGATATAGAACCCAAGAGCATACATGGAAAATAATAATCAGATAACCATTTCTACTCCAACATAAATAATTGTTGTATGTCAGGTTGAATCTGGAATAAACCCATGCCGAAAATTTGTTTGTGGCATGAGCTGGAAGTTTTGGGGGTTTCTAAGGTGATATTCCCCCTTCAAGGATCGCTGCCTTGTTGTGGCAAGGGGGCTTGCGTAGTTCAGTGAAGCTATGAGCTATGCCGTGCAGGGCCACCCAAGACGGACAGGTCATAGCTGAGAGCTCTGACAAAAGGTGATCCACTGGAGAAGGAAATGGCAAACCACTCCAGTATCTTTGCCATGAAAACTCTATGGACAGTTCCAATAGGCATAACGATATGACGCCGGAAGATGAGCCCCTCAGGTCGGAAGGTGTCCAATATGCTACTGGGGATGAGCAGACGGCTAGTACGAGTAGCGCCAGAATGAATGAAGCGGCTGGGCCAAAGCCGAAAGGACGCTCAGTTGTGGAAGTAACTGGTGGCGAAAAGACAGTCCGATGCTGTAAAGATTTTTATTCCATAGGAACCTGGAACGTCAGATCCATGAATCAAGGCAAGCTGGACGTGGTCAAACAAGAAATGACAAGACTGAACATCGACATTTTAGGAATCAGTGAACTAAAATGGACAGGAATGGGTGAATTTAATTCAGATGACCATCAGGTATACTACTGTGGACAAGAATCTCGCAGAAGAAATGGAGTAGCCTTCATAATCAATAAGAGAGTAGGAAAAGCAGTCTTGGGATACAATCCCCAAAATGACAGAATGATCTCAGTTCGAATCCAAGGCAAACCATTCAACATCACAGTGATCCAGGTCTACGCCCCAACCACTGCTGCTGAAGAGGATGAAGTTGATCAGTTCTATGAAGCCCTACAACACCTTCTAGAAGCAACGCCCAAAAATGATGTGCTTATCATCATGGGGGACTGGAATGCTAAAGTAGGAAGCCAAAAGATAACCGGGATAACAGGCAAGTTTGGCCTTGGAGTACAAAATGAAGCAGGGCACAGGCTGGTAGAATTTTGTCAAGAGAATACAATGGTCATAGCAAACACTCTTTTCCAGCAACCCAAGAGACGACTCTACACATGGACATCACCAGACGGTCAACACAGAAATCAGATTGACTATGTGCTCTGCAGCCAAAGATGGAAAAGTTCTATCCAGTCAATAAAAACAAGACCAGGAGCTGATTGTGGTTCAGATCATGAGCTTCTTGTTGCAAAATTTAGGCTTAAATTGAAGAAAGTAGGGAAAAGCACTAGGCCACTCAGGTATGAACTAAATCATATCCCCGACGAATACACAGTGGAGGTGACAAATAGATTTAAGGAATTAGATCTGATAGACAGAGTGCCTGAAGAACTATGGACGGAGGTTCACAACATTGTACAAGAGGTAGCAACTAAAACCATCCCAAAGAAAAAGAAATGCAAGAAATCAAAATGGCTGTCTGAGGAAGCTTTACAAATAGCTAAGGAGAGAAGGGAAGTGAAAGGCAAGGGAGAAAGAGAAAGACACACCCAATTGAATGCAGAATTCCAGAGAAAAGCTAGAAGAGATAAGAATGCCTTCTTAAATGAACAGTGCAAACAAATAGAAGAAAACAATAGAATGGGGAGGACCAGAGATCTTTTCAAGAAAATTGGAGATATGAAGAGAACGTTTCATGCAAAGGTGGGTATGATAAGGGACCAAAATGGTAGGGACCTCACAGAAGCAGAAGAGATTAAACAAAGGTGGCAAAATTATACAGAAGAACTATACAAGAGCGAGCTTAACATCCCTGATGACCACAATGGGGTAGTTACTGACCTGGAGCCAGACATCCTGGAATGTGAAGTCAAATGGGCCTTAGGAAGTCTGAGCAACAATAAAGCTAGTGGTAGTGACAGCATTCCAGTTGAACTATTCAAAATCTTAAAGGACGATGCAGTAAAAGTGCTACACTCAATATGCCAGCAAATTTGGAAAACTCAACAATGGCCACAGGATTGGAAAAGGTCAGTTTACATTCCAATCCCAAAGAAGGGCAATGCCAAAGAATGTTCAAACTACCGCACCATTGCACTAATTTCTCATGCTAGCAAAGTTATGCTCAAAATCCTACAAGCTAGGCTCCAGCAATATGTGGACCGAGAACTTCCAGAAGTACAGGCAGGATTTCGAAGAGGCAGAGGAACTAGAGATCAAATTGCCAACGTACGCTGGATCATGGAGAAAGCTAGGGAGTACCAGAAGAACGTCTACTTCTGCTTCATTGACTATGCTAAAGCCTTTGATTGTGTGGAGCACAACAAATTGTGGCAAGTTCTTAAAGAGATGGGAATACCAGAGCATCTTATTTGTCTCTTGAGAAATTTATATGCAGGTCAAGAAGCAACAGTGAGAACTGAACATGGAATCACTGACTGGTTCAAAATTGAGAAAGGAGTTCGGCAAGGCTGTATACTGTCGCCTTGCCTATTTAACTTGTATGCAGAGCACATCATGAGAAATGCGGGATTAGAGGAGTCACAAATTGGGATCAAGATTGCAGGGAGAAATATCAACAACCTCAGATATGCAGATGATACCACTCTAATGGCAGAAAGTGAAGAGGAACTAAAGAGCCTGTTGATGCGGGTGAAGGAGGAGAGTGCAAAAGTTGGCTTGAAACTCAACATCAAGAAAACAAAGATCATGGCATCCGGCCCTCTCAATTCCTGGCAAATAGAAGGGGAAGAAATGGAGATAGTGACAGATTTTATTTTCCTGGGCTCCAAGATCACTGCAGATGGGGACTGCAGCAAAGAAATTAAAAGACGCTTGCTCCTGGGGAGGAAAGCTATGGCAAATCTAGACAGCATCCTAAAAAGCAGAGACATTACCCTGCCAACAAAAGTGTGTTTAGTCAAGGCTATGGTCTTCCCAGTTGCAATGTATGGCTGCGAAAGTTGGACCATAAGGAAGGCCGAGCGTCAAAGAATTGAGGCTTTTGAACTCTGGTGCTGGAGAAGACTCTTGCGAGTCCCTTGGACTGCAAGGCGAACAAACCGGTCAGTCCTAGAGGAGATCAGCCCTGACTGCTCTTTAGAAGGCCAGATCCTGAAGATGAAACTCAAATATTTTGGCCACCTCATGAGAAGGAAGGACTCCCTGGAGAAGAGCCTAATGCTGGGAGCGATCGAGGGCAAAAGAAGAAGGGGACGACAGAGAATGAGGTGGCTGGATGGAGTCACTGAAGCAGTAGGTGCAAACTTAAATGGACTCCGGGGAATGGTAGAGGACAGGAAGGCCTGGAGGATCAGTGTCCATGGGGTCGCGATGGGTCGGACACGACTTCGCACATAACAACAACAAAAAGGTGATATTGGACTTGTATCTAGCTCTTCTAATGCAGAGCAACACAGTCACCCTATGAAACATTTTTGTCACTAAGGATATTTTAAAGAAGGAGCAGCTTTCCCAACCCGTACATCCTTGCGGCATTTCAGTTGAATCCTAGGGAGATAATCCTTGATCATATCAGGTGGTTGCTTAATTCTCATCTATAGGAAGAATGAAAATGAAGAATGAAAGGCAAGTCTCGTGTTTACGTTCTGCTTTAGATTACTGCTGTTTACAAACACCCAGCTTCCCCTTTGGCATTTCAGAGGCCAAAATATTTAGTATTGCATCATTTCTTTTCCTCGCTTTTTTGGAATTGCCAGCTATGAATCTTTTGGCACTCGAAAGAGTGAACAAGCACTGGTTCTAATATAAACTTTTGTGGACTGGAAGCCACTTCCTCAAATGTCGATATTTGATTTGTCAAGTTTTGCTAAACCCATTAACACTTTAAGGCAGGGATTCCCAACTAGTGGTCCGTGGTCTTTCCCCTCCTGCTTTACTGGAATTTGACCACAAGCTAGGGAACCAGACTCTTTCATTGCTCCCCTTCCCCGCTCCTGAGCATGGGTTCTCTTGTGGCCTCTGCACATGGTAAGGGGTGAAGCCTATGTGCTACCCCCACCTTAAACTACCTCCTGTCTCTCTCCCTCCCCCAGTCCTCCTTGAGCCTGCCTTTTAATGCAGGCTGTGATGTCACTTTTGGTGGCATGACACATCTGGGGATATGACAGGGAGGCGTGGCCAGCTGATATCACTTCCAGGTCTCCTTGAAGCCTGGAAAATTATTTCAAGGGCTCCTCTATGGTCAAAACGTTGATAAACCCTGATTTAAGGAATAGCTTAATCTGTGGTTAGTTTAGTTTGTGCTGGGGAGGGGTGAGGGGAGTGAAGAAAGCTGTGTTAGGAGTAGAGTTTACGTGAGGTTTGTTGCTTTAGAAAAGAAATTGACAAAGCAATCCTGAGGGAAGGGGAATCATAATACGGATCTGACTGACCCCTATACTGGCGTAACTCAGATTGATGCCAATATAAGGGGCATTTCCACCGATGCATGAATGGTGAGACCTGTGAACTTTCACAAGCGCGGCTGCACTACAGCTGTATGCCGGCAGAGTGAGAGCTTGAACCCCAGCACCATATAAATGTGGGCATGTCAGGAGGTGTAGCATCTCTCAGGCAGCTTGCAAAGCATTTTCAGTGTGGGAGCAGACACAAAACTACACTGGCAAAAATCCCAATTGCAGCCCATTGGAGGTCATGTTGACTCCTAATTAATTTCCTTTTCTGTAGCAGCTCAGGATTCCAGCCAAGTGCTCACTCAATCAGCACATGCTCCATGATGGCCCTGCCCCTCCTTGCCACCTAATCACGGTCCGTCTCATCCTACAAATGGTTCCAGGAGGTTGCCCCACAATTCCAGAGGTAGGTCATGTGTCATAGAGTACTCCCTGAAAGCGCCCTGCTGCCCAGAGATTGAGCTAATGCATACATATCTTAGGCATGGCCAAAATATCAACAGTCCTTCTGCAAGAGCCCTTGGGTTTATGGCTGAGGCCAGCCCAGGAAGATCTGATACTCCCCTGAAAGAGAGAAGAATGAAGATTGTGACTTGGAAGTCCCCATCAGTTGGCCATCGCTATGAGTGATGGGTTGGCACCCAGGGTTCCTGCTGTGACCGGTTTTAAGTTAGCACCATGGGATTGAACTGTCGCTGCTATAGGAGTTTTTAATGGGTGTTTTAATGCACTGATATTGTGTATTTTATTGGGGTTTTTAATGTGAGCTGCCGAAAGCCAACTTGCTGAGAGCGGCAGGATATAAATCACAATGTAAATAAATAAACAAAACACTTTGTGGCTTAGCTCTCTAGATTTCAGCCTCACAGGCACACCAGCTTTTTTACCATGATCCCAAGGGGCAGCCGTGCACAAACAGGTGAGCAAGACACCCCTTCCCCAATCCCACTCCAGCTAGTTTTGGAAATAATAACCAAATATTAAAATACAGACTTGCTCTCGGGTCTTAAATTTTTTTTTTTTAAGAACACTTCCTATGCTCATTGTCAATGCTTTCCACATAATGGGAGTTGAGTTCTGCATTTAGCCTGGTGCATGGTTTCCCCCCATAAACAAAGATAAAAGCAGTAGTATGAAATCACCCATAATAATATATCATTTGTGCAAGCGGTGAATAGACTGGGTAATTAAGAAGATGAGGCCTTTTCCCAATGAAGTGAATTGCAAGAGTGTCACTTAAGCCCACACACAAGTGGTTTCCAGACATCAGCTAATTAATGCTTATAAAGTTACTGTATGGTGCGCAACTGGAGGGGATTGGAACGACATGCTTGAAAGGCCCGTAAAGAGAGTTTTGCCGGGGTATTGTTGGGCAGGCAACAAGCTTCAAAGCATGCTGACTATACGGCATTGACAGAGTCAGGAAGTCAATGATGGATGGCTTTATTCATAGCAAGTGAGTTGGAAGACGTCCAATGGAAGGTGCGTTCAAAACCCCCTGCCTCTAGCAGAGGATCCTAGAGATAAATTTACCTTAGATGCTTATCCAACCCCCCCCTCCCCCAGTTTCTGTGCAAAAACAATAATACCCTCCAGCCCTCCAGCCCTCCCAGACAGCCATAGGAATTCCCTGGGACAGAAGCCCTGTTCACAAATTACAATGAGCAGAAAGAAGGCCGCACCAGAGAGGTGAAGGCACAAAGTGCAAGATTGAGAATTGTATTAGATCTTCTAGATCCTTATGCACTTTACCAAATGCTGTGCCAGGGGTCTCACGTGGGGCATTTAATCTGTTAGCTTGGATATTTGGAGCGTGAGAGAGAAAGCACAGCTTGGTGTAGTGGTTAGGGGTGCCGAGTTCTAATCTGACAAGCTGGGTTTGATTTCCTGCTCCTCCTCCACGTGCAGCCAGCTGGGTGACCTTGGGCTGGCCATGGCACTGATAAAGATGTTCTGACCAGGCCACTTTGAGACTCCTTCGGGTAGAGAAAAGTGGCATATAAAAACCAACTCTTTTTCTTCGTCTTCACAGGGAGTGGGGGAGATCTGTGGGAAGACTGACTAAAAATATACATACAGTACTGACAATACAAAAAGCCAATTCCTGCCATTTCTTGGGAAGGCCTTCCTTGTCTAGCCACAGAGAGACCACTCCCCATCCCCTCCACCTCTTTGCATCTGTCTTCCCTCCCTCCCTTCCTCATGGTGAGCTCTGCCCTGCCTGGGGTGAGCTTGTCCACATCCCCCCTCTCCTCTGCCAGTGTGCATAACCAAAGAGTAAGATTACCTCAATGCAAAAGAGGATTTCCCTAACAGATGCAAAAATGCACCCCAATGCATTCTCGTACTCACCTGCGCATTACTCTAATCAACCATATATTCCTGACAGCATAGTACTTTTTTTTTGGGGGGGGGAGGGGAATGCAATATTAAACATCATAACACTGGAATAAAAGATTCAGCCAAGAAGGATCCGGACGTCTGTCCTAGACTGGGACAATGATGACCAGCTTTGCCGTTTCCAGCGTGATAAATTATCTTGCAGCACCACCAAGTGCTGATCAGGACACAGAACCTCTTTCATGTCGTTTCGGCTGCAGCTGCATTCATGCTTCCTTTGTGCTCTACGACAGGGGTAGTCAACCTGTGGTCCTCCAGATGTCCATGGACTACCATTCCCATGAGCCCCTGCCAGCGAATGCTGGCAGGGGCTCTTGGGAATGGTAGTCCATGGACATCTGGAGGACCACAGGCTGACTCCCCCTGCTCTACGAGATCCACTCCCAAGGACGCATGGCCTAGGATTAAGCCGGATAGCCAATGTCACCGACTTGTTTCTTAGCAGAAATTGGAGAACTGCCTCGACATGAAGAACGTCTTTGGCCTTCGAGCGGAGAGTCGCAGGAGGCAGCTTTATGACTCAAAGCCATCGATTTCGCAAACTGGATACGGCTTGGATTACTTTTGACAGTTTGTGTTGTTTAAAAGCCGTTGCGCTTTCCGCATGGTGCAGGTGCAGCTTGCTCCGGGGGCTACCTTTTTGTGCAATGAATCATCTCCACTGATCTGTGTGATTCCTTGTAGCAAAAGCCTGACAAGCAGTGCTGGGAAAGTTGCTCAACGAGGGAGGAAAAAATGACATACAGTGGAAATCCGGCGGTGTCTGACGAGCATCATGTTGAATCCGCTGACAGGCGATACTGCCTTTCCCCATTAGCTAAAACAAGTCTGTTATTCGGAGCAAGCGGAGACGCACGTTTTAAAGCAAAATTAGGCATCTGAGCAATGGGGGGGGGGGGCTGACATAAAATCCCTCCCGATTTGGCTCTCAATTAATTTGCAAGCCCGTTGTGAGTGTGGAGGTGCTCTGTAATCAACTCGGCCTCCGAGCTGCCGCCGTGATTCGTATTGATTTGATGACAGGCAACGAATCCTGGGCTGATTGCCCCCGTGGCCGCCGGCTTTTATCCCAGCAGCGCTTTCTCGTTTTTGGTGATTGCTCCCTCTCACTTCTGCCATTTCCCCGCTCGTTCATAGCCTTCCAAGCGAACGATAGGCCCCGTTTATTTGATTTTATTTTTTGCCGTTTGCTCTGAAATTGGTCCCCTGAGTAAAGCGGTCAAGTCGAGCATGTTGCATGCATAGCCTGCTCTTTGAGCACAGTGGTTTGTGCGGGCAAGTCCAGGAAAGACAAGGCAAAGGGAGCAAAATCGAACGTCATCCTTTTCCCACTGGCGGGGCTGGCAGCCTGTTGGAACTTTGTTCTGCATAAGCAGGGCAGCATCACTGTCTCAGGTGCAGCTAGGTGCCTGTAGCCTCACACCTGGGGGCTCTGCACTTGCCCAAGTTCATGCCAAATGTCGGCTCATGAGCCAGTTTGTGCCCATCCCTACCTGACATATCACATCTTTCAGCAGGGCAACGGGACTCCCATACTGCTGTTTCTCACCTTCTGCCATGCAGAATGATACTGCAGCTGGGCAGCCATCAGAGTCTATAAGACCAATGGTCCATCTTGTTCAGTATTTTGTTTCACACAGTAGAAGAAGAAGAGTTGGTTCTTATATGCTGCGTTTCTCTACCCAAAGGAGTCTCAAAGTCAAAGCAGCTTACAGTCGCCTTCCCTTTCCTCTCCCCACAACAGACACCCTGTGAGGGAGGGTGGGGCTGAGAGAGCTCTGATATTACTGCTCAGTCAGAACAGCTTTATCAGTGCTGTGGCGAGCCCAAGCTCACCCAGCTGGCTGCATGTGGGGGAGTGCAAAATCGGACCTGGCTCGCCAGATTAGAAGAAGAGTTGGTTCTTATATGCCGCTTTTCTGTACCCGAAGGAGTCTCAGAGTGACTTACAGTCACCTTCCCTTTCCTCTCCCCACAACAGACACCCTGTGGGGTGGGTGAGGCTGAGAGAGCCCTGATATTACTGCTTGGTCAGAACAGCTTTATAAGTGCTGTGGCAAGCCCAAGGTCACCCAGCTGGCTGCATGTGGGGGAGTGCAAAATCGAACCTGGCTCGCCAGATTAGAAGTCCTCACTCCCAACCACTACACCAAGTAGCCACCCACATTCCACCAGATGGCCTACAAGGAGGCCTCAGAGGCTAGAAATCTCCCCTCTTCTTCCTCCCCGAAATTGCTTTTCTGAGGGTTCTTACTTCCGACCATGGAGATTCTGTCCCAGCTAACAGGCGTCAAGAGACCATAAGTTGTCCAGTTCTATGTTGAGAACATTCTGGGCTCTAACTGTGCTCTATCCTTGGAAGGCACTTTCCTAGGAAAACTGCTGGCTCTCATTGAAATTTAGATGTCTGATTAAGATAAGTCCTCCACATTCCCCTGGCCAGATCCGGGTTGGGAAACTTCTGGAGGTTTGGTGAAGGAGCTTGGGAATCACAGGGACTTCGATGGGGTACAATGCCATAGAGCAAGGGTGGGCAAACTGTGGCCCTCCAGATGTCCATGGACTACAATTCCCGTGAGCCCCTGTCAGCAGGGGCTCATGGGAATTGTAGTCCATGGACATCTGGAGAGCCACAGTTTGCCCACCCCTGCCAATAGAGTCCACCCTCTAAAGCAGCCATTTTCTCCAGGAGAACTGATATCGATGGAGATGAGCTATAATTCCAAGAGATCACCAGATCCCACCTAGAAGCTAACATCCCCCAAATTAAGACCTTTTTGTTCTAACCTGATTCTGGAGGATTTGATCACTTAAGCCCCGTACAGATGAAAGCCCTGTGTGCTCACTGAACATTAGGGGAGGAAGAAAGGGCATCTTGTGCACACATGGCCCTCTCTCTTAACTCCATGTGATTGTGCAGAGGAAATGGTTATGCACAGACCCCTTCCCTGTAATGCTGGTTTCCAAATTGATCACAGGGAGGGAGCATTCACACGGTCAGTTCCTTTATATGGTCACTCCTGCAGAGGCCTACCATAATGTCGATCATGTTCCCAGATCCCGGTTTTCTACACTACAGCCTCATGTCCTGAATGGCCCACTCAAAATGCCACACCAAAACAACAGAAATAAGTTGTTGGTTAGCGAAGCAATAACTAATATGCACCCCAGAGGTGAAGAGAGTCAGAACTTTTGAATTCAATGAGCTCACTTCTTGCCTCCTAAAATGGGCTTTGGGTTGGGTCTTGCAGGCAGGAGGCCTCGTTCCCTTGGAAACCAGTCTGCTGTGATGAATCAGAGGACAGACATGGCTGACAAATAAGCTGAAGCTAGGGAAACACATCAGGGAATATGATTCTTCCTGAAGAAAACAAGCATTTCTCCCCATGCTGTAAAATATTCCCCCTTCCATATCAGTATCCACAGGGGCCTAACATTCCAGTTTAAAGTGCGCATAAATTCATCTTTTTCGGTCCTCTCCTTGAACTGCATTATTCTGCATCTTTCCCCCCTCTTTTGTTAGCCATATATTTTCCCTTATGTTGAAGTGTTTCTTTTGCAGCTTCAGACTTTTAAAATCCCCAAATCATTTCTGGTTGAAATATTTGTATCATATGGCAAACCCCCCAAATTTCTGCCACTGTGGACATTCTGATTCTGTCACTTAAAAAGAGGAATTTTTAAAATGATCTGCATAATTATGCCTAGTGCTGCCCACTGAGCATCTTGTTGATCTTATTTTTGACGCTATCTAGACAAGTTGGTCGATAGTGCTGGGGAGGAGTCAGCAATCATGGTCACATTGCCACTGGGAAGAGTAATCAGGTGGTCTGGGAAGAAAAGTTCAGCTTTTTGGGGAAGAACCTCAAAGGTAGCCTTCTCAGAAGTGCTGCTGGCTCCACATGCAGGGCCAACTAGAAGAAGAAGAAGAGTTGGTTCTTATATGCCGCTTTTCCCTACCCGAAGGAGGCTCAAAGCAGCTTACAGTCGCCTTCCCATTCCTCTCCCCTAGACAGCCACAGATCAGGGGTCTCAATGCATGATGGGAAAGGGGTGCGGGGAGGAAGGATTTAGGTTTTTGTCAGTACCAGGGACCTTTCAGGGACCAGCCAAGCCTGTACAAAAGAGATGAGCTGTGTTTGAACCAGAAGGGAACCAGGCTGCTACCGATTAATATCGAAAAGATGAAAGAACAGTTTTCAAACTAATCCCGGGAGCCAGGGAGCCTCCAGTGTGGAACAAGTCAGTCCAATGGGATGATTGTAAGCACTAGGATCAGCCGTTTGGTGGGGCCTGCTGTGTGGCACGGTTTGAACCGGGTCACCCAGCAGGCTCCAAGTCAATCCTACTCAGTACCAACTCCTTGGAAGGCTCTGTTGGGCAGTCTGGTCTAAACCAAACCACCCACAAAGCCCCAAAAGAACCTGAAAGGAGAGTTCTCCCTACAGGGCCAGTTGCTTGTGGGGTTAAGGGGACCCAAAAGAGCCCCAGCTGAGCTGTGCCTCACCTATTTTTAAGCAGCATTTCCCCCCCTCTTGGCATTTTTTAGTTTGGACCTGATGATGATGATGTTATCCGTTCGGTCGTGTCCGACCCTCGGCGATTCTATAGGGAAGTCTTCGCCATGCGCTCCAGTCTCTGACTCCTTCTTTTAGTTGGGTCTAGTGGACCCCAAAAATTGCATGCCACAAGTATGCACTCAGGGTAGTATTGCTAAGAACACAATAGAACTTTCCGAACAATTATCAGGTGATATGACCATATATAGTCATGTTGACCCTCCTGCCCCTCACAAAATGGCAGTGATGTCCTTGGAAGGGATGGGAAGGGGAGGGGCCCTGGGTGGACATGTAGACAGCTATGCTCCCTGGCCATATTCTGCATGATTATGCCATCTATGGGATTCCTCAAAGCCTGTTTCATGGGGGTTTTAATGGTTAAAAAGTTGAGAATGGCTGTTCTTAGATATTGGAAATGACTGTGCATTGGAACTGTCCATTATAGCAGTGGTCCCCAACCTTTTTATCACCAGGGACCGGTCAACGCTTGACAATTTTACTGAGGCCCGGGGGAGGGGTAGTCTTTTGCCGAGGGACGTCGCCGCTACCACCTGAGCCCCTGCTCCACTTGCTTTCCTACCAGCGCCCCTGACTTCCTGCTGCCCGCTGGGGGCGCTGCCAGCAGCAGCTGCGCAGCGCCTCGCCAAGGGGGAGCCCCAGCCATGGCGGCTGTTGGAAAGCACCAAACGTGAGCCAGCGGCAGAGTGGCAAGGCAGCCCCCAAGGCAGCAGCCAGGGAAGAGGACGAGGAGGAGCCGCAGCCCAGTACCGACTGATCTACTGTCCGGACCGGTCCCCGGACCGGGGGTTGGGGACCACTGCATTATAGAACCAATAATAAGGGTAGTGATCTTGGTCTTGGTTCTTATCAGGGCTCAAGACCTAGTGAGATGTAGTAAAAGGAGTTGGTTTTTCACCCTGCTTTTCACTGTCCGAAGGAGTTTCAAAGCAGCTTAACAATCTCCTTCCTCTCCCCACAACAGGCACCCTTGTGAGGGAGGGGAGGCTGAGAGAGCTCTGACAGAACTGTTCAGTCAGAATAACACTATCAGGGCTGTGACAAGCCCAAGGTCACCCAGCTGGCTGCATGTGGAGGACTGGGGAGCAGCTTCCCTCCTACCCACCCTATGTGATTTGTAAACAGCCTTGAGGCTATGTCTGAGGTGAATGTTTCATGGTTAATATTTTGTCACAGCTGAGGGTTTTGCATGGGATGGAGCCTGCTGGCAAGGAGTCTGGTGGGTGATCCCTGGGGTTCAGGCCCTCCCTAAGAGGCGACATGTAAATAAATATGGCTGACCGGGCTGAGCAGTCAGAGGCTCTTTTGCCAGGCAGCCTGGGGACAGCCAAATGAGTTGGGTGCCGGTTGGCTCCCCCACATAGGTTGCTTCCCTTTGGGTGGACTTCCGTAAACGAGGGGATCTGTTCTCATGGCTGGGAATGGTACGGATGCCTCTGGACTCCACAGGTTTTGGTACAGTCCGCTGACTGCTAGGACAGGCTCCCTCTCCCATGCTGCCCCAACCCTCCCACGAGGAGGTAATAAAGCTGCGACCTTGGTTAAACCCCAAATTGGTGTGTTACGTCTTATTCCAGCCCAAAATGCCCTCCTGCAAGTCCCTCTGCTTTCCATATAACAAGCCACTTAAAGCTGTAATGGGATTTCATGCAGAAGGAAAAAGCTTTCACTAGGTGGGGGTGAAAAGCACCTTTGTATTTCATGCCGAGGGCTGAGTGAAGAAATCTCAAGGGAAGAAAAATCAGTCAACGTATTGAAAAGAATTATAGCCATTTTTAGGATCAATGAGAACTTACATGGCTGTGGGCTCAATAATTACAGCCTTTAGGTATCACCATAACTGTACTACCTCGAAAATACAGAGATGCAACTGCTTGTTTGAGATAGCTCTTCTAGATATCATACTGGTCTGTATCCAACTATTCTGTTCCTCTGACGGAACAGCATTTCTATTTGAGGAACTGGGAATTTCCGTCAGTTACCTCTTTTCAACTGCAGATCCACATTTTGTCCCATTGGTTGTTTCAGGGGTTTCCAGGGGAACTGGTATCACTAATCTAGAGTTCCTTTGAAATTTTGGGAGATCGTCTGGAAGTTGGCAACTCTGATGAAATGCCATAGATTGCTCCTTTCTGAAGTAGGCACTTTCTCCAGTTGATCTCTGCAGTCTGGAAATCAATCATAATTCCACATGTATGCCAGGCACCACCTGGAGGTTGGCAACCCAAACTGCAGTCTTCTGTATTGCTCACACTTCTAAAACTTAAAAAACAAAACAAAATCCCGTGCATCTTTATTTACTTGCTAGTTAGCATAAGAATATTACACCTATTTAGCTGACCCTTAAACTGATGTTGGGAAAATATAATCCTAATAGATTAAGCTGTAAAACTGGTGTTTTTCTGTGTTTATGAGGCAAATCACACTATCATTGTATAAAAAAAGCTTTTCTAATAGACAAAGATTATTTCACTCCCCTCCCCCTTTGCCGTGATTGACATTACTTTATTTTTGAATCTTTAAGGGATTTTATATTAAGATCTACCCTGTGAATAGTACGTATTTCCGTTTTAGTCATGAGTTATAATGGACGGAAGGAACCAGCATCTTCAGTTTAAACTGTTCATTATACAGAAGCATATGAAAAAAGTATAGGCAATCACAAAGTCAGTGACTTTTCTTTAAAAAAATGCTTATAGCCCCCTGTCCTTGCCTTTCCGATCCCTGCCGTGACAAGCTGTCTTGGCAAACAGACAGAATTCCTTTTGTTATGGTAAGGACCTTTGTCAGTGAATCATATTCTTAGAAAAAGCTTTACGCCAAATATTATGTTCAATGCCCTCTTCCCTATATACCCCTATCCTGATCCTTTTTTTCCTTAGGGATATCCTGACTCCAGGATTCAAACAAAGGAAAGGCAAAAATCATAGTATTTTCTTGACGCAACATTGATGGGAGAATCATTCTTGCATAGAGCTTACTGATTCCTTTCGATTCACCTAATGTGCTTCCACACTGTTAAATTCATTGATATTAAACATCTGTTGAAACAACACACACACAAACATGCACACACGGATGATGGAGAGGGAAACTTAAAACTTAAACTAACCTGAAAACCATTTTGACCTATAGCATTTTCCAGATGTAGATATATGTACCATTCCACTATAACCTCTACTTTACTATAACTGCATTTGTGTTGCTGAATTCATCTTCTCTTTGTTCTCTGGCTGTGCTGAAGAAGCATTAATCAGGCTACCGAATTAAACACACTGCCACACGCGTAACAGATACAACCTCTGCTAAAAAACAAACCATTTTGTAATAACGACCTGAGGTCTAAGGGTGAGCAGCCGAATTGGGCTTTCCTTTTCTTCAGAGATATGCAATATTTTTCATCCTGCTTCTACGATCTCCACTGAATTTTGATTATGCCTTTTCTGCCAGATGTCTCAGCTGGGTTCTCTAGAGACATGGCAATTGCGTTAATGGGTTAGAACTTCCTGTCCTTCTGTCCGTGTTCAGCCTGCCTATGAATTGATCTAATGTTAACTTGAATATGCTCAGAGTCTGTTTCTTCTGCCTCAAATGAGGTTTTGAACATGGGTTGCCAACTTTTCAACTGGGCAGGATTGCTGTGCTTTTAGTAGCATCTGTGCAGGTGAAAATGTTCTTTGGCATGACTTGAAAAGCTTCATGTGCCAATCTCTGCAATTCTGCAAAAGGCGCCAAGGGAAGGCCAGGCCTGTTCTATTTCTGGTCAGCTACTAGGACTAGAAATTTTTTTATTAAGAGAGTAAGAAAGCTCATAATCCTTTCTTCAGTAAGAGAAACCACTACTTGCTTGCTGATTCACCCTTTCCACAGACATATGTGACATGTGAATGGCTCCTCTTACGCAAAACAAGTTAAGAAAAAGTTATGAGAGTAGGGCATATAAGACGTCTGCCTGTGTATGGATATTTATAAATAAGCATCTTTCTGCAGGATCACGGTTCACGGACTCACACATGGCCAGTAGCAAATCTCTGTCCTTCTACCTTCTGTATAATCTGAATGGAAGAGAGGAAACTGATTCTGTGAACTTAGGCAGATTGTGACTAGGTGAGCAGAAGGGACCGTGTCATTGCTTGGCTCTTGTGGCCCTTTCTTGCATGCCCAGGGAAATGCCAATTACCACTTGGATCAGGAAGTGAATTTCTTCCGGGGAAGACAGGCCAGGGTTTTTTTTTTTTTTTCCTTTGAGGGGGGAAATCACTTGGGAATGGAACCAGGGTCACTGTGGGTGGACAGGTAGTTGTCAATTTCCTGCATTGTGCAGGGGGTTGGACTAGATGACCCTGGAGATCCCTTCCAACACAATGATTCTATAATAGTTTTCAAGGGGGATATTTCCCAAGCCCAAAAAGGACACAGGCAACCACATACGTTGAGGATATACTTGGCCATTTTGCATCCAGAGCATGACACAGCATGGGGAAGGGATCCTGTCTCTTCCTGTCAGCCGACCACAAGGCAGCCCCATTCTGTCAGCAGGCTGCTGCCCCTGGATCCTTGGGCCCCAATAGCCTGGATCCTTGGATGCCCATAGCCTACTGAACCCACGGGAGGCAGCTGTAGGTCAGGCCCATCAAGTGTTAGCCTCGGCTGGGTTCCTCTGTCACCCGGAGACCTGCGTCAGCCGTCCCTTCCCTCCCAGGAGGATGGGGGGATTCCTCTGGCTCCACAGGCTCAGCCTCCCCCCATGCGCCAAACTGTGACAATGTAAAAGCAAAGATTAGCTTATACAACAATACCTATGTCTCACACACTATAACCACAAAGTGGGGGTCGGGTGGGTGCCTTGACAGCGAGGGTTGGGAAAGGAGGCTGCTCCCCACACTTGGGACGGTCCCTGGCTGAGCTCCCACCTTCCTCACCACCCCCTCGGGCATGGCTGCATGTTCCTGTTTCCTCAGAGGAATACTGGGACTGGAAGTTCCTGTCCTCCATTCCTGGGCCCATTCCGCACACATAGGATAATGCACTTTCAATGTGCTTTGGCAGCTGGATTTTCCTGTGCAGAACAGGAAAATCTGCTTCGGAAGTGCATTGAAAGTGCATTATTTATTGTGTGCAGAATAGGCCCTGGCCTGCTCCTTCCTAGCGTAGAATCCCCTACGGCACCAAAGGTGACCTGGGTACGTCCTGGTCACTCATTCGATGAAACACAGCAAAAGATTTGAAAACATATGGTGAACAATAACTGCTGTATTATTATTATTATTATTATTATTATTATTATTATTATTATTATTATTATTATTATTATATTTGTTACTCGCCTTTCCCCGGAGGCTCGAGGCGAGTTATAGTAGATAGAATGATAGAATCATAGAAACATAGAATAAAACCCCCCATAAGAAACCCCATACAATAAAATCACACCAAAAAAACACATACATAGTCACTTCTGATGCCTTGTTGACACTTCGGCTCTAAGCGGGAAACTCAGATTTCATCAGCAGTTCAGCCTGTATGTAGCTTGGTTAAAACGTTTAGCTATTTGCGTGTGGTAAATCCGGAGCCTGACACTACACGGACGTCTCATTTCTGTTTTATTAAATCCTGTCAAAATGCAATCTGTAGCTCATCCTTGTGACAACACCTTGGATCCCAACCAAGAGGCTTTCTGAGGGTGGCATTCGACTTGCTCCTCTCCTTTTGAGGGCAACAATGTCAAATCTGCATGAGGATAAGGGTTTTGATTTCAGCTAATTGATATGTGTATGTAACGGGCATGGCAGTCGTTTTTTCTGTGGCAGAGCACATGTACTGGGTATGCAGTAAGGTTATAACCTCCCTTAAAGATGGGCTTCCCTTCTAAAAACATACTAAGTAAATCTAGGAGCTGCCAACTCCCCCCCCCCCAAAAAAAAACCCATTATTCATTCACATTGTTCCCTGACAACAGAGAGTGGTAGTTCTCTTTCCCGACTGCACAATTTACAGTTAGGAAAAGAGAGAGGGTAGCATTATTTGGGAGGAGTTCAAAGGATTCACAAGCATCCACGGACCAGACCACCTACATAGACTCTAATGAATGGTGGTCTGATTTTAATTGCCCTCTGCACCGGTAAAGTTTTCTTTTGCTTCATACCGTTTAAAACTTTCCCACATGTAATTTCATAGAAGCCCGTCACTGAAAAAGGATTATCTTGCTAAGCAGCATAAGAACCCAATTAAAAGCAGGCTCTTGATTTCAGAATCTTTTTGATCAATCTTCAGCGGTGACCTGCTTTGAAATCCCTTGGGAGGCTTCTGCTCCAGACGGAATACCTCCGTTGGGTGTGTTCCCAGCTTTGATACCGCTCCATTCAAACGGGACTGCTATGAGACTTTTATCGCTGCAGAAATTCCCTACCTTCTATTGCAAATATTCGGAAAAAACGGCAAACGAGGGGGCTCTACGTTATCCCTGTGTGTGCAAGGCAAGGCTTCTTTCACAGAGACAGCTGCTGAATTCTGACTGCAGGAGCAATTTCCCCATTAAAATGGATCCATGTTCCATTTTTCTGCCTTTTAGCCCCTTTCTGGCATTATGTTGCTGGTGTTTCTATCTTACATACCCAGAGAGGGCTCCACATGCAACCCTCTGTGTATGCACAAAGGCTATTTTGTGTGAAATGGGCAGAACATGTATTTTCTAGCTCTCTGAAACTCTGATTTTCAAGGAGGTGTGTTGGAACATGGCAAAGCTACAAAACAGTTTGGTGTAATGATTAAGAGTGGCAGTTTCTAATCTGGAGAGCCAAGTTCGATTCCCCGCTCCTCCACATGCAGCTAGCTGGGTGACCTTGAGTTAGTCACAGTCCTGTTAGAGCTGTTCTCACAGAGCAGTCCTGTCAGAGCTCTTGAAGCCCCACCTACCTCACAGGGTGTCTGTTGTGGGGAGAGAAAGCGAAGTCAATTGTGAGCTACTTTGAGACTCCTTTGGGTAGTGGAAAGCAGAGTGTAAAAACTAACTCTTCTTCTTAACTCAAAACGGGTAGCAAGATGGCTTCATGTAGAGAAGCACCAGAAACATAAATGTCTGAAAAGGGCTTATGGGGGAAGCTCTGCAGAAGACCTGTTCTGTCCCAATAACAGGCCTTGAATAATGTTGTTCTGCTACTTGGGAAAACGGCTGCAGTTCTGCCCCGGAGGAAGCCCAATTATGATGAACAAATTGTATCCTGCTTCATGTAAGCTGTGACTGACTTGATATGACCTTGGAACCAGAGCTCTGCTTTTAATGACTACGAGGAGCGGTGTGTGCTGTGGATTCCGCCAATCAGAAGGGAGTGGGAATAGGAAGAGATAAAGAGGACGCGTCTCTCCTGTAAATGTTCACTTGCCCAGACAGTAAAAAATGGTGAATGCTTGTACCAGGGAACAAAGATACCTCAAGCACCTCTTTTTAAAAAACATTTTTGGGGGGGAATGGGAATAAATGGGATTTTCGGAAAAGATAGTGCTCATGTTGATTACACCAAACCTTCTCACGTTGGATAAAGCAGCAGTGATGAACTAGTCAACCGAACCCCTTAGCACGTGCTTCCTCAACCAGGGTCCCATGAAGCCATGAGGTTTCTTGTCAGCCTTGGAAGGGTTTCCTGAATGGATGGGAGTTAATTAATTTTTTAAAAAATATTTTTTATGTGTGTTAGTCAATTATGAGGTGATATGACCATATATGGTCACGGCGACTTGCCCGCCTCCTCCAAAAATGGCCAATGATGGACTTGGAGGGGGTGGGCGTGTCCACAGCTCTGCTTCCCAGCCGTATTCTACACGATCACAACACTTCTGGGGTTTCTTGAAGCTCAAAGAATGTTTCAGGGGCTCCTCAATGGTAAAGTTGAGAAAGGCTTCCTTAGCCTTAACATGGGTGGGATTTCCCCCTAAGTAGTCTTCTTTACTGAAATAAATAAATAAATCTTTAATAAATCCTAGAAAGCACAGGATATGGGGAACCATTGCAAGACACAGAACTGGGTTCAAGACAGAGCATTTTAGTAGACTGACAAGGCCTGCTCTTAATATCAGTTTTGATACAACTCTTGATGCAGGGAACTCCATTCCAGCCTAAAAGCTGTATCGGTTTCCTTTTAGCCTGAGAGTTTTCTCACTAATGTAATCAGATTGATTTTTGGGGTTGGGGGAAGGCTAAAAGTTTCCCTCCGAGCTTGCTTTTGACTAGTCACTTCAAAACTCTGGATAATATTAATGAAGACGAAGAGCTGGTTTTTTGGTACCCCACTTTTTACTACCCAAAGGAGTCTCAAAGCAGCTTACAACAGCATACCCTTCCTCTCCCTCCAGCAGACACCCTGTGAAGTAGGTGAGTCTGGGAGAGCTCTGAGAGAACTGTCACTGGCCCAAGCTAGGAGGAGTGGGGAATCAAACTTGATTCTCCAGATTAGAGGTCGCCACTCTTAACAACTACTACATGCTGGCACTGAGGTGTGTGTTGTTAGGCACACATGTAATTGTAGTCCATGGACATTTGGAGTGCCATGATTTAGCCCCTCCTACCCTATACCAGCAAATAAATTAAAAGACGCTTGCTCCTGGGGAGGAAAGCTATGACAATGGGATGAAATTAATTCAAAAGAAATTTCGTCTCAACATCCGGAAGAAGTTCCTGACAGAGCAGTTTCTCAGCAGAACAGGCTTCCTCGGGAGGTGGTGGGTTCTCCATCTGACAGAGAGGCTGATTCTGTGAAGGGTTAAGGGGGTGGCAGGTTACAGTGGATGAACGATAGGGTTGTGAGTGTCCTGCATAGTGTAGGGGGTTGGACTAGATGACCCATGAGATCCAACTCTATGATTCTATGATTCTGTGATTCTATAGGTTTGTAAAAAGCATACATTGATTTAGGTCTTACTCTAAAAGAGACATAGGATTTTACTTTTAGCAATGGAGGCAGATGGCTGAAATGATGTGTTTCATGTTAGCCGAATCAATGTTCCTTCAGTTCATAATCACTTCCTCAGTAATTTAATTTTACCTAGTCTGAAAAGTATGATTTAACATCAATGTAGTCGTTTGCCTTGAATGAATTGCACATGATTTAGGATTACGACGAGTTCCAATAACATAGAGGTTATGAGTTGTACTATAGTTGTGGTTCGTGTAGCGGTTTCTTGCTGTTTTCTAGGGACCGAACGAACACCAGGTCTTGGCACTTTACATGGCTTTGCTGCTGGCCGATTTCAATAAGGAATAAAAAAGAAGAAGAGTGGGAACCAGACGTATTGCTTCATAAATGCAGCTGGGGATAATCTTTCGAATGCAAAATTGTGTACTAGGTCAATGACCTGCGTGCATTAGTAGATCTCCTTCCTGTTCTTATGTGGGAAGAATTTCTGCGTGATGAGAAAATGAAAGGACAACTAAAAACAGAATATGCCCTTCAGAGAGCGGTTCACCCAAGTTGAGATACATTAACCAAAGATTGCACAGTGCATGTGAGTCATGCTTCTCCGGTGCAGGAGGGAACTGGTCTGCTTTCCCGGCACTATGTCTTTATCAAACAAGCACTGATAGGTGGAATGGAACAAGGTCTTATATTGCTGTGTTACTAAGTACGCTGGGCACTGCACTTTCTTGGGCAAACCTGATATACCCATACATTTGGGGTCAATACTTTGTATATATTAAATGCTAATTTCACTTTCTTTGTATTTCAGACTTTGTTTCTATAAACAAAATCTGCTGCAAACCAGAGGGTCTGACGAATCCATCGGTTATAGGAATTCTGTCCTTCTTGTACCATATTCACTATGTGACCATGGTCTTCTTGTACCATCCATCCACCATGTGATCATGTTCCCTCTAGATTGTTAGGGCCATTCTGCAAACCATTAATGTAGTGTTATACTTACTGTATGAAGATGCTACATTTTGGGCGTTTCACATGATGTCGCCAACCTCCTGTGTCTGGTCAGCAAACCTAACACCACATCCACCATTTTAAAGCAGTAGTTGGGGAATCGCATAAAGTAGATTCCCCAACCTAAAAAGCAAGAGCTAGAGGAGAGGAACCAGCAAGCCACACACTAAAGAAATGTGTGGAGGTGAAGAAGTGCTATCTCTGCCTCCCTCTCCCTTCTCCTGGGGATGGGATCATTTTTGGGGATTTTTTTAGAGCGAACTGCCAGGAGCAACAAATAGGCATTCAATCGTGCAGGCAAAGCCAAAAAGAATTTTCCCCCAGTTAAAACACAAAGCATGCCTCTCTAAAGACCCCCCCCCCCAAAAAAAAATCAGGAACAAGATTAATTTTTAAAAGATTAAAGACTCGTGATTCTATAAGGTAAAAAAGGTAAAGGTATCCCCCTGTGCAAGCACCAAGTCATGTCTGACCCTTGGGGTGACGCTCTCCAGCATTTTCATGGCAGACTCAATACGGGGTGGTTTGCCAGTGCCTTCCCCAGTCATTACCGTTTACCCCCCAGCAAGCTGGGTACTCATTTTACCAACCTCGGAAGGATGGAAGGCTGAGTCAACCCTGAACCGGCTGCTGGGATCAAACTCCCAGCCTCATGGGCAGACAGCTTCAGACAGCATATCGCTGCCTTACCACTCTGCGCCACAAGAGGCGTGATTCTATAAGGGTTTCAAAAAGCACTATGCATCTATGATTACATGCATAGGTACTTCAACGAAGAAGGATTGATTTAAAAAAAATTAGCGGACATCGTGGGCCCTTTAAAACATTGAGAAAGGGGATTGGTTGCCTGGATTGATTGACAGGTGGAAGACAGTCGTGTGTAAAGTGCGTTGCTCTCTTCCTCCATTTCAAGCAGGCATATGGAATGTAAGAAGTGCGAAATGGTGGCAAATGGAAGCAGGAAGAAGGTGAGGAATGGTTGGAGACGTGATAATTTTTAGTGCTATGCCATTATGCTGGCGTAACGCTATTTTTTTCAATGTGCGGAAATGCCCATAGACATCCCAGCATGGCCAGTCTCCTTTTCTCCATTACAGAGGTTCTCTGAGGAACAATTTCCTTACGGATATTTGTTGGGCTAAGGAATACTTAAGCCCCTGTAGGTTTTAATACTTTCAAGCGTGATCTTTGTTATGAAGATATAAAATGATGCTGTTGAAACAACTGACCGAAAAGAAGATTTTTTAAAAAGCTGAAATGGTTTGTAATCCACCCCAGGCTTTGGTCCCTTGAGAGCACAAGTCCCAGTCTCTAACCACAACCTATTAGGGACGTGAAGCACCCAGATGCTACCAAAGGAAGAAGGCGAGAAACTTATCAGTGGCTGACTTGCCTATTTTGAGAATTAGTGTCTGTTAGCCAATGCCATCCTAGGCACCCCTGCTACATCACACAACCATACCTATAGGAGCATCTTCTGATATTTTCTTCATTTTTTATGGTGTGGTATTAACAACTATACTCCCCACCCCCTCAGTTTGTTCCACAGGACCTGAATCTGGAGTAATTCCAGACTGGGTTTTACTTGTGGGTCTCTATAAGCTAATTTTATGCAAGCTGGTTTGGAGCACTCCTTCCTCTTTCTATTTTTCATGCAATTTGGTCTGAAGAAAACACTCAACGTATTCCTAAGTCACAGCTTTCCATATCTTGGGAGTGTTTGAGTCTCAGCTGGGTAGTTTCATTTGTCTTTGCCGGCAGAGAAACTGTTACCTCAGGATCTCTGGCTTCCTTTCATACCTTTCACTCAATATTTTATGCCCTCTGCAAACAATGATTTGTCTTTCAGTGCATTTCCCAGTCACCACCATGCCACTTCTGACTGTGCAGATTTACTTTTTGTTGAGCTGACTGATTTCATGACTCTCTCCTTACAGTTTCAAAAGGCACCCCCCACACAAACACACACACCTGAAGCTGACCAATGAGCAAAGACTGTGCCATAATCTCGAGGTGTGGCCTTGGGGGGGGGGGGGGGGAAGAGAATCTGATGGAATCATTTCTGTTTATTTCCTTCACCTTGGGAGCCAAGAAAGGGGGGGAAAATGGGGCAACAGGACTCCTAAAAGGAATGGACATGCAGGGATAGGAAACAAACAGCCCAGAATGGAGAAGGAACATGAATGCCTGACCCACCTGCAAAGTGAAAGTGAGTTGGCATGCAGAAGAGGAAGACACACCTGAGGAGAATGGAAGAGAAAGGCAGTGCATAAACTGCTTATATTAGGTTGAAAGGGAAAAAACCTGTTTCCAAATGAAATTTTACCTTTTCTCTCTTTCCATTTCCTTCCTTCCTTCCTGTCATTTTTATCTCATCCTTCCTCTAGGTCAGTCAACGTGGTTCTCTCTCCTGTGTTATCCTCACTATAACACTGAGAGTGACTTGCTCAGGACTAGATTATACTGGCTCAAGGTCATCAAGTCAGCTTCATGGCTGAGGAGGATTTGAACCATGGTCTCGTAGGTCTTAATTCAGCACTCTAACCACTACTCCACACTATTCTTCATAATGCAGCAGTATAGTAACGTCAACCATTCCTGTTAGACTAAGCAGATCCCGTTGTTCTCAATGCTGACACTTGGATTCCACTTCCCATCTTCTTTCCGTGAGGTCTGTCTCCACTCAGAAGTGAGAAGGGGTTCCCTATGGAGAATGTGGCCAAATGTGGCATGTTTGCGTTTCAATATTAATCTCATAATTGCTCACTGTTCTTCCAACGAGTTCAGTCAGACTTCACAAGGATATCCCCATTTGTCTTCCGCATAGCAAGGAAGAGGGCTAGCCTGAAAGAAAGAGGTTTATTTAAAGCCTATCCACATTAGTCCTGTTTACAAATGTTGATAAATGCAAATATAGGCTGGTTTTCTTTATTCGTGTTCTGAGTAATTCTCATGTTAACACTGGACACCAGGGCTGATTCTGCACAGTCACTTGAAGACAAACTTTTCAACCAGGAACCAGGAAGTCTTTGAACTGATGCCCTGGCCAATCAGGGAAGACTGCTTTGCTGCGAGGCATGGAGAAGAGAGTTAATTTGAAAAAAGGAAAAATCTACACACTTCCTGATGCTGGATTTTCAAATATCCAGGGTTATATCCACTTCTGGATATCACGGGGGAAAGGTATTAGGGTCACTCCGGATCAGTCATGCATGTTGCAGAGGGAAAATGTAAAGTGACCAAAATCAAAATGGAAATCAAATTCAGTGTAGGTGGGAGGGCTTTATTCTAACTGGGATTGGGTAAAAAGCCCCATGCAGACTATACCCAGTACAGCTGAATATGTGCTTGAAACTGCCAGTTTATCCAAGTATTGATTGCCAATTTCATTTGTACAATGAATGCATGTTGGCTCCTTCTTACAAAGATATGTGTACATGGAGGAAGTACATTTTTTGTAAACATCTTGTGAACAGGGTTACTGAGGTCCATGGAGCAGCATCTCCAATCACCACTGGAGCTCTCACACTAGTTTTCTGCACCCACTGGCAGTGTCTAATCCCATCATCTTTAAAGCTGTTGACTTCAGCAATATTAATTTACTGTGTGCCTGGGAAGAATAATTCATTGACATAGTTTTGTGCATAAAGTGAAAAATTTTTCGCTGAAGGCCTGAGATATGATCTAATCTTGAATTATTCTCCCCCCTCCCCAGTTTTTACTTTTAAGAGACATTTGAGACGGCTTTTCCTGAGAGGAAGGAGGAAAGAAACATCAATTACAGGCTTGGCTCCCTCGAGCAACACTATATTTGGACAAAGGGCATGACTCATCCTTACTAGAACTACTGCATTGAGATCGCCCAGTGAACTTTCTTCATTCCTCTGCACGGAGGTCTCATCTCCTTCGCTATATAGAGAATTTGCTCTTCCCAAAGCTTCTTTTATGTCTACGTGCCAGCAGTAAGAAAACAGGAAACAAAAGAGTCAGATACTCCCTTTTCAGGAGTAATTTTGTTCCCTTTCATTTGACTCTCAAGCACAGCTGCCATTTTGAACCATCAGACCCAGTCATTAGAATGGGTGATTCATGTCTATTGGCTCCCTGAGATTCCAATCATCTTGCATAGCTCCTCCTTATGCGGCCAGACTTCCACTGGACTCGTGAAGGTCATGACTGCCACCTTGCTGCTATTCATCCTGTCAACCTTTATTCTCCATCTGCCCTTCCCATCATGATTGATCAGCCATCATTAGTGATTGTGTACTTTGACGGGTCTGCTGCTAGAGAGTCCAGATGAACAGACACTTGAAGAAACTCTTGGGCTCAGCCTCCAGCCATTGTCGGTTCCATGCTGAAGAAAGTCACATTGTGTTATTACCTGTTATAGGGCTTTCCTAACTGGGGTTTATGTCGTGTTTAGGAGAGTTGTACTCGCCTCGATGCCATTCAAAAAAAATTAAATTAAAAGTCTTATGTCCCATATATCTGTTATGCAAATGGGATCCAAAACATAATATTTTAAAAATTCATTTTAATAACTTTTACATGACACCTTTCCACTCAAATAGGGCTCCTAAAGTAGAAAAACCCTAATTTTTATAAAACAGATCTTTAAAAAATAGATTGAAAACATCCAGCATCAGAATAAACGCAACCACGAAAACAGCAATTAACAACAAACATAGTAGAGGTTTCTTTAAAAAGAAGAACAGTAGAGTCTTAAGGATTAAAGTCACCAGATGTTTTTGGGAGTCCAAAGGGAATGGGCTCTAGTAGGCCTCCTTGAGTAACATGTGGAACCATGGCCCTGCTTTATGTGATAGTCAATTCCAATTCTTTTCCTGCAGACAGGAAGAAAAACGAATTAGGGATGGGCACAAATTGGCACACAAACCAAAGTGCATCATGAATTTGGGTTGGTTTGTAGTTTGAAAAACAATATTCATGAACTAAAGACCCACCACGAACTTCCATGAATTTTAAGGCCATTTGTGGCCATTCACGGTGGTTCCTGAAAAGCAGGAAATGGGAAGCACCAAGCCTTTTAAATCCCTGCTTTCTGCTCCTTGCTGCTTAGTTGTTTGGTTTAAATAGCTTCACGGGGAGCAGAAAGCAGGGTCACGAACTGATACAAACTGATTCGAATTCGTGAACTGACATATTGCTTTGTGGTTTGGTTCATAGTTCAGCTAGGTGGTTCATAGTTCAGCTAGGTGGTTCATAGTTCAGCTAGGTGGTTCATAGTTCAGCTAGGTACTTCTCCCTAACAAATATAGTTGGTACCCATCCATAAAAAGCATTACAAGTTGATTTCCGATCACAAATAAATTCAGGCAGAGAAGAAAAGGCTGCGTCACTGGCTTGCATGCTATGAACCTCGTGATCTCTCAGTAATAGTTCATCAAAAGTAATGGTTTAAGATTGAAGAAACTGTGTCTGCCAAACAGATGGCTATGATTGCCTGGTCTGCTGAAGACAGACTCCTGTAGATAGCCAGTATGGTGTAGGGGTTATGATATTGAGTTAGGTCTAAGGAACTCATGTTTGGATTCCTATCTAGCGTACAAATGAATTTATGCAGGCTCAATAAACAGTTCTCTGAAATTGGAGAGTACCAAAGTTCAACACAACTGGTAACTGGAGAGTACCAAGTTCAACACAACTGGTAACTGGAGAGTACCAAAATTCAACACAACTGGTAACTGGAGAGTACCAAGGTTCAACACAATTTCCACAACACAATATTCATTTCTATCTAGCCATGAGGCTCACTGGGTAACCCTGAGCTAGTCATTTTCTTCTCCACATATAACCAAACTGCCAGTTTGTTTTAAGAATAAAAATGGACAAGGGCAGGAACATCTTTGCTGCTTTTCGGCTTGATTTGTAATCGTTGAAAATTTCCAGGAGGAAATACTTGTGTGTCAGGCTTGGCATTTATGAACACCTTAGTGGCGTCACTGTCAGGGAGTTCCGCTTGTAGAAGAAGCCAACGTGGTACCTTTATTTGTCCAGTCTTTCTCACCTCTAAACTGGAAAAAAAGTGTTGATGATGACACACCAAATTTTAAAACAGGTTCTTCGTGACTGAAAGAAAATGTCAGTGGTTCACAGCCATTCTGCTGATAGCTTGTTTTGTGTGAACCTCTTTGGTAAGAAAAGACAAACACAAGAGTTGTTCCAAAGCACAGCTGTACTCTTGGGCAATACCATTTCTTTTCTGTGCAGAGCACAGATGTGGTCTTGTGCAATTTTCGTTCATGTCAATGAAAATTGTGCAAGGGGAGCTGTAAAGAAACTGGTTAACAGGAGAAGGAGATAGGAAAGCCTGAACCACACAGCCTTAATAAACTGGAAATGTTATCCCAGGTAAAATGACGGCTGATTCTAATGAATAAAGATGAAGACACCTCTCAGTGTCTTTGCCTGCTATTGATTTGTGTATCTGCAGCATTTTACATTGCTTCTCCTGTGTTACCAAGGTGGCAGGCAATAACAATTTAGTTCGCTTCCTTTACAAATAAAATTAATGTATTACACAATGAGTAATTAAAATATGGAATTCAAATACTGATGGATAGCTATAAAAGGAGATTAGAAAGATCTATGAAGGTTAGGTCCATCTCTGGCTATTAGGCATGGTTAATAAAGGTAGCCTTTTCACCCAGAGGCAGTAAGCCTCTGGAGATCAGTGTCAGGAGGCAACATCAGGGGTTGTCATCTAAGCCCAGTTTGTTGGTCCTGCATGATAATCAGTGATTGACACAGGATGCTGGACTACATGGACCACTGGTCCAACCCAGCAGGGTTCTGTTTGTATTATCTTTAGAAGGTGATCGAACAGCTCAGAACTTCCATGTCCAGTGGGACGGTCTGGCTGAGGAGTTCCACTGACTGTACTGGGCCTCAGAGGAGGGAAGCCAGGACCCTTGGGATGACCCAGGCTCAACACTCAGGATGGCAAAGCCTCCCTCCCACACATACTCACCATGCTGATAGCAGCAGTCCTAAGGTAATGGCCTAAGGTGGCAGGATCCCTTACAAACAAGATCAGAGTTGGGGTGAGGAGTGGAGGTTCTCACCCAGCATCTAGGAAGACTGTGGGTGGAGAAGAGGAGGAGCATGGGAGAGGAGAACCCACTCTTGTCCCATTTCTGGGATCTTACAAGGAACCCTGGGGCAGGTTAACAATGACGGAAGACACTGGGCCAATTGACAGGGTGGGCCTCCCGTAACCATGTCTCTAAATGCCAGAATCTAGCGCCTTCATAACCTGCCAGTGGGGCTTCTCATTAGCCACTGCTGGAAAGAGAACACTGAAAAAGATTAGGTGAATTCTTGTTGGGATTCAATAGGAACCTTCTTATGTAGAAGTTCCATATAGCTCATCAGTAAATTAACATTTCCCCACCTCCGGCAAAGTAGAAAATATGTCAATTTTTGAACACGGCTTCCTTTTTGCAATCCTTCTGAATCTCTGTTTAGAAACACTGAAGCAGACAAACTGTATAAGAGCACTTTGGGCTATTTTACAATAGGCTTCACATTATACAGTCTAGTGGACGGGCAGTGAATGGGCACCGTATTGATAGTCAGTTCCTTCCATTTCCAGAACTACCTGCTTTGCCTCTGCTCATCCCTTGTGATATTCCATTAATTGTAGTGTTGTATAATTTTACGTCTCAAACTGCCTGAAAGCCCCAAAACGGCATCATGTAACATATGGGGAGATCTCAGTACTAGATGCTAGAATGTTTAAGAGCATAAGGACATCAGAACATTCATACAGCCTTTTGGATCACATCACTAGTCTATGTGGCCAACATACGATTTCACATCGGAGTCAACCACTTGCCCTAGAGGGCCAAACCAACAGGGTGTAGAGGCAGAGGACCTCCCTGCCCTGTTTGGCTGACAACTGCTTGTTCTTGGGATTTGTTCAAAGTTTTTGCCTCTAGACTAGAGAATCAGGCCAGCTTTCTCCTGTCCCAGCCTTAAAAAAACAGAATTTGATAATGAGTGTCACAACCTCTTCTGTTATTTGAAGATTAGATTGGTCTTGACTTCGGAGTAGTTGTGATGTTGTTAATTTCTTTAAGCAGAGCTGCATCTTCAAAATGTGGAAGCTGTGCTTGGTTATCAGCCAGTACCATTGATCCCGTACCGCTTTCTTTATACCTTGACTAAAAGAGAGGCTATCTCACTATAAATGTCTTTTCTTCTTGGGTGATTAACTTAGCCTATTCACTTTGCTGATCTGACACTGAGAAATACAAAAAAAAAGAAAAGAGTATAAGAGAAATGTCAAGTCCAATATTTTGGATTCACTGACATTTACAGAACCTATATAGCTTTGTTCCCTAGACTATTGCTAATTCTGCCATTTCTCTGAAATGAAGAAAGGTTGTAATATACTTTGGGGATAGATTTTCTGAATTTGTAGGCATTACGTGACCAACCCTTGCTCTCTGGTATATTTTCAGGGGAAATTGTCTCACTGATCCAACTGTGTGGGCATGAAATATCCAGGACTCTGTACAAGCAAAAATTATACTAGTCAGCTGTCTGGCAGGAAGGAATCAGGCTAATTCTACCCTTTCCCCTCTGCTTGCCTCCCTGCCTCATTGACTGGAATTACTGTCAATTTCTGACAAGGTTATGTGCGCACAGTCACAGCAGTCGGATTAGCGATGAATCCCATGTTTAGTACATGCTTGGGCATGGAGTTACTCATTCAGCTAGAGGTGCAACCACCGAAACAGGCTTCCTTGAATTCCTTCCATTTCCAGAACTATCTGCTTTGCCATTTGCCCCAATCTAATCTTCAAATAATAAAAGAGATTGCAAAGTCCCACTGTCAAATCCTATTTTTTTAAGACTGGGACAACAGAAAGCGGGCCGGATTCTCCAGAGGTAAGAACACAGCAAGAGAGTGGGCCATTTCGCACGGCTTCAAAGTAGCAGAATGGTTGCTATTTGGAAACGCTACTAATTTGCCATAACCCACGACGTCGTAGACAATCTGCAACAATCCTGAAACCAATCAGCAAAAAGCGCTTCGTTGTGGCGCTTTCAGGGGAATCCAGAAAAGTGGATTCACCCTCCGGATAGCGATACACTCCTGCAACCAATCTGCAACAGTAGCGCTAAAGACCTGTGCGTTACCATTGTTGCTGGTTCTTCAAAGTCCCTCCCCCTGGCTCTCTCCTCCAAACTTCCGGCGAAGCGATCGCCATTTTTTTTTCTCCGAGCGAGCGGGGATAAACGCACCGGCGAGCCTCTTTCTGTTTAGAGGCTTCCCTGGCTTCAGTCCTTCACCTTTAGTCACTAAGCACAAACCACTGAAAAGCCCGTTTGCTGAAATAAAGTCCCTTTATTTTTTACAAATAAATTGAGCCGAAAATCGAGCCCGTGAGAGGGGGGGGGGATTTTTTTTTAATCACTCGAGGCAGCGTGCAAACGATCATACAATCAAACGACAGCTCACATTAGGCAGCTGGATGGGTCTCTCCGTAGCAACGAATCTACCTAGATTCGTTGCTATGGGTCGTTTTTTTTTTTTAAAAACCTTTCTTAAAGGGAAAGGGGCTGTTTGGGAGCATGCTAACGGCTGCCCATTGGCTGCTTGACGGCCAGGGGCGGGACGAGCTTGGCAATAGCGCTTCCTTTCTAGCAATTTCTGCCGAGACCGGAAGCCTGTGGGAAATGCTAAAAAACGCAACTGATTCCACTACAAAGGCAGGTATGCATAACGACGAATTCCACTATTTTAAATGGCGATTTTTCATTCCGCAAACAATTTGCAACAAAGATCCCTGTGCGAAAAGGCCCAGTGTCTTTTGGCTGCATCAGGGTGGTGGTGGTGGGGAGGGTCCCACAACAAAGAGAAAAATGGTTTGTTGGGTTGGCCAGCATAGTCCTTGAATGTGGGGGTCAATTCATACTTGAGAAGTTTCAGAAATGTTGGTTGCTACAGAATGCTGCAGCCCCAGAGTGTTCACTGAACTGGTCTCCAGGGAGTATATCGCTCCAGTCTTGGCTCATCTGTAGCTGGTGCTCAGTTTGTTTCTGAGCACTATTCAGTGTGCTAATATTTACCTTCAAGGTCCTGTATGGTTCAGGTCCAATATACCTGAAGGACTGCCTTCACTTAGAAACATACTCAACCATTATGGCAGAGATTCCCAACCAGGCATCTATGGTCCCCTGGTGCTCCACAGGAGCTCTGGAGGGGGTCCAAGGCCTTTCCCTTCCTGCCTTAATGGACATGTCCATAAGTTAGGGAACTAGCCATTTTCATTGCTCCTCCTTCCCTCACCCAAGTGTGAGTGAATTATCTTGTGGCTTCTGTGCCTGGAAGAGGTGGGAGGCTGAACATCTACTCCCGGCTTAAATTGCCTCCTCTTTCTCCCCCCCCCCAGTCCTCCATGAGCCTGCCTGTTTACACCGGTGGTGGCCACTTCAAGTGACATGTTCCTTCCAGGGCATGGCAGGGAGTAATGGTCAGCTGGCTTTCACTTCTGGGGCTCCTTGAAGCTTGAACAATTATTTCAGGGGCTCTTCCATGGTCAAAAGATTGAAAAAGTCTGCATTGTGGTGATCTTTGAAGGTTCTACTTTGGGTGCTCCCACTTTATGAAATTAGGCATAATATTAATCTGGATTAGAAATCTGCAATAGGGATGAAGAACATGATAAAATAATTCATTTCTGCCAACTGTATGGATCTAACTTGTACACTGGAAACTGGTATATAACATTTTATATTACACTCCTAGTGGAGGGTTTGGACCATCCAGTTGTCATAGTCAAAAGAATTCTTGGTGATGGTTTATGATTGGATTGTGCCAGTTTCACAAGTTTGCTGAGTGGAAGAGGAAGCAGCCTCAGAGCATGCCCTGCTGCCAGTAAGTTCTCTAGGACCCAAGGCAGCCAGGAAAGCCTCTGCTCTGGGAATGTTTACTCATGAGTAAGTGATGTGAGGTTTGCAATTTGCAATCTGAGAAGGGAGGAATGCTTTGGGGGTAGCAATCACAAGCAATTGCAGCAGGGAAAATAATGATGTGGGTGGGACTGGGAAGATGTAGACTTTCCCTTTCCATATGGATACCACCTTGGTCTGTGCTGCAGTCTTTCCAAGACCATCACAACAAACACCAATCTTTTACACCAATCTTATGGAAGATGGGGGAACTATAGATGGTGCACAGAAGCACCATGAGGACATGTGGAGGGGGGAGACACTGTTTCCCAGTAGCACCTTCTGTGTAGAAGAACTAGTTTTTACACACTGCTTTTCCCTGACCAAAGGAGTCTCAGAGTGGCTTAGAATAGCCTTCTCTTCCTCTCCCCACAACAGACACCCTTTGAGGTAAGTGAGGCTGTGACTTGCCCAATGTCACCCAGCTGGCCCACGCGGTCACCCAGCAAGTGGAATAGCAAGGACTCAGATCCGGCTTGCCATATTAGAAGCCGTTGCTCTTGACTACTACACCAAGTTCTACAAATTGCCATTGCTTGAAAGAGATGTAGCTAGAGCCCAGGCAGAAGAAGCTGTTGCAGGAGGAGGGTGTCGGTCTTTTTTTGGCTTGCTCATCAACTGTTATAGGATTTTGTTGCATTAAATATGGACCTTCTGAGCAGTGGATTCTCAGAGCAATCCAAGGAGGGAGACACTCAGGTATTGCCTACATGGAGAGGTGATTGTGTGCTTCATAAGGTTTGCAATGGGAGAAGGGAGAAATGCTTTTGTTATCTGTGTTCTCTCTCTCCTCTGTATGTGTGTAGAGGGGAGTGCTACACAGCTCCCATCTCCATCCCAAGCAGCCCTTTCCTCCAGGGGAAATGATCTTTGCAGTCTGGAGAGGAGCTTTCATTCTGGGGTTCTCCAGGTCCCAACTGGAGGCTGGCATCCCTGAACAATAGCAGGGATGCTAGCCTCCACTTGGGACCCGGAGATCCCACTTCTGGGGTTTCTCGAAGCCTGAAGAATATTTCAGGGGTTTCTCAATGGTAACAAAGTTGAGAAAAGTAGCCCTGTGTGGTGCAGGGCAGCTAGGAGAAGCCTTTGCTCCTCCCTGGAGGGGGGCTGGGTGTGAGCTGAAATGAGACCGGGGTAGAACGCATGCTGAATCGGTGGTGGTGGGGCTGTTGTGCATATGTGCTGAATCAGGGCCGTGGCAGCATGCCCTCTGGATTGGCCCTCTGTTCAGAAACAGCCTCTTGCTGTTCCTATGGGATTCTGGGCACCCAGGAGAAGCCATTTCCACCACCGAACTGGGACTGTTAATTATTATTTTATTATTATTTATGTACGTGTACATTGTCTTTAAGTTTTGTATTCTGAATCACTTCCTAGGAGTTCACAGTGAATGGATGAGGACTGATCCCCCCCCATGGGATTTTACTCTGTTTGGTAATCAAAAAGACTTGAATTTTTAATCAAATGCTGCTTTGTTTTCCTGGGTTGCTTCCAAAGTCTTTGATTTTAGAAAATGTAGAAATGATGAACAAAGTTTCCCTGGAATTGAATTTCCTCTTAAGATTCTTGTATCGTTTGTGCTGGCAGATAGCATGATTTCTCAGCCTCTGCTTCTGTTGCAGAAAAGGAGGAAATTAGATAATAAGTAAAGTAATTTCCAGGCAGAAGAATGGATTTCTGTTGCTAATGCTTGACACGAAAGGCTTGACTTTTGAAGTCCGCCTATTTGTTTGTAGTACCGCATCTAACAGAAGACTTAGAATTCATCAGATGTACGTATCAGATGGATAAAGGCAATTCTAAAACATACTTTGCTGGCGGTGATATAGATAAGCTGATGCAATGTGTTTCTCATTTATTTTAAGACGATAGCACCTATGAATATCTTCTTGAAATACATATTTGGATCTACATAGTTGCCCCCCCCCCCCCGTTTGTTTCAGTTTAAAAAAAATTCCGATAGCATAAATGGATTCAGGCTTTTTAAAGGTCTTTGGATAATTATCAGGATGGGATTGAGCACATAAAAGACTGCTTAACTGTGTTTTTATCAGCAATATCATGAGATGTTTTCCCAGCGCAGAAACACAGCTTTACAAAGAAAATCCACCGATCCATTAAATTTCAGTTTATTTGATGATTTAGCTAAATAACTACACTCAACAGGATTTAGATGTCTTCACCTGTTGGATACAGATTAGACTTGTCTGCAATGTTTATACCCTTTATAAGTTTCATTTGAGTATCAGGCATCCCTGCCTTTGTTGGGCTACCTGGCTGCCAGTCGAGCCCTGGAGTTCATTGTGACGACTCTTGGGGAGAGGGAGGCCACTGTGCCCTCCACACAATGGATATGGAGGCCTGCCTGCAGATGACCAGGAGGGTCCACAAGCTTGGAGGAGCCAGTATGTGCTGTAGCTGTCACCGTATTCCCTGGGCCCTGGGTCCGGTGCTCATAGATAGTTGTACTCAGCAGTGTTAGAAAGGTGGATAGATGGTGATGTAGGTGGACAGGTAGATAGTTGGTTAGGTTGGTAGGTAGATAGGTGGGAAGTCAGAGCACCTGACATAGGACCCAGGGAACGTGTTGGAAGCTACATCCCTCCAAGCTTGTGGGCCCTCATGGCCCTATGTGCAGGTGCCACTTGGCCCCTCTGGGGCCTCCCGATGCCCATTTCAGTCTTCATCCATTAAGTCCATAGGAAACCTTCTCCTCTCTAACACTATGATATGCTGGTTGCAGAATTTCAGCCAAAAAAATAGAGAAATGGGAATAACTTTGGAGGGGAAAAACATGAAATTAATAAAATAAAACTATGACATGGGAAGGTGGGTGGGTGGATGACCACTTTCCAGGGATCAAAAGGGAGAAGGGTGGACACGAGACCCAGAAACCATGTCCACAATGAGGCAATACAATCAGGGAACTTCACCGTGAATATCACATGTATAGCACCCCAGGAAACAGCTAAACAGTTAATGAACTCAAAGGTTTGTGAACACGGGGGGGGGGGGGGGGTCTGTGCAAGTTTGGGATTCAGGTTTCGTGACATCCCCCCAACCCACAATCATCCACAAATCCAATGAACTTCCATTTTTCAGGTTCTTGCCCACCTCTAATCCTTGCTGCTCATTGGCTGATTCCGCATCTTCCTGGATCCTGCCTCAGACCTTAAGCTCAGTCCTTGGCAAATCCACATACACAGCAGTTATCACCTGGTTAATGTTAACAAATTAAAAAAATATAATAAAATTAATTAACTCCCACCTATTTGGGAAACCCTCCCAGGGCCATTAAGAACCTCCAGGCTTAGAGGCACACTCCCACCTTCCTTAGGTGTGCTGTAGAGGCAACCTTGGATTAAGATGGAATAAACTTGTCCACTAACAAGAACCTAGAAGGACACCAGAGGTAGCCAAGAACTTAATCCCCCTCTCCCCTCAATAGCTGAACAAATTGTTCTGGCGTTAAAGGATAAACTATGTACATTTGTAACTGGGTGAGATGCAGCAGGAAGAAACAGTTTAGCTGTTCTGGTACAGTTTGTTGGAGAAAATTTCCGGCTGCTGTGAAGAAGCTGAAGGTCTTGGGAAAGGAGAACCCAAGAGACACTGGAAAGTTCATCTATGGTATCACCAAGCCCCCAATTCATTCTGTGGCTCAAAGTAGAGGAGTCAAGAAAATCCTAGGCTTGATTTATGAGGAAGGTCTTTATGTAGAATGCAGTCAGAGACACTGTGACTTACACCAAGCATGAAGTACAAAACTGAAAAGGGAAACAAAACCCCAACCTGACTAGACAAGTCAGGAACCTAAAGGTTCCACTGCAGAAGAAAGTTTTATATTTAAAATACAAATATTTATTACTAGTAAAAAAGCCCATTGTATCCTAAATACAATGGGCGCTAGGAGGCAGTGGGAGAGTAAAAGATGGCTTACCCGTTGCGGCGTCTTCTGGCTGGCTAGACGCGGCTGGCTAGACGCGGCCGGGCGTCCTGGATAGATGCGGCCTGGATAGACGCGGCCGTGGAGGGAGCCCCCGGCAGCCGCGCTTTGCGCGGCTGCCGGGGGCTCCCTGGGCAGCGGCCTGACGCGTCGGAGGAGGCGGCTTGATGGCGGAGGCGGCAGCTTGAGCGGCGGCGGAGGCGGCGGCTTGAGGGCGGAGGCGGTGGCTTGATCGGTGGCAGCGGCTTTATGGCGAAGGCGGCGATTTGAGCAGCGGCTTGACGCGGTGAGAGGCGCTTTGCGCCTCTCGCCACGTCAAGCCGCTGGCAAGGAAGCAACTGCGAGCCGCGCAAAGTGCGGCTCGCAGTTGCTTCCTTGTGAGTGGGGTGGGAATCGGCCAAGCCAATCGGCAGGCGCTTTGCGCCTGCCGATTGGCTCGGCCGATGGTCCTTCCAGAGAAAGGGGCCAACCGGCACCCTTCCTCATCCCGGACCGAGCCCGCCCTAACTCCTCCTACACAGCCCTTACGGCTTTATTTAGTCCGCGGCGCCCGTGGCGCCGCGGGCTGTGTTAAGATAATTAAAAACATTAATAAAAACTCCATTATATACTGTATAATACAATTGACAATCACACACGGAAGTAAGTTTGGTGTAGTGGTTAGGAGTGTGGACTTCTAATCTGGCATGCCAGGTTCGATTCTGCGCTCCCCCACATGCAGCCATCTGGGTGACCTTGGACTTGCCACAACACTGATAAAGCTGTTCTAACCAAGCAGTGATATCAGGGCTCTCTCAGCCTCACCCACCCCACAGGGTGTCTGTTGTGGGGAGAGGAAAGGGAATGCGAACGTAAGCCTTTTTGAGACTCCTTCAGGTAGGAAAAAGCGGCATATAAGAACCAACTCTTCTTCTTCTAAGACCAGATACGTTTTGACCCTATTGGTCTTCCTCAGTGGTCAAATAATTTAAAATGCACTTATACAATAAAATAACAGTAGAGCTTGTTGGGTGGTAAAAAAAATCTATAAGGTGGTGCTCCAACTAACGTGTGTTCTATAAATGTTTATTCACGGCGTGAGCTTTCGAGTGCAAGCACCCTTCCTCAGACTTGCTCGCACTCAAAAGCACACGCCTTGAATAAATCTTTGTTGGTCTTAAAGGTACCACTGGACTCTGATTTTGTTTTGTTGTGCTGCTTCAGACCAACACGGCTACCCACTTGAATCTTTCTATAAATGTTGTCCAACATGGAGCCACACATTGTAGCTTTTTTCCTTGCTTAACACATGAGAATACACTTTTGAATGAGAGCCAGGCAATACTGAAAAGAGTGGTCTTCTGAATAATATTTCAGAGTCTGTGCCCTATATTATTCCTTGTCGGAACCACTTTAAAAATTATTTCCCCTTCTTCGCGTTCAGTTTAGGTAAACTGTAGGACAGGGGTAGTCAACCTGTGGTCCTCCAGATGTCAATGGACTACAATTCCCATGAGCCCCTGCCAGCAAACGCTGGCAGGGGCTCATGGGAATGGTAGTCCATGGACATCTGGAGGACCACAGGTTGACTACCCCTGCTGTAGGACATCTAAATTCTATCTGAAGAAGTGGCCCTTAAGCCACACCTTTTTACTCCATCCGTCCATCCTGTTTATATGCTGTCACTCCCAGAACCAGCTGGCCTGTGGCAGCTCACAACATATCTCCACCTGACTTTCTGGATCGGTGGATGCCTATGAAGGGAATGGACTTAGCCTTGTCTCTAACTGGTGAGTTACTATTATAGCTGCAATTATTTTTATTTTGAATCATATTTACGATGATGATTATAATTTATGATGCTGTGTTATGATAATATATTGGCATATTCCTCCTATGTGCTTGTACACTGCAGCTAAGATAAATTAGTCACGAAAGGCAAGCCTTCTTGGCTGTTCGACACGTACCCGTTTTTCTTCCAATCTGTCCATCTGTTCGTCTCATCTGTCTTTCATTGAAGGAACTTGGGATGACGTACATGTTACTACTTTGACAATTTTAAGAAAATTAGGCAGGTTCATTCACGTTTAAAGATTATATTTATACCCTCCCTCACTTTTTTCATAGGATTGTATGAAGAAGCTACTTCACAGTCCTTTTGGATTTGTTTTGTTTGGGAAGCCTCTATTCTTCCCTCTTATATTCTTCTAATTTCTTCCAAATATCAGTGATTTATTTGTAGGTTCTTTTGATGCCTGCCTTGGGACGTAACTGGGGGAGAACCTTTCATGTAAAACACCACAACAGTGAAAATTATTTGACCCACCCTATTAATAATAAATAGAATGTGATTTGCTCATTTGTCTACAAATGGTTTGGTCTAGGAGCAAATTGTGGCGTAGAGCCTCTTGTGGCGTAGAGTGGTAAGGCGGCAGACATGCAGCCTGAAAGCTCTGCCCATGAGGCTGGGAGTTCAATCCCAGCAGCCGGCTCAAGGTTGACTCAACCTTCCATCCTTCCGAGGTCGGTAAAATGAGTACCCAGCTTGCTGGGGGGTAAACGGTAATGACTGGGGAAGGCACTGGCAAACCACTCTGTATTGAGTCTGCCAAGAAAACACTAGAGGGCGTCACCCCAAGGGTCAGACATGACTCGGTGCTTGCACAGGGGATACCTTTACCTTTAGGAGCAAATTAGGAGCCAGGACAGATGGAAGAATCCTGAAGTGATGCGGTCCCTATAATACACTCCAATCTACAATATAAGAGCAGCTTGCTGTATCAGTTGTCACTGCTCGTCAGTCTTCAAGGTTCATCCCTCTTAGACCAAATTGCAGTGATTTAATCTTGGGCATGCACCACAGTGGCCGGATCTTTCTTACCTAGAAAAACTGCAACTAGCTTGCAGGCTGAAGCTCTAAGAAGGCACCCTTGACTGTCCCAGCCACATATTTAAGCAACAGGAGACCGGTGTCCACTCCAGCAGCACTCTCAAGCTATGGACTTGCTCCTTGGGGGAGGGAGAAGTACAGCCTCATCCAGAACTGGAGATATCCTGTTTCCTGGTCAGACGTGCCCCCATCAGTAGTATCTCTGTTTTGTTGGGATTAAGCTTCAGTATGTTATCTTTCATCCATCACGGGGACCAGGTTGAGGCTTCCAGAGGCTCCCTAGGTTTCAATGGGAGTAAATTATGTTTATTATTCAAACCTTTGTCACCTTGTTCCAGGGAGACTATTTGGTTTGGTTCCGGAGTTTTGTGATGGTTTGTTTTAATAATATTTACTTTATTTTAAGTGGAGTACAATCTATAACCCTATCTGTCCACCTCTTTCCCCATCACACTTGTTGCTTCCTCACACCTTGACACCCCATCTCCTTCCTCCAGTTGGAAAAGAGTCCTGTTCTTCAGGTGCCCCTAGATTGGCTAGCGGGGTTACCGCCTAACCATTCACAGCATGTGAAGAAACACCAGCCAACCATTCCAGATCATCAATTACACAAAGGAATGATCAGCCAGCAGCTGCAGCCTTGGGAAATTAAGAACTGCCCATTTATCCCAAACCCTGAATAACCCGCATCCAGTTTCATGGCAATTTTTCTATTGAATGTTGATAATATGTATGGTTAATTGATATCTTAGCTTTTTGTTCTGAACATAAATCACTGGTGAAACCTGGATGCTGTAGTCACAAAAATGATACATCCTTTATTTATCTTTGCCAGAAATGGAGCTGCTCTTTTTGACACCCCCAAGAAGCCATTTTGTTTATCCAGGCTTAAAATCATTGTATAGTGTTCTTTCATCCTGGTACATTAATAGGAAGCCCTCTTGGAGTCACTGGTATGAAACACCCTGAGTAACTTTTGTTTTGTTATTTGAGTTTATATCCTGCTTTTTGATCAATGGTTGCTGCCAGTAATCACAGCACGATGGGAAACACAGTGGTTCAAGGACTGGATCCTGTTGAGCGCAAAAAAGGAAAATGGCAGCAGTACCTGTAATTAAACTTATGACAATAGTAATAAAAGGAATATTTATTGCTTACGTCACCATAATGCACAAAGAGAACAAGCTTGCTACTATTCAGTTGCTCTTGACTTAAATCCAATGTGGTTTTTTGCTGCCACCTAGTGAGAAACCACTACATTTACTGACTATAGACTAACAGAACTGCTTCTCTCTCTCTCTATATATATATGTAAGATTCAGCCTGCCTTGGTGGCCTGGTCTCATTAGACCTCAGAAGCTAAGCAGGGTCAGCCCAGGTTAGTATATGGGTGGGAGACCACCAAAGAGCTCCAGGGTTGCTATGCTGGGAAAGGCAATGGCAAACGACCTTATTTATTCTTTTTGTTAGTTGTCAGTTAGTTATTTAGATTTTTATACTGCCCTTCTCTACGGCTCTGGGTGGAAAGTTTCTGTGACTTGATGGCACTTTCCACAATTTGACGTATATTCTTCATTTTGCTGAGCAACATTTGAAGCCTTCCCCCAGCATTCATATCCTATTTTTATTATCTGAAGAACACACATTGACGCCCAAGGGTGGCCTCAGAATCCCTCTACGATTGTCTTATTCAGTTTCTGCACTTATAGGGTTGGTAGCACTGCTGCAGCCAACGCCAGGAGCTTTTGAGCCAGCTTGGTTAGCAGTGCGGATTCTAATCCAGCAAGCCAGGTTTGATTCCATGCTCTCCCACGTGCAGCCAGCAGGGTGACCTTGGGCTTGCCTGATGAAGCTGTTCTGACCAAGCAGTGATCTCAGGGCTCTCTCAGCCTCACCTGCCTCACAGGGTGTCTGTTGTAGGGAGAGGAAAGGGGAGGCGACTATAAGCTGCTTTGAGCCTCCTTCGGGTAGAGAAAACCTCCCTCACAGGGTGTCTGTTGTGGGGAGAGGAAAGGGAAGGCGACTGTAAGCCACTTTGAGACTCCTTTGGATAGAGAAAAGCAGCATATAAGAACCAACTCTTGTTCTTCAGTAATATCAGGGCTCTCTCAGCCTCCCCCACCTCACAGGGGGTCTGTTGTGGGGAGAGGAAAGGGAAGGCGATTGTAAGCCGCTTTGAGACTCCTTTGGGCAAAAAACAGCGGCATATAAGAACCAACTCTTCTTCTTGAATGTGGTGTCTGGGGAAGGTGAAGTTTTGAAGGGATGTGATGTCACTTCCAGCTGACATGCCAATAATTTCCCTTCATTTCCAAGGGGAAATGATAAACACATTGGGAAATCCCTAGAGTGTTGCTATGGAGGCCATTTCCCAGCCATTCTCCCCACATCTATCCAATTGAATCTATTTTTTCCCCTCCTGTTCCTCAGTTTCCTGATGACAAGGGAATGAGGCTGTGGACTGGGGTTTGCTTGCCGCTGGTGGGCAAATAGCAAGATTATGTCCTTGGCAATCCTAAAGTGCCATCAGGAGCTCACAGTATCTACTGTCCTTTGTTTCAGAGCTGGCCTGGATTTTTTTTTGTGGGGATTTGTTGGGGTGTTTGAAACAAAACATATACCCAGTGAACAGATGCAGTCCTGCTCCCTAAGGATGACTTCCGAGAACACTCTGCCCAGGCCAGGCCCTTGTTTCTTACGGCTACAGATCTGTGGTGCAGCAGAAATTGGGAAAAGCCAGATTTTCTGGGTTATCCTAATTGAGGAAAAGCCTGGCTGAGATGCTATAAGGATGCTACAGGGGCCCTTGAAGATTAAGTCCATTATTTCATTCAAATACTTTATTATTTGGCATTTATCGTCTGGGATATGTAGTGCAGCCAGGGGATCTGGGAATTGTCTGGCAGCCAGGCAAGGGACGTTCAGAGGTAGTTGGCCATTGCTTGCCTCTGCATCATGGCCCCTCGTGTTCCTGGGAAAAATACTAGCCTGGGCCGACCCTGCTTAGCTTCTGAGATTTGACTTGCCTGGCCTATCCAGGGCAGGACAATACTTTAGATGGGAAAGAGTAACATTATATAAAGCTATCTGGAGCATAATGATTTGCGGCCATGGTCACCCACTAGCTTTCTATTGTGTCCTGTTGTGAATGGAGTCAGGAGTGGGGGAACAAAGCACAGGGCCCCACATAGTAGATTTTGTCCGGATAGCTCATTTCTGCACATGCTCCACCTCCCTTAAAATATATATAGTTATCCTGCTCTTCCTTGTTGCTCAAGGTGGCATTCAAGGAGGTGTTTGGCCTTCAAACCTATGCTGAAGCATGCCTGTTTCCCACTGGTGCTCAAATGAGCAGTGGGAGAAGATGGAGAGGGAAGGTTTTACCATAGAGACCAGCAAAAGCCTTGGTTTTAGCTGGTAGCAACATCCATGCATCAGTGACTTTCTATTTTCACTTGCCTCCCAAAATCTCCCATGGGCTGCAGGAATACAAGCCACAGTCAAAACATTGCAGTTGAAAATCAATAGAATTAAACTCCAGCTACCCTCCCCTTTCCTGAGAGGGAGATGCCCCTACTGTATTGGCCACTGGGAAACCTGAGCCTCAACTCAGGTTTGAGGGGTTTGGAGACCAAGACCTATGAAGGGAAGGTTGGGGGAGCTTGGTCTGTTTAGCCTGGAGAGGAGACGCCTGAGAGGGGATTTGATAACCATCTTCAAGTATTTAAAAGGCTGCCATATAGAGAGGATGGAGCAGAGTTGTTCTCTCTTGCCCCGGAGGGATGGACCAGAACCAGTGGGATGAAATTAATTCAACAGAAATTCTGTCTCAACATCTGGAAGAAGTTCCTGACAGTTAGAGCGGTTTCTCAGTGGAACAAGCTTCCTCAGGAGGTGGTGGGTTCTCCATCTTTGGACATTTTTAAACAGAGGCTGGATAGCCATCTGACAGAGAGGCTGATTCTGTGAAGGCTTAAGGGGGTGGCAGGTTACAGTGGATGAGCAATTGGGATGTGAAAGTCCTGCATAGTGCAGGGGGTTGGACTAGATGACCCATGAGGTCCCTTCCAACTCTATGATTCTATGATTCTAATTTCAAGTTACCAACCATTGCCCAGTAGCTTCCAGCTGCTGTTCTCTTGTGTAAAGAGAGAGCAAGTGCCCAAAGCAAACAGTGTGTAAAAGCACTTCCATACATCTTGCCGTCCAAAGCAAAGTGGTGAGCAATAGAGGGAGAGTCTTGGACTGTGGCTATTTTGGGAGGCGAGAGAGCGGGGAGGAAAGGATAGTTGCTGTTAATGATTTGCTCTTTCTCCTGGCAGCATCAGTCTTGACAGGTGAGTTACAGCACACTAAAATCCATGGTGACCTTTCTTTATTCCACTCTAGCTACAAGTGGATAAAGTTACCCACCACTTTCAACCCTCATCGATTGTGCAGCAGGCCGAGCCGTCGTAGAGCGTGCGGGATTCCCACCCGGGGGGAGCCACATTTCATCTGCGAGTGCAGTGATCCTTATATGGCTATTATTGCACCGCATGCTACAAAGTCCGTAAAGTACCTTGGAGGTCTGATTCTTGTCACGGAAAAGCCTTTGCGAAATTGAAAGCGGGGTTCTTAATGGGTTACAGCAGGGGTAATGCCAGCGAATGCTGGCAGGGGCTCCTGGGAATTGTAGTCCATGGACATCTGGAGGGCCACAGTTTGACTACCCCTGGGTTACAACTACAGCACAGTGCTGTATTAGCCTTTTTAGATTATATCCTCCGCTTAATTCACGGCAGACTGTCAAAGGCATCTGCATTTGCATCTGCCCTTTCTTAACAATACTGGAGGATTAGATTTCTTAAGGCAGACTTTTTCAAATTCTTTACTGTCGAGAACCCCCTGAAACAGTGTTTGGGCTTCAAGAAACCCCAGAAGTGGTGTGATTATGCAGAATATGGTTGGGGAGCATAGCTGTGTACTCATACACCCTGGGCCCTTCCCCTCCCCCCCCTCTCCAGGCCCATCAATGGCTACTAGGGGGGGGCAAGTTGACATGAGCAAATATGTTCATATTACTCAATAAATGTTTAACAAATTTAAAAATATATACATAAAATTCATTAACTCCCTCCCATTTAGGAAACCATTCCAGGGCCATCAAGAAACCCCAGGGTTTCATGAAACTCTGATTGAGAAAGCCTGCCTTAATATACATTTAATAAATGCAGAGGCCATAGGTGCAAGAATGGCCTTGCATACATCCCTTAGTGGGCACTAAGGAAGTCACTAGAGAGCCAGTGTGGTGGTGTGGTTAGGAACGGCAGCCTCTAATCTGGAGAACCAGGTTTGATTCCTCATTCCTCCTTCACCTGCAGCCAGCTGGGTGATCTTGGGCCAGTCGCAGTTCTCAGAACTCTCTCAGCCTCACCTACCTCACTGGGTGTCTGCTCTGGGGAGAGGAAGGGCAGGCGATTGTAAGCCATTTTGAGACTCTATCTGGTAGTGAATGGCAGGGTGTAAAAACCAATTCTTCTTCTGCTAATGGCAGGAGGGCTTCCACTGTTTGGGTCCATCCTCTTACTCTTTCTTCCTGAACTCTGGAGAGAACTATTCAGGGTGGAAATGACATCCACAGTGCATGAAGTCATATCCTAGCAAAAAACCTGAATGTGATGTCAACACGTCAGGAGCTCTCTGAGTCCCCCAAAAGTACATCATGAGTATCATGGAGTTTCTGGGGACTTCCAGGAACTCAATCGAATTGCTCAATTGAATTTCAACTGGATGTGTCCCTCTGGAAAATCATTGCTCTGGAACTAATAAAAATATCACTGACTGTGTTTGATATGGGATTACTTACCCATGCGTTCTTGGGTCCGGAGTCATCGGGAGAAAGGTGGGTTAATATATATATTTTAAAAAATGCTTCAAAACTTCAGGCATCCAGTCAGGTATGCAGTACGTAGGTAGAACTGTTTGAGGCAATGAAAAATACCAAATATATATGTCTTCAGCTATTTTGGATATAATCCACAACTTTTACTGCTGTAAGATAATCTTCTTTGTGATGCACAAAAGTAAACCTCCAGTAACAGTTGAATGCAATCCACAAATCTTTTGTATTTTTCATTGCCTCAAATGGTTCTACGTACATATTGGGATGTGTACCATTTGGCCATTTCCTTTGTTTATGAACTCATGTATGGGGCTAGTAAGAACCAACATTGAGTGAATATTCCATGAATTCTTTTCACAGAAAAATGTTGTGTGTGCAAATGTTTGTAAGGCTAGAGTTAGCATTCTGGAAATGGAGTGCCTTTTCTCGTCAATAGATGGCGCTGTTAGCTAAAGGGAACAATTAAAATGCACCACTAAACATTTTTTTTTTGTCAGAGAATTGAGATGAAAGGCCCTTATTCCCACTTGGTTATCTCTGAGGGGTTTTTTTCCCGGTTTTTTTTTTTAAAGATTCATCCAGGAAGGCAAACCCGGAATCGAACCACTGCGATGGATATCAACTAATTTCAAGTACAACATTTAGCAGACAGCTGCTGTCTACTTATTCTTCCCTTTGTATTCTTTTTAAAATCCAAACAATGCTTTGTTTTTCCTGACAGGATGTGTCAAATGCAGAAGAATGTGTCAGTGAGGGTGCTAAATATTTCATGAGCCCTGTTTCAGCACAGGGATGGTTAGATCCAGAGGTGACACACCATAGGTAGCATGACATCTCCATTGGGGAATCTGCGGATCATGATTTTTGCTGATTTCTTCCTCTCATGGGAAAGTCTGTTTTCCCCTCAGAAGCAGAATTTTTGTTTGAGGGGGGCATAGGCTACACCAGGGGTAGTCAAACTGCGGCCCTCCAGATGTCCGTGGACTACAATTCCCAGGAGCCCCCTGCCAGCGTTCGCTGGCAGGGGCTCCTGGGAATTGTAGTCCACGGACATCTGGAGGGCCGCAGTTTGACTACCCCTGGGCTACACAAAGCCCCTTTTCTCTGAACATGGTGATGGGAATCTTAAGGCATGGTGAACATTTCTATAGCCCTTTGGGGGTAGTTTTGGGACTGAAAAGGAGTGGGTGGCTCAGCCATGGGCCTGAGCTGAAATTATGGATAAGCAGTGCCACTTGACAGATAATTACAGCCAGTCATAATGCTAGCTGGAGCCTCAGAAACACTGTAGTTCAAGATGATGATAGAGAAAGTGCCATGGTGGTCACAAGCACAAACAGGGCTGAGATGCACCACTCCAACACAAAAATAAATATGTTAATAAGTATATATATATCTGAAAAAGTGTGCATACGCCCAGAAGCTTATACCCAGAATAAAACTTTGTTGGTCTTAAAGGGGCCACTGAACTCAAACTTTCTTCTTCTTCTTCTTCTTCTTCTTCTTCTTCTTCTTCTTCTTCTTCTTCTTCTTCTTCTTCTTCTTCTTCTTCTTCTTCTTCTTCTTCTTCTTCTTCACCATCACCATCACCATCACCATCACCATCACCAGATAAAATTTGCTACCATCACTCCCCCTCCTTAGCACTCTTTCTGCTTTCCTTTCCCTGAAAGCCCCCGTAGCCTCTCCTGTTTTCCTGTTTCCTTCTCAAGTTGCTGGATTTTTTTTCTGAAACCTGGGAGGAGGGTCCCTGAATTTGCAGGAAAATCTGTTTAGTGTTGATGTGGTCCTGATCTGCGGATTTCGATATCTGCAGATTATGTTTCAGTTTGTTACCCTTCGTCTATCCCAAAACGTCTTCCAGAAACAGTTTCCATGGCCTCTCACGGATCTGTTATAAGTGTAAGATAGCACTGACTGTCATGTGCATTTTGGTGGCAGCTCAGCCGAAATCTCTGGATGACTGCTCACGGTGGCTTTATGGAGATGTTGAAGAGTATGATGGACAAGATGGAACCTTGTGGGACCCTGTAGGCCAGAGGCTAAGGGGCAGAACAGCAGTCTCCCAGTGCCATACTCTCAAAGGCAGCTTTCGAGTCAGACTGAAACCACTGCAGTACAAATACTCCCAGTCCCAACCTCAAAGGTTGGTGCGGAAGCATGCCGTAATCAATTATATCAAAAGCTCAAGCCCAGTTTAAGGTTTCATGGGGTCTGTAGCACTAGAGCCAGTTTTTGTGAGGCACTAGCAAGGTACAATTTGTGTTGTGGAATTAACAGTGGGGTACCCTCCCAGGGATAGCTGGAACGTTGGAAGGCACTGACACCTTCACTTTGCTTTAAACATTGCTTGAACCTTGGTGGGACATGCAAGTGCAATGCCCCTGTACCTAAGGGAACCTTCACACTTATGTGGCTTGTGGTCCACACACATGCTTAATGAACCTGGGGAAGACAAGGAGTGCAGTGAAATAGTACCAATGGGTGGTCTGGGGCCATGTGGGCTATACCTCGTGTGATTTGGGTGTGGGAGTTGCAAATGCCAAGGTGTCATGATTCCTGGCTATGGTTACAGCACCTGGCCACACTCATGCGTAGGGTGGGGGTGGGGAGAAGGCATTGCACAGGCCCCTGGAACCATAGGGCCCTTAGTACGAGCTACATGAGTTAAATAGAAAAACCACTACTGCAAGAGATGCCAAAAGGTCCAGAAGAATCATAAGGTGGCTCTCCTCCCATCCATCTCTCAGTGCAGATCATCCACCTGTGATCGTCTTCATTCCCATAACCAAAAGCTGAAAACAGATAGGAATTAATTGAAACCATCCATTTAATTCAGAGATCCCTGAATTTGCTCAGCCCGGGCCTCGGAGCTCTGCCAGCAACGGCTGCCATCTACTAGTGCTCTCTCTAAGGCAGGACAACAGACATCATGCCCATTTGAGGGAACACATTAGTAGATGTGTTCCACATCAACAACCAGGAGAGCATGTCCACAAACAAACATTTAAATTGCCTGGGTAATTCTCTCATTTCAGATGTCAGCCAGGATATCAAATGGAGCTCTGACCATATCAGCAAGGAAATCCCCTAATGTCATCTGTAAACCCATCAGGCTAGGGGACAGGTCACTGAGGCTCACTTCTGTGGAATCTTGGTATCCCTGTTTATCCCTGTGAATTTCAGATTCTAAGGAAAGGCTGTCAAAGAAAAAGATCTCTACCATCTATTAAAAGTGAAGGTGGACCTGCCCTGAATGAGTTCTCACATTTTGGACCTGTGAAGGACTAGGGTGTAAACTGCACGGAGCTTTTGTTCCAATCCCATGTCGATTTAGTTCCTGTCGTCTACACAGAATGTGATTTCCATTTTGATTTTGGCCGATTTAAATTTTCCTTCTGCAGCAAGAAGGATTGATCCAGAGTGACCCTACCTTTATTGTGCAATATCTTAGAGTGCTTTTAATGCTCAATAGTTCAAGATTCGGATTAGAGAAAGCAGGCTGTTTTGAACCTCCGTGGTAGAGATGCCCTGATTAGCCAAAGGTGGCCATGTGACAAGCTTGCCTTAAAGGAGAAGCCCCTAATTCCTCTCAAATTCTGCACCACAAGAGGCTCTTTATTAGAATGTTAAAATATTAACACTCCACCTTTTCTTTTAGCCTATAAATTCTCCTTTCAAATTAAGTACCTCTTGAATTGGAAGAAGAACCATTTAATCTGAAGGAAGTCCCCTTGGGCTTCTTAGGAGGAAGGCTACTTGGAGGGTAGATAGATACATTCCAGTATCATGTAGAAGCCTCAAAACAGACACTCTACTTTGGAAGCCAAGGTGGAGGAAAATCTCCATATGGAAACAACAAGATTAATCTCATTCCCTGAGTAGATAAAGGTTCTTTGTATAGTAATGAGATACTTCAATTACTTGATGCAATGTGAAAAAATTTGATCAAGGAAAACTTTATTATCATTAGAGGGAGCAAATAATGATTGCTTTTGGTTTGGAAAGGATTCTGTAAGAAGGTCATCCAGACCTGGAGTTGCGTAACACTCTTTGAACTGCATCCACCCACATAGTCTCTTGCCTGTAGGTGAACTTTAGGATTTATATTTTCTGTAATGCCTGAATCTATCCACCGTTTGCAATTAAAGATAGCACAGTTCTCATTCCTCTGCCTTCTTCGATCCTCTCCCCCCCCCCCCATCCAAGAAAAGAAAGAGGCTCCCTGCTTGGCTCCTCTCCCCACCCCTTCAAGAAAAGAAAGAAAGAGGCTTGGCTCCCCCCCTTCTGAACTACCCTAACCAAGTGCAGAACACTTTCCTCTTTCAATGGGGGGGGGGAGAGGAAGACCCGAGTTCAAATCGATCTGAATTCAACAGGATTGACAATGGAATAAAAAAGGAGGTGCAGACTCTGTCCAGGTTTCCCCTGGAAGGTCTATCTTTTGCAGAGCTTCCTTCAGCTTCCACTGATAAGTCATCTTGGAATTTTTGATAGAATCAGAACCATACAATTGGAAGGGACCATCCAGGCCATTTGCCCCCCCCCCCCCCCGCTCAATGCAGGATCAGCCTGAAGCATCCTTGACAAGTGTTCATCCCACCACTGCTTGAAGTCTATCAGTGAGTGGAAGACTGTTTTGGGAAGAGAAGACAAAGATCACTCGATGGAAGAAGGGAAAGACAAGATAGGCTGTTTTAAGTGGGGAAATCACCAGAGAGAGAGAGAGACAGAGAGACAGAGAGACAGAGAGAGAGACAGAGAAGAGAGAGAGAGAGGCTGCCTAAAGATAAAAACTTCTTTAACAAAGAATATGATTTAGACACAGATTCTGAATCAGAATAAGGAACCCCTGCTGAGGAAAACCTTGAGCAAGAAGGGGAACAGAAAAAAGCAGACCTCTTCTTTGTTTAAGGATTTGAACAAAAAATCCTGAGGATTAAATAAAGCAGGAAATGTGCTGTTCAGAAAAAAAGAAGGACCAGCTTGGGAAAGTAAAGAAAGGTGGGCAGAGATTGCTAACTGCTGTAGAAGTTATACTGCAAACAGAAAGGTGTGTCCGGTCAAAGCAAAATGCATTTCAGATATGTATCCTGGAGCCCTAATAAGTAAATGGTGGGCCGAAGGCAAACTATTGCAGAACTATAATTGAATGCTATGCTGACTAAAGGCAAAAGGGAAGCCAGAAAAAGATCAAAGGGAAATGTGAATGACAGTTGCCTTATATGTTCTGAAAAGTTAAAAAAAGAGGAAGGAATCCAAAAACGAATCAAAGGATCTGCTGAGATCAGACTAGCCTGGAGTATCCAGATCTGGGCAATGTTTCCATAGGCTTCTACCCTGGCTCTGGTGGCCCTGATGGATGATCTCTGGAGATAACTGGACTGAGGCGGGTCAGTTCTGCTTGTGTTGTCCAATCTCACAGCAGCATTTGACGTGGTTGACTACAAGCTTCATGCTCGTTGCCTTGTCAATGTGCAGATATGTAGGACAGCCCTCCAATGGCCGATCTTTTCTCCACATCCAATGGTGGAGGATCATCATTGGGGAGAATCCGTCACCCTGCTGCCAACTCCAGTGTGGGATTCCACAGAGCAGGATTCTCTCCCTGACATTATTTATCATCTTCATGTGCTCCCACACCCAGCTACTCCAGAGCTTTGGGTTGGGGTGCCATCAATATGCTGATGACACCCAGCTCTATCTCCTGCTGAATGCATGGCCAAATGTTCCTCCAAGCTCACTGGTAAGGCGTTTGGATGGCGTGGTGGAATGGCTTAGAGCAAGTCGTCTGAAGCAGAGGCCTGCAAAGAAGGCGTTCCTGTGGCTGGGCAGGAAAGGACCAGACCAAGAAACATGCCCCTGTAAGCTGGATAGAGTGCAGCTTTCAACTGCACAACCAGCCCGGAACGTGGGTATAATTTTTTGTGCCCCCTTATCTATGGAGGCACAAGTTACGAGTATTACAGCTAACATTCTTCCATCTCCACTAAGCTATGCTACTAGTGCCCTACCTGGGCCCAGAACACCTAGCCACAGTGATCTATGTGACAGTCACCTCCAGACATAATTACTGTAACTCACCCTACATAGACCTTCCCTTGTCCTTACTCCAAAAATGGCAACTGCACTAGAACACGGCTGCATGGGTCCTCACCAGAACACCTTGGAGGACCCCTATAGGCTGGTTTTCTAGCCATTGCACTGACTCCCGGTTGAATTCCAGATCTGGTTCAAGGTTTTGGTTTTAAACTTTAAGGACATACACAGACTGGGCCCTACCTGAATTTGTCCCTCCAAAGAAGTATGCTTGGCTTTGACTAGAGTCAGGGCCTTCTCAGCCCTGGCTCCTGCTTGGCAGAATGAACTCCCAGGAAAGATCAAGACCCCGTCGGAATGCACTAAATTCTGCAGGGCCTGCAAGACAGAGCTCTTCCGCCAAGCCTATGTTGAGGCCAGGAGAGAAACTGACAGAGCATCTCATCCACACCTCCCTCCACCCTTCATCATCCCTTCCTCCCCCTCTCTCACTCCCCTGGGGTTACTGGTTTTAAGTAGCAATGATTTTATTCATCGTTTATTTTTAATGTTTTAATATTCCTCCCACTGACGATTTATATATTTTGGTTTTATATGTAGTGTCACAAACTCTGTAGCAAACCACCCCAAGGTGACCAGTCGGGGGGAGTGGTGTAGAAATCCCCCAAATAAAATAAACGTGGGAGGATTTTTGTCTGTGGAGACCAACTTTCTCTGCTCCCCATTCCTCACCACAGCCTGAAATGCCCATTGAAATGCAGTTCTGGGAAGTATCATGTGAGAAGGGGATTTCAGACTGCAACAAAGTCATGCTCCACAGCTACAAAGCCTTCTGCCAACGGAAATGCTATTCTGGTTCCAAAGAACTGAATTCTGCATTGTGACGGCAAAGGGAAAATCATCATCGCTAAATGTAAGGGGAAATGTTCAGACGTCAACATGATATACGATGGCCATAAGACATCTCCCTAAATTGTACTACCATTCACTTTATCTAAATGGGGGAAAAAAAGAAACACTGAGATAGAACAAGAGAGAATGATATTTCAGCTGAATAAAGAAGAGCTGGTTTTTGGTATCCCACTTTTTACTAACCAAAGGAATCTCAAAGCGGTTTCTGACCACCTTCCCTTCCTCTCCCCACAACAGACACCCTGTAAGGTAAGGGAGGCTGAGAGAGTCCTGAGAGAACTCTGACTGGCCCAAGGTCACCCAGCTGGCTACACATGGAGGAGGGGTGGGTAATCAAACCCGATTATCCAGATTAGAGGCCCCTGGTCTTAACCACCACACCAGACTGGCTCTCACCAGACTGGCTTACAGCAACGTATGAAAGGAACAGGAGAGGAAGTGGGGAAATTCGCATACACATCTCAAACCATCTAGAATCACAACCTTGACAGATTTTTATACTGTTTGCTCCTTGCAAGCTGTCTTGGGCAGGAGAAATGGCAATGGAGTTATTTATTTAATTGGATTTATTCTCCACCACTCCCATGACAAGAGAAGCTCGGGTGGCTTATGATAGTTCTGCAGGTTCGGTAGACACAGACCACAAGTTCTTCCAAAACAATCAGCTCTTTAGGACTCCAACACCAACTCCAAGCACTGAATAGGGAACATGGACCCAACACTAAATTATATACATTTTGACTTACCTGACAGAGAACAGGAACAGTTCATTGGTCCATTTTTAGAGTCTGAAAACAGTCAGTGATTGGCCGCAATCATGAAGCCTTCAAGCCTTCATTGACATAATGCCTTGTGCCGCTGAATGCTCATATTCTATGCCACAAGGCTTGGGTCCTGCCTATCTGAGGGACCGCAGAGAGACTGCTTATCTGCTTATGCCTCCCGCAGGTATGAATCTTTGCTGGTATGAATCTGCTGGTGATTATGGGCCCCAACCTGGTGGAATGAGCTCCTGGAAGAGCTAAGGGCATTGACAGAGCTGTCAAGGTTCTGCAGGGCCTGTAAGATGGAGCTCTTCCGCCAGGCTTTTGGTTGAGACTGGGGGAGTTCCCGGAGTCACAAACTTGGGTCCCGCCCAATATTGAGCACGGTACATCTGGTGCAGTAGATCTGAGCCTGATGGAATTTAATTTATGTAGATGCATCGGAAGATTACAACCGCTGATTGGAATAGAGGGTAGCCATTGGCTTCTACAGCCATCTGTGTATTTATGGTTTGATAATTTTATGGTATGGAGTTGTAGGTTTTAATGTTTTTTAATGGACTTTTATGGACTGTGTTGTTTTATTGTTGTAAGCCGCCTTGAGATGACTTAGTCAAGAGAGGCGAGCTATAAATCAAATTTTAAATAAATAGCAGCTTACAACCAGTAAAAGAGCCTCTTGTGGCGCAGAGTGGTAAGGCAGCCGTCTGAAAGCTTTGCCCATGAGGCTGGGAGTTCAATCCCAGCAGCCGGCTCAAGGTTGACTCAGCCTTCCATCCTTCCGAGGTCGGTAAAATGAGGACCCAGCTTGCTGGGGGGTAAACGGTCATGACTGGGGAAGGCACTGGCAAACCACCCCGTATTGAGTCTGCCATGAAAACGCTGGAGGGCGTCACCCCAAGGGTCAGACATGACTCGGTGCTTGCACAGGGGATACCTTTACCTTACAACCAGTAAAATACATTTCAATATTTAAAATATTGTGGTTAGGATAATAAATATATATTATAACACAATTTAAAACCACTGGCCCCAAACTCCTGTTTAAAAACATAACAGCCTCTACAATTGAACACTAAAATGACCCGGTGGTAACAAGGATTGCCAGATACAGTCTTTTAAATCAGTGGTCCCCAACCTTTTTATCACCTGGGACCACTCACTGGGGACCACTCAATGCCTTTTACTGATGCCTTTTACGGTGGGGGGGGTAGTTTACTCCTCTACTCTCAACCACTGCCCTAGCGCTGTCTGATCGCTATGGTAATGTTTAAACATCCCTTCAAAATAAGATACAGACACGCCACAACAATGAACATAAGGAACATTTTATTTTCATGGAAATTTTAACTCATGACAGTTAAACTGACAGTTTAACTCATGACAGGGGGGGGGAGAAGACGTCCTTCGGGGCCCACCTCCAATTAGTCGAAGAACCACATGTGGTCCGCGGCCCACAGGTTGGGGATTGCTATTTTAAATTAAATAACCAGTTGGTACTAATATGAACAGCTGGTGTATTTTCATCTTTGATGAGGCTTATTTCTTGAATTTGGAGGGGGAAACCATCATTACAGCATCCTTTAAAATCGGGGGGAACAACCTGGTTAAATAACCTTCTTATACCTTGTATCTTCTTTTCTAAACATTGGCCCTTTAGTAAATATGCCCAATGTGCTAGTCAAAACAAGAATTTACTAATAAGCAGCTTTGCACACAAGATAAAGCCTTGCTTGTGAAGGCCGAAAATCCTTTCTGGCTGCTGCTGCTTTTCCAGCCCTATATATTGTGGATTCAGGTGTTAGCTGGCAATTGTATTTATGATGCATAAACTATAGAAAAAAGAGTAGTGTCCTTCCCACAGTGACTTGAATGATTTCATAGAACAGGGAGATGACAACAGCAATGCAAAGACGATGCTGACGGTGTTTGGAAGCTTATCAGGAGATTGTCTATAACAGGGGTAGTCAACCTGTGGTCCTCCAGATGTCCATGGATTACAATCCCCATAATTCCCCCAATGGGAATTGTAGTCCATGAACATCTGGAGGACTACAGGTTGACTACCCCTGGTTTACAAGAAGCCCTAACTGCAAGACACAGGGTAGGGGGTGAATGGGGCTGAATCCAACCCTGGCCCATATGGAATGATTTAGATTTCAAAAAACCATATGCTAGCCTTTCTCAACTATTTTTTTATCATTGAGAAACCCCTGAAACATTCTTCAGGCTTCAAGGAAGCCCAGAAATGACACTATTGTGCCTTTCACATATATCCTTATCCTTAGACTCTCTAAATTTGGTTGAAATCAGAAGAGAACAAGAAGAACTGGGTTGGTTTTTTTTTTTTTTGTACCCTGCTTTTTACTACCTGAAGGAGGCTCAGAGCACCCAATAGTCACCTACCTCTTATCTTTCCACAACAGTCACCGATGAGGTCACCCAGCTGGCTGCATGTGGAAGAGGAGGAGCAGGGAATTAAACCTGGTTCTCCAGAACAGAGGCCACTGCTCTTAACTAAGCTGGCATACTCAGTAAACTGACCAGTTTGGGGGAATTAAGCCCACTGGGACGGGGGGGGGGGACTCTTCCCACTTTCACAGTGTAACTCACATGGAAACCTGATAGTTGCCAATTTATGGGGGCAAGCAGATCCAGGGTTCTTGACAGATCCAGGGTTCGGGACCTGGTTAGTATGCAGCTCAAAGACTGTTTCTGCACTGGAGGTTCTATGGTGGGCTTCAGGCTGGAGTTTGAGCTATGGCAGGTTGCCCCCGCCTCTTCCTGTTCCGCACAGTGGAGCATTTGGCCCAACACACCTCGTCCGCCCTGGATTTGTGTTCTTGCAAGGGAGCAAGAAGTTCCAAGTGTCGAAATGGTCAAAGTGTCTCTAATAGACTACCAGTCACATGACACAAGCTTCCAAAGCAAGATTTAGATTACATTTTGGAACATTTAAGGATACCAGAATTGAAAAGGGGACTCCAGCATAAGTGAAGCTGTTGTGTTCAGAAGGATGTGTACCTGAAGAATTAGGAAAGAAAGAGAGTGGGAAAGGGAGTCAAGCCTCTGGCTAAATGAGATTCTGCACCAGGGAACAGCCACAAGGAAGAATAGGAGAGAGAGGGGGAGAAGAGTGTTTTGAAGGAAAAGGGAATCAAGAAAGAGTTTATCAGATCTTAGTCTGATGAGCCTTGCCTGTTTTGATGACCCCACTGGTTGAGAGAAAGGGCTTTAAGCAGAATTTTCAAAGGACCAGGGGTGGGGGGCAGAAGCTGTGCCAGGCTTGCTCAATCTTGTCAGATCTTGGAAACGAAACAGGGTTAGTATTTGGATGGGAGACCCAACTGGCTCATCATCTTCCATCCTATGTATAGCTGTAAAAAAGGTGGTATATTGTGGAATACACTCTTATGTAGGTTTGCAGACTGGTCAGAATGACAAATATCATTTATCTATTTATTGCATTGCATGTGAGCAGGATTCCCAGCTCTGGGTTGGGAAATACCTGGAGACTTTGGGAATAGAGTCAGGAGTGGGGCAGGAGGGTCTTCCATGGAGAATAATGCTATGGAGCCCACCCTCCAAAGCAGCCATTTTCTCCGGGGGAACTGATCTCTTTAGTCTGGAGATTACCTGTAATTCCAGGGGATCCCCAGGTCCCAAGTGAAGGCTGGCATCTCTACAAGATGTGTGTAATATAGCCAGGAGACCCTAAGACTGCCTGGCTGCCATGCAAGAGATGTTTGGAAGTGTTTTTGCCATTGTCTGTCCCTGCCTTTTAAACCTGGCCTTATAAACCTGGCCTTATAAACCTGGCCTTGCAAGTGCTAGCCACAGGGCCAACCCTACTTAGCTTCTGAGATGTGACAGGATCAGACTTGCCTAGGCTATCCAGGGTGGGTAGAATCACAACTTATCTCCTGATATAGAGATTGGCTCCCCTGGAGAAAATGGAGGATGAACTCTATGGCATTATACCCCTGCTGAGGTTCCTCCCTTCTCCAAACCTGGCCCTCTCCGGGCTCTGGTCCCAAAATTGCCGGGAACTTCCCAATCCAGAGGTGATAATCCTGGGCCTATTAGGCACACAATAGATAATGCACTTTCAATGCACTTTAGAAGTAGATTTTTCTGTTCCGCACAGGAACATACAGCTGCCAAAGCACATTGAAAGGGCATTATCCTATGTGTGCGGAATGAGCCCTACTCTTGAGCCTGTAGCAAATGTTCCTCCATTTCACTTGTGCTTTTAGAGACTAGAAATAGTATAGCCATATCCCAAATACTAAAGAAGCATTCCTGCAAAGGAAGAAAGATCTCCTTTTTCTAATAAGAGGAGATTATTCCAGGTCATTCTTATTTCTCATCGAGAGTTCAGCTTGCATTCTTATATTTTGTCACCTGCTCTGTCCTTTGCGATAGTAATTTTCGAGGACTCCAACACCTTTACACAGTTGCCGTCGCTTAAACCAGATTTCTTTCCAGTCGATGTGCACATTATTGCATATTGAATTTTTAAGAAACTCGTCTATACAGATAATAGGCGCTGTAAACAGTTATTCCTTATCCGCTTCTGTACATTGCATGAAATCATCATAACTAAGCTCTTTGCCGATGTTTTCCTGAAAATAGTTTCTAATCTGGTCACGTTCCAAGAATACCGAGTAGATCTTAGCAGCTAAATCTCTCTTCTTATCTTGTAACGAAGCTCCTTCAAAAGGCAGAGAGTTCCCTGAAGGGCCTTAGGTAAATAGCAATGTGCTTAATGTGCATCTTATCTGAAAATGCTGATACCAGAGCAGTTTCTTATCCTTGTTTTGTATATAATTTTGGTCATTAGGAAATAATCACACAGGTCTCTAAAAATACCTATTCCTCCCGTATTAAGTCATTCCCCCATTATAGTGGTCTATCAAAGGATTTAATAACCAAGAGGTGCAAATTCCTACCATCTTATCCTGTTTAATCCTCATATAAATCCTCATCAGTCCTGGGGATTCAATGCAGAGGGCTTCTGTTGAACTTCATGAACTTCAATGAGGTGAAACCCACTGGCCCCTTCTACTAGAGACTCCTAATTGGCACTCCACACTGTTTCTTCTGGGCCACCAACAGAAAGGTGCGTGATGGGAGAGACTGAAATGAGAGGGGGAAGGTGAGGAAGTGGCCTTCCTCTAGCACAGGCTTTCTCAACTCAGGTTTCATGAAACCCTGGGGTTCCTTGATGGCCCTGGAAGGGTTTCCCGAATGGGAGAGAGATAATTAATGGGTGTAGCGGTTAGGAGTGCGGACTTCTAATTTGGCGAGCCGGGTTTGATTCCCTGCTCCCCCACATGCAGCCAGCTGGGTGACCTTGGGCTCACCTCTGCACTGATCAAACTGTTCTGACCAGCAGTAATATCAGGGCTCTCTCAGCCTCACCCACCCCACAGGGTGTCTGTTATGGGGAGAGGAAAGGGAAGGCCATTGTAAGACATTTTGAGACTCCTTTGGGTAGAGAAAAGTGGCATATAGGAACCAACTCTTCTTCTGATATACTTTTAAAAGATTTGTTTAATATTTAACCCATGATATGGTCAGGTTGACCCGCTTCTCCTCCCCAAATGGCCAATGACAGGCCTAGAGGGGGCGAGGAGGGGCCCTACTGGGCTCCCCAAACATATTCAGCATGGTTATGCAACTTCTGGAGTTTCTTGAAGCCTGAATTTCAGGGTTTTCTCAACAGTAAAAAAAAAGAGAAAGGCTGCTGTAGCAGGACGCCAGTTGTGCCGCTTAGGACCCAAGCCTTAAAAACGTCATGCACAATTGTTAAGTTCAGTGTAAGATATGAGAAAAAAAGGATTCTGTAAGTGGGAAATTTAAATTCCTCTAGTTTTGCCGAAATCCTTGGCCCTCATCTAAGGTGAAAAACATGACAAGGGAATATGTTGGTTTGAATATTTATCAGGCTGAGAAATTACTTCCAGGTCTAAGGAATGGAAGGCCAGTCAGGGTGCCCTTGATACATAAGCAGGCTGCCACGGAACTGCATTCGGCCAGCGAATGTCATTATGAGCATCACAGTGGGCTGCAGATGGATTCTTAGATAGGCCACTGGAGAGAGAAGGTGTATTATCGTGAACATTGGACACCTCAGCTTGGCTGCAGTCTGACAAATAGTTTTATTCGGCTCTCTGGCCCAGGCTCTCTCTGGCTGGGCCTTCTTGCAGTTAGACTTTCGTAATGGGTTACTCAGCTCCAAACTGCTCTACAGCAGGGGTAGTCAACCTGTGGTCCTCCAGATGTTCATGGACTACAATTCCCATGAGCCCCTGCCAGCAAATGCTGGCAGGGGCTCATGGGAATTGTAGTCCATGAACTTCTGGAGGACCACAGGTTGACTACCCCTGCTCTACAGGAGCCCTGCAGGGCCAAAACTCTAAGACCTGCAAAGCTGTAAATTGCACCCTTAGAGGCTACTTGTATACATTACAACAGAAGGGCATCTGTCTAGGCTAGTTGAGTCAGTGGTCCTCCCTACGGAGAGGCTTTTCAGGTGCTGTAATCCAGGTATTTCCAGTGTGTTGTATCCACCCCAAATGCTGTAATCTATATTTGGAGGAAAAATGTTTTTTTATCGAGCCAAAGTTTGCCATAAGGATTGCTGTCTATAAAATGGCATTTTATTACAAATGCCAGAACAATAAACTGGGAGATCCCCAAACTATCATTAAAACCCAAGATGCAGCCTTTTATTCATGCAGATAAATAAATCTTTCTAGATTACTATCCACCGCAGGCTTAGGTGGAGTTACTCCCATCTAAATCCATTGATTGCAGTGGGTTTAGACCGGAGTAACCTTGCCTAGGATCACGCTGTAAATCTCACGGGTTGTCACTGTGGGGTCTTGTTTTAATGGGCTGGCTTTTCTGAGGGTGAAAAGCGACATCCGTTTCATCTGATTTAATGCTCGGTATTTATCAAGGGTGAAAAATAATGTCTGAAGAATATAATTCATAGCTACACTGGCAAGATAAAGGCCTTATCTTCAGATCTGTGGGAAATGCCAGCCTCTTTGTAGTACAATGTATGCTTAGTAAAGTCCTGATCTTCAGGAATATACCAATGCATCCTCCCCATTTACGTTTATCTTTGTGAGTCATCATAGGGAGCTTTTGGTTCCACCTAGTTTTGGCACTGCCGTTCCTCTTTCTGTTTGCGTCTTTCTGTCATTTGCATTTTGCGGGGCATTTCTACGCCGACAACCTTCACAGCTTTCAAAACGGCAACAATTTAATTGGGGGAATTTGATAGGAAGAAAAAGAAGAAAACGGCATGAAAACAAGGCCCGGGGTGTGTGATTTGCACAAGCGAGAGCAACAATGATGTTGTTTTTAGTTAAAATAATTGGGCTCTGATATTTATGACATCCGCCATCAAGACACGATCGACAAACAGCTCTTATACAAGTGGTTATAGAGAGCAAGCCCTGGAGAGGTGGCTAGAAAAATCTCAGACTAACATTGGCAGAGAGGGTGAAGAAAAATATGCTTCCCAGAGAGAAGCTATGGAGAAGACTGGTGTCAGCCTTACCTGAGGAAGGATTAGCCTTGAGAGAAGGGCTGGCAGGGGGCCTACAAGGACTGCGCCATTTGTAAACAGAGGGGCAACTCAGGTGAGAGACTTGAGTGAACAAGCAAGCCAAATAGTTTGTGCTAAAGTATCAGGAGCCTCTTGTGGCGCAGAGTGGCAAGGCAGCAGACATGCAGTCTGAAAGCTCTGCCCATGAGGCTGGGAGTTCAATCCAAGCAGCCGGCTCAAGGTAGACTCAACCTTCCATCCTTCCGAGGTCGGTAAAATGAGTACCCAGCTTGCTGGGAGGTAAACAGTAATGACTGGGGAAGGCACTGGCAAACCACCCCGTATTGAGTCTGCCATGAAAACGCTGGAGGGCGTCACCCCAAGGGTCAGACATGACCCGGTGCTTGCACAGGGGATACCTTTACCTTTGCCTTTTATGTTCAGTACAAATCCACAAATATTGTGAGTTGTAAAATTTTAGCCACATCTATATTTGGAGAATGACTGGAGAAGGCACTGGCAAACCACCCCGTATTGAGTCTGCCATGAAAACGCTGGAGGGCGTCACCCCAAGGGTCAGACATGACCTGGTGCTTGCACAGGGGATACCTTTACCTTTAAAGTATCAGGAGAGGCTTACTTGATCCATGGGAGACACTTTGTAATGATAATATAGTGTGACTAAATAAAAGAGTATCTGAATTGCAGTGTTTGGGCATTTCTGGCCTTCGTGACTCCCTGACAAAGGGTAGGATCTGTGTTAACCCTCCCTGAGTTAGTGGGTTGGTGTCTTTGGTTAGTTTGCTTATGGTTATCGTTGTCACAGATTGCGAAAGCGGGGGATGGGGAGGAGCCTGCTTTAGAAGGAGAAGTCAGGTCAGGGGCACCTGACTCGACATCAGAAGGACCTCTGTAAGAGAGGCCAAGATGAGAATGGAGCCGACCCCGGCTGGGGAAGGCCAAACTGAGTTCGCGAGGCCAGGGGGTAGTCTGGGGCGGGCCAATGCAGGTATATGCCTCCACTGGCACCACAGGTGGGGCCTGTTTGAAATGCCAGTGCGAGAGTCTATGTGCCTTCTTGTCCCAAAATGCCCACTTGCAAGTCAATAAGCAAAATTACCAGTGTTCTGCCTCATTCTTTTTACCCATAGTCTGTCAGAACCAGGTTGGTTCTGTCAAATGATTGTGGTGTTATTGTATGTGCTTCCACCCTGCCCCCCCCCCCAATCCTGTGTACCTATGGAGCTTCGCTATGTAAATTGCCCAGAGGGGGAAACTGCTTTGTAGTGTAAATCATGTTGGCATCTGTTGAAGCCTTGATCTGTAAAAGCTCCAGTTCTCACCTGGAGATCCCAGGACCCCAACAAAGTCTAATGGGCGACTGGATTGTTGTTTCTGTATATGCTTGGACTATTTGGTTTACTATGGTGAGCTGTCTCTAAGAGGTTATGGCTACAGCCTGGTCTCCCTCGGTATCTGGCCTTGATTCTCATGGAGAGAGAGGCCCTACTGTCTGTCTTGTTTTCCCTTTGACGCTTCCTGCATTAATTGGATTCCACAAGGATCCCACATGCATTTCACCGTGATATATGTTCTATTGATTTAGTCCTGCACGGCTGTGCCTCCACCGCTTGCCTCACCGAGCGCACATGCACCAGGAACTGGTGCGCCTGCTGCACTGTGCTGCTTTGGGTCTGCCCCGGCTGGGCGGGGAGTGGGTGGCCGAGGCTGGACAGCCCAAGGAGGCAGCTGGAGAGCGGCTCCTGCTGGACACGTGCCCAGGCCCAGATGCTATGAGAAGCTCTGCTCTCAGACGCACCTGTTTTGCCTCCCCCAAATCATGGGTTTTCTTGGCTTCTTCCCCACCCTCCTCTCCAAGGGGGACCCAAAGTGGTCCACATCCCTTTACGGATGTCTCCAAATCAATTTTATCAGAAGGAGGGTGCCTGCCCATGAAAGCTCACACCTTGAATAAATCTTTGTTGGTCCTAAAGGTACCCCTGGACTCAATTCTGGTTCTTTCAAATCATTGGTTTTCATTACTCGGTTTGTACCCTGCCCTTCTGTCCAAGGGGGGTCCCAAAGTGGCCGACATCGCTCCTCTTCCATTTCATCCACACAACAGCCTTGCGGGGTAGATCGAGATAGAGCGTTCAACTGTCTGGAGCAGCGGAAAAGAGCGAGATCGACATGGTGGGACAAGAGGCAGAACTGAATGGAGAAACCCCGGAAAAAAACAATGAACAATGGATCTTCACGCCATTGGTCAGTTTTGGTTTAATTTCCGTGAAAGAACACTTGCATCATTGTACGGTTGGGGGCCACCACAACATGAGGAACTCTATCACGGCATTAGGAAGGTTGAGAACCACTTAAAGGCTTAAAACTGCACTCTCTCAAGACTTGCTAAAGGTGGAATCTTATGTAGTGGGGATTCCCTCTTTTCTTACTCATTTCCTGGCAAGAGGTTCACCAAAACTGGTAGTGGAGATTCTGACAAATGGTAGCAGCGATCTGTTCACCATACCAACAAGTGGTAACCAGAGGATGGTTCCCAACACTTCTATTTAGTTTTCCTCCAAATTATCCTCCCATTAATCCTGTGAGATAAATTGGCCTGAAAAAGAATGACTAGTTGGAACGTTGTGAGCGTTTTCTGTACAGCTTGACCCAGTTGCAGTCACTACTTTTGAGATGGTGAGGTCCCCTAGCAGATGTATTACTGTGAGGTTCCCTGGTTGCTGAGTAAACCACCTATAATAATGTTGACTCTTTAGGACTCAGCTGGGCCTTGGGATGCCAATTCCAGGGGATCCTCAGGAATTGTATCTCATCTCCAGAGAGATCAGTCCCCCTGGGGAAAATGGCTGCTTTGGTGGGTGGACTCCATAGCATTATATTCCACTGAGGTCACCCCAAATCCTGCCCATTCCTAGCTCCACCCTTAAAACCTCCGTGTGTTTCCCAAGCTGGCAGCCCTAGTTGAACCTTACGACTGTGAGGTACAACTGCAATAAATATAAATATCAACTGCATACTAGTAACCTAATAGGAACCTGATATTATTGTCGAGTTCCTAGTTAACATTATTCATACATACTGAAGTGAACAGGTAAGGAAATAAATCATAATAGTTACCAGATACCATTGATTTTTTATTTTTAAGACTCTTGATAAATAGCACATTATTTCTATGTGCATATAGTTCTTCGGAATTGTTTGTTGATAACTCTCTGATGAGCAACCGCAGAGTTCCATTTCTATAAAGATTTGACACACGGAGGACCCGGCCGACTTGCAATCTCAGTCAATAAGCAAAGAGACATCAGGCCTTGTTACTTCCGCTGAAACCCTGGACTCTATTAGGATTTCTGTACAGGCTGAGCGAACCGAGCCCAGACAGCTTTCTGTGTTTCTGTTCTCATCGCTGCTAAATTCATGCGTTAGAACTAGCATTTTCCTGAAGAACTTATAATCACTGCAGTGTTTTGAAAAGGGAAAGCTTTGTTTGTGTGTGTGGGTTTAAATAAACTGTGAGGGAGAAATGTCTCTTTGCTCATCTCTCTATTGGGCCCTTATTTGAATACAAAGCTCTGTTTGCACTTGCTTTGTGGGATTAAATCCTCCCAGAGGCTGTGCGATGGTCGATTTTCTGTAATGACTGCGTATCTCATTGCTACTACAAACAACTGCTCCTCGTTATTGCTGCAAGAAAAAGGAATACAGGAGGACATCTGTCTTCAAGGTTTTTCCAGGGCTCTTTCCCCCATCCCCAAATCCAGCAGGGTTTCCGCACACATAGGATAATGCACTTTCAATGTGCTTTGGCAGCTGGATTTTCCTGTGCAGGACCCATTATGCACGGGGGTTTTAGCGCACATTCGGGGTGGAATGGCGGCGACTAAAATCACCGATAACGCATGGAGCCGGCTGGAACCGGCCGCAGCTTCGGTGCATGCCGCCGAAAAAGCCGCGTCAGTGAAACGCAGAAGAAAGCGCAGCTTCCAGGTGACCGGGGCGCAACCAGAAGCGGCGCCCGGATCGCCGCGTGCATAATCGGTTACTCTGGGTTTTGCCGCCGTCGCGCCCCGCCCCGTACATAACCGGTATGCGTCGCGTCTTCCCCCTCCGCGTTTTCCATGTGACCCGAAATCGCCGTTTCGGCGGCCGTGCATAATGGGCCCAGAACAGGAAAACCTACTTCTAAAGCGCATTGAAAGTGCATTATCTATTGTGTGCAGAATAGGCCCAGGAATCCTATGAAGGCTCCAAAAATTCTGAAAGGGGACGGTGGGTTGTTTGGCCCTTGGGATCTTGACCTTCTAGCATGGCCACTCCCCGTTTCTACCTCTCTGTTTCCTTTTAACATTTGCTGCCAACCACCAGTTCTTTGGACCAAGTCGCACACCTTCTTCTAAGCTTCCTACGCATGGAGCAGAAGTAATTGGCAATGTCCCCGGAACATGTCCAGTACAATCGCGACACTGTGCCATGCAAGAGAATGTAAGTATTAAGGAAAAAGCAGTCTTTCAGGGAAATGTGCCTGCCGCTTCCATCCTAATTAAGGATCTTGTAGTAAGCTTCCACATGTCCCCAGAATACCATTTGAAAACTACTGTAATGAAGGGGGGGGAAAAAGACCTTATGACCATTGAGGGTTTTTTTTTATATTAGGCGGATAACACAAGAGGCAAGCTACAACGTACCTGCAGGCCAGAGACTAGAACAATAAAACAAATGGCCTGACGCTCCTAGGAATGCTGGGAAACTTTATTTCCAGCCTCTGTAATAGACATAACCTGTCTGAGGATTTCTTTCATCAAGGTGCCGAGCAGTGCTTCCCTCCCTCCCCCCCAGACGCTTTTTATTTCTTGCGGTTATGGCAATGCATAACGTAGAGGTGACACTATAGTTATGTATTTTCTCAGAGGTCGTACATGCTTTATGCCCTGCTTGTTCTCTAGGCCAACAATTCCAGGACTGAAAGGAGAATAGGTTACGTCTCACCATATAAATAAAGAATGGCTTTTGGTGTGTGATGCTCTAAAAGGATACAGCCTTTCGAGGGCTGTGCATTTCTTTCTAAGGCTTTCTGTCCGACCGGGAAGGAAGGAACTGTGTATGTATGTTTATATGCCTGTGTGTGTGTGGCAGAGAGAGTGTGGGGAAAGTAGAGAAACGTACCTCTGGAGCTCCAGCTAGGAGGATTTTTATAGTTTTATTTACCTGTTAGAAAATTCTTTTTTTTTAAATTAATTTTTTATTAATAATATAAGGAAAAAGAGAAACTAATACATAAGAGATACAGAAAGAATACAAAAGATGAAGGCCTCCCCAGCAGGACCTTAGGGGGTTTGATTCAGCATTCTTCACCCTTAATTCTGTTTGCTAAGAAAATCCAAGTAAAATTGCCATTGTTCTTGTGTTGATCTCCCTGGCTAGTTAGTTTGGCTATTTTTGAAAGATCTACAGGTTTGTCCAACCAGGCTGATACCGAAGGTAAGGTTGACAACTTCCATTGTCTTGTCAGATTTAGAATCATAGAATCATAGAGTTTGAAGGGACCTCCTTGGTCATCTAGTCCAACCCACTGCACTATGCAGGACACTCACATCCCAATCGCACATCCACTGTCACCTGCCACCCCCTTGAGCCTTCACAGAATCATCCTCTCCATCAGATGGCTATCCAGCCTCTGTTTAAAAATCTCCAAAGATGGAGAACCCACCACCTCTTGAGGAAGCCCGTTCCACTGTTATCCAATTATTCTGGCCACAATTGTAGCATAAAAAAAAGAAAGTCTTTGCTTGATGCAGCAGCTTTTCTGGACAAAGACTCAGCAACATGTACTAAGGTTTTAAAGGAAACTTAAATTTAAGCATTGACTGTAATATCGTATGGACTTTTCCCCAAAATTTGGCCATTTTACTACAACTCCGCATATGAAAAAAGGAACCCGTTTTATCATGACATGTCTCTGTTAGGAAATTCTTGTTTACAATGCAAGCTGGGTACCCTTATCCTAGAATCATCCTCTGTTTGTATTTAATAACACAAGATGTATGTTTGAGTGAAGGGGCCTATGTCCTTTAGTTGAGAATAGCAGCTACGGGCAGTGCAGGCTGACATGTGATTCTAGCCCATTATTTTAGCACATTAGGACAAACTGTCCGTCCTGCCTGATAGCAGGGATTGACTCAAGGCTTTAAAAGGGCACTGTAATTAACAGAATAATGGCCTGTTTCCATCTGCAGTCCTGCAATCGAAGTATCGTCTGGAAAGCATCACCGTCGCTTAGGCTACCTAGAGCGGCTTCCCACCTGAAGCACTGTAAGAAGAACATGCGTGGGGGGGTGTGGGGGAGGGAAAAGTGACAAGCCAATGTAGCACTCTCAAAAACTGATCTTTGGACTTGTTATTCACAGAGAAGACTCGTATTTAGCAAAGTGGATACAGTTCAAACACAGAGAGCACATGTACAACGATATAGGCTAGATATCAGGGGAAAAATTTCCACAGTCAGAGTAGTTCAGCAGTGGAATAGGCTGCCTAAGGAGGTGGTGAGCTCCCCCTCACTGGCAGTCTTCAAGCAAAGGTTGGATACACACTTTTCTTGGATGCTTTAGGATGCTTAGGGCTGATCCTGCGTTGAGCAGGGGGTTGGACTAGATGGCCTGCATGGCCCCTTCCAACTCTATGATTCTGTGATTAGTGGTGGTGAGAAGCAGAACGAACTGCATGTAAATCCCAAAATGAATTTAGTATGGTAGGGAGGCCAGCCTCTTGGTGGGACCCAGGGATCCCCTAGAATTTCAGCTCATCTCCAAAACACAGAGATCAGTTTCACCGGAGAAAAAGGATGGTTTGGGAGGTGGCACTGGACTCCACTGATGCCCCTGGCCTCCCCAGGCTCCGTCCCCAGATCTCCTATGCAAAAGAAGGAAATGGCAAATCACCTCAGATTCTCACTTTACTTGAAATCCTGTTACTGGGGTTGCTGTAAGTCAGTTGCAACGTGACAGTACATGCGAATTTACTTACTTCCCTTCTATTGTGTAAGCCGGGTTTCATTCCCCACTCCTCCACATGCAGCCAGCTGGGTGAACTTGAGCTCGTCACAGCCCTGATAGTTCTGTTCTGACCGAGCAGTTCTGTCAGAGCTGTCTCCTGCCTCACAGGGCGTTTGTTGCAGGGAGAAGAAGAGAAGGTGATTTTAAGCCACTCAGGGACCTTTTCTGCACTGGGAATTTGCCTCCGCTCACCACCAGTTCCAATTCCCAGTTCCATATGATGTCATCGGCAGGGCTGGGGCTGTCCTAGGCCTGGCCTGACTGAGGCCCTCATTTGCCCCATGGCAAGGGAACGTAGATAATTCTATATTCCCTTTGTTGCCCCAGGCACTGATGGGGCCTATGTCAGGCCTGAGCTGTTGGGAAGGGAAGAGTTGGGCTGGCCTGGCCTGGCCTGGCTCCTTCCAACCCGTTGTAATGCAATACCATGTTCTTAAAAATACAAAGGCATGCCCCAGGTGGGTCCATAGTGTGGCAGAACCTTGCTGCCCCTGCTACCTCATTCGGACTTGGTCAGTGGGCAAAATGCTCCCCCGTCTGGAACTCGGAAGGGTCAGGGCAATCTGTCCCTGATTGGTTGCCCGGTGGCAGCATGATTCAGGGCCTCTGGTGTGAAATAGGTGTGAGACTCCTTCAGGCAGTGAAAGGTGGGGTATAAAAACCAACTCTTCTTCTTCTGAGCTACATTTAAGACAAAAGAACTAAATGTTCAAGTCATGTTCTAGCACAGGGTTAATGTCGAGTCACAGTCTTCTGGATTTGTTTTCACTTTGTTCTCCCTTATATGGTGGGTAATTAATTTCTTCCCCCTCTTGTGTGTGAACATAGCAGAATACTCATCATATGCATAACCATCTGAATGCAACAATTCTGCAGCTGAAGCAACCGGGGTGGAGGATGGAGGTTGTAGAAGGCTGAAAATTGGAATTAGAGTTGCATAGGAAGCACAGCTAACTACTAATTTGTGACAAAACACCAACATACCCTCATCAGATTCTGCAAGCATAAACACTTTGCAATCATATGGAGAACCTATAAGATGAATGAGGAGAAACTGAAGCTTTAATAGCTGTAGTGAATTAATTTGATGGTCCTTCTCAGTACTTTGGCTTCTTTCTCTTGTAAGTCTGGGCACTGGCTCTCTGAGCGGTTGGCCATGGCTCATCGCATACTTTAAGAGCTTGATCTGGAAAAAGACAAATTTCATGGCTTGTTTCCAACAGAGAGCTATGCCAGGCATAATTACAACAAACAGGAAAGCCACTCCATGTTACTTCAGGAGCGGAAAAAGAGATTTTAGCTGTATATATTGTAGGGTTTCTAACCTGTTATCCAGTTTGCACAGCCAACCAGTCCTCAGGTCCCAATTAATTCAAGTTAGATTCTTTGTTTTCTTTCTTTTTAGATTTTGTAACATTTCTCCCCTCCTTGTTCTTTGTTATATTGTACGGCTACCAGCTCTGGGTTGGGAAATACCTGGAGACTTTGAGGGCAGAACTAGGAGTGGGTGGGAATTGGGGTAGGAAGGGATCCGTTGTATAATGCTGTAGAGTCCACCCTCCAGAGTAGCAATTTTCTTCAGGGGAACTTTTAGTCTGGAGATGAGCTCTAATTCCAGCAGATCCCTAATATGTGGTTTGAGTGATTCCTAAGATTCCAACCAAAAAATAATGCATTTTCAGAACTTTTGTTATGGTTTCTTGATAACCAGAGATGTAGTTTATCTCAGGAATGAGTTGCAGAGGACTTCCCCATACTTACATCATGCCTTCCACAACAAGAGAAAACCATTTTTCTGAATTGATTTTCTTAATTCCTTTCAATGTTACAGGGGTGACTGTAAGGCCAAGACTCTGATTCTTTTATAAGTTTCATGGTGGTCATGACTGGGTGACTGGCTGTGGTTTGTTGGCATTAAAAGGTGGACTCCCGGTCAGTAATTCTTGGAAACTTCTACAACGTTCAAGCTGAAGAGGTTCTGTTGTCCTGCTTCAGGAGACAAGTCTTTTAGCTAGAGGTTTCACTGCAATCAAAATGATTTCAGTTGGAATTTCTGGCTGTTGAAAGTTTGCTGAGCATTAGATAGAATACATAGATTTTCAAAGACAAGCGGAAAGGATCTTCTATCTCTAATCTCCTATTTTTGAGGCTGATTAAAAAATTCTGTCATGAAAAATGCTAAGATTATTTTTTAAATCCTCAGCCCATCTAACTTCTCGAATGTACCCAAACTCATAATTATTTAAATTCTTCTATATTTGTAGAGGTTGGTGGCCATTCATCCTTATAATTAGAAAATGTGGAAGATGATCTGACTTCAGGTTTCCCACTGAGAGCTGAACTGAAAGCAGAACTGCCGTCTTAATACATTGTTGAGACACAATAGTATAATTCACTACACTACTACAAGACATGGAAAATCAGTAAACCTTATCAAACAGAGCGCACTTTGGGCTGATTGGCCCTCATTGGCAGAGTGCTCTATTTCTATTGGTGGCACACCCAAGGGAGGGCCAATGAGGTAGGGAGTGAGTTGTCAGTTTGTCTTTTATAAGGTTTACTGATGTTTTAAGGCCACAGTACGGAACATAGGTGGCAGCAATACAATAGTGTGACTAAGTAAAAAGGAACAATAAATCCCTATCATGCCAAGCCTGCCTCTAGAGCTAGCAGACTTGGAGGAAAATCAGTATTCTAGCTAGGAATCTCACCCAAATGCCCGTGGGTCAGTGTCCTCATAACTGGTAACTGAGGCCACAAAAGGCAATGTTCTGGGGTGGTTATAGTCAGTGATTGCTTTGATGTGTTAGAGGAAGGCAATTAAAATGACCAGATACTGTTTGATGAGACTCAACTGTGCTGGATGACACAGGTGTCAATACTTTGACTGTTCCAATATGGCTGCCAGAGGAACAGGTTTTTCTTAAAGATACAAAACAAAGATTGCCCTTTAGGTCCTTACTGAGTTTCCAAAGATGAAAGAAAGGCTTCCTGTCCTCACACCTAGCAAAGCAAGTTGAAGCAATAAGCTAAAGATACGTGTTTTGAGGAATAGTGGGAAACTATCCAGGAATTCTGTACTGGGAATTTCCCCCACCTTACCATTCATTGGGTGGGGGGCAAATTCCCGGTTCTGCTTGAGGTTGGCATTGGGCTGGGGCTGGGACTATCCCAGGCATGGCCGGACTAAGGCCTTCTGTTGCCCCATTCCCTTTTTTGCCCTGGATGGCAATGGGGCTTATGTCAGGGCAGGCCCATGTGGCAGGGAAGTGTCAAGCCATCCAGACCCATGGCTGTGATTACAGGATCCCAGAAGGGACAATAAATGCTCCAGGCAGCTCTGCTGCGCTGCACAGCAGAGCTGCCTGGGACATTTTTTTTTAAAGTGGTTATAACGCAAAACTGCATTCTTAAAAATAAGAAACCCAACTGGCCCATGCTGCCCGCTGCACGGTAGAAGCTCACCACCCCAACTCCAGTGTAGGAGCAAAAATCCAGGGTGGATGAGGTACACTGGGCCAAAGGGAAGAGGAGGGGCAAACTGCCCTGGCTCAAACTCCAGCCTGCAGCCCGGCATGGAGCCTTAGGAAATGCAGAAATGCAAGAAGTCATGTCAAAGGAAGATACCGTACATACTTGCATATAAGCTGAGGCACCTAATCACACCACACAATGCTGGAAAAACTTATTGACTCACATATAAGCTGAGGGTGATGTTTGGATAATGGCTTTTTCACCTTTCCTCCCCTCCCCCCTGTTTTGGGCAGGATTTTCTCCCCTTTTCTTCCCATCCTCCTCCTCCCTCCTCTTTCCCTCTGACCCCTCTTGCCTTTATTCTTTCCTCTAGGGGTGTTTCCTCCTTCTGCTCTCTGCTCTCCCTCTGAGACAGAGGCTTCAGAGCTTCCTGCAACATATGCTAGCCTCATTAAGGTACGGGTGAGGCAGAGACTGCTCTTTCCCTCCCAGGCTTGCTGCGTCTCTGCTGTTCTTGCCTCTGCTTCTTCAGGCAAGTATACTTGTTTCCTACTCCCACCCTCCTGTCTTGTCTGGAAGCAGTTTTTTTAATACCCGCATATAAGCCGAGGGGGACTTTTTCAGCTCAAAAAAAGGGCTGAAATACTCAGCTTATATGTGAGTATATACAGTAGTCTAAATGATTGGTCTAGAAGAGAGCTGCATCCCTCAACTGACAAACTGTGTGACAACAGGAGACTGTGATCTCATGACCAAACACCAGATATATCCCGCAACCTTCAAAGAGTGTTTCATTCTTGCCAAGTTATTCCCCACCAGCCGATATGTCATCAGAGAATCCAGTTTTAGCCCAAACCTATCTCTGGTTTAGGAGAGGATAAATATTATAAGAAGATGATGATGAAGTATTGGTGTGTATACTCTAATTTTCACCAATCAAAGTAGTCTCAACGTGGCTTACAATCACCTTCCCTTCCTCAACCCACAACAGACACCCAGTGAGGGAGGTGGGGCCGAGAGAGCTCTAAGAGCACTGCTCTGAGAACAGCACTATCAGGGATGTGACCACTCCAAGGTCACCCAGCTGGCTGCATGTGGAGGAATGGGGAATCAGCTTGCCAGATTAGAAACTGTCACTCTTAAGCACTATATCATACTGGATGTCCCAATATTTTCAATATCATTCTTGCAAATGTATGTGATTTCTTTTCCAATAAAAAGAGCCCTCCACCGTTAAGTATGCATGGTATATGACAAGTGCATTGTATGCCTCTGAGCTTTGGAACAAAATGAGATTGCAATTCTGTGTGACTATAATAAAGCAGCATTTGGAGGGGAAATGCCTTGAGTAGCATAATAGATAGGCATGCAATAAAACATTTTATTGTTTTGCAGAATGTCTCTTAAGTAAACTATATCCTGGGATGATGATTTAGAAGTAAAATTTAAAGGCAGAATATGAAAACAAAAGTGAACCAAGAAACAAAACCCAAATAAATTATGAAGCATAGTCAAGGGAGAAAAGAGATGTTTTGAAATTAGATTTGAAAATAGGCAAAAACTAAAACCCCTCGGGATAGGAGAATTTTGCGTGTATATACATTCTACTTTTAAAAAGAATAGCACTGATTGAAATCATTGCCTCATAGACTTGCAGAAAACAATGGTTCCCGCTTATGATCCCCTCCCAATTTCTAGGGGGGGGGGGAAAGCATTATCTTTGTCTAAGATTATTGTGCATTCAGTTTTATTTTTATAAGGTGATTGTATCTTAAGATTGTGATGAATTGCACAGCTAAGGAAACAGTCAGGAACTTACTAGGAAGCCAGAACAACTTTGGGATTGGCCCTACTCCCTTCCCTGCTCTGTCCTGTGGGAAAGTAAGAACCTGCCAGAGCCACACAATGGCAGCAGGACTCACTCGTCCAGGTCAAACTGCCCTACCCACATAGCCCAAGATGATCCGGGGAGAGGCTTCTCTCCCTGGGATCAGCTTGGGCTGTTCAGTGAGGGCCAATTTGAACCATTCCCCCACAGCCTGACCCACAGCTGATCCCGCAGGGGGAAGTCTCCCTGTGGGATCAGCTAGGGCTGTGTACACGGGGTTGCTCAAATCCTGCTGAGTTTGCCAGCTGGCAGTTGGCCATTTAAACTCAACAGTCCCTTTTGCTTCCCACCCTTTAGAAGGCAGGGGAAACTAATGGGAGGGTTTAAATGGCTGGCAGCCATTTAAACTTAACAGCTGACTGGCAGATGGGTCAAATTGTTAAGTTTAAATGTCCACCAGCTATTTCAGTGCACCCTTTCACTTCCCTCTGGCTTCCAAAGGAAGGAAAGTGAAGAGGATCTCTGAAATCGCTTGGAGGCCACTCGACCCTTTGGGAAACCCAAGTCACTCAAATCAAAAGTTGAATCAATGTGGGTTTAGCAGTTCAGCTCCCAAATCAAACGAGAGAATCACAGTTCAGCTTAAGAGATGACCCGAAAACCCATGAATCAGCACTGATTCAGAGGGGTATTTTTGGTTTAGCTAAGCTGAATTGCACACCCCCTAGTCAAAACCATCCATTCAGAGACTGTTTAATCTTAGCAGAAGCAGTTCTACAAGGTCTCATGCAGTGACCTTGTCCTACCACCTTAGAAACGAAGGATCAAAACTGGGACTTTTGTGCATGCAAAACATATGCTCAGGCTCTATGTTCATAGAATCACAGAATCAAAGAGTTGGAAGGGGCCATAAAGGCCATCTAGTCCAACCCCCTGCTCAACGCAGGATCAGCCCTAAGCATCCTGTTATGCGGACCAGACTGCTTGGATGATCTGCTGTGTTTGGTGGGCCATAAGTTGTAGAGGAGGCGTTGAAACATGAGATGAAGGCCTCAGGGGAATGGGAAATGCCATCTCTGTAGGGAATGCAAAAAGAACAGACTGAAGTAGTGCCCCACCCCCCTTCCCAGGTTGATGAAGGGGAAAGATTTGTGCAGAAAGAAAACATTCTAAAATATGAGAGTCCCTCAGACACCCACAACTGTCTCAGTTGTGATTATTACCTCATCATTTGAACCAGGAACAAGACGCACCTTTTGTTGTACATACAAAACGCCATATTCACTGTGCATAATCTAAGCCAGAAAGAAGATCTTATGTGCAAGAGGCCAGGACGGGTGGAAGAAATCAAACGATTAAGTGGCTTGCAATCCAATTTCCTTTCCTGTACTTTCCCCGCTCGTTGCTGTCCTCCTTTCCTTGTCACGCGGAAGCCCATATTCCGTGAGCTCCTCCACTCCTTTGGCGTTGCCTTCATGGTGTCTGGAGTGGTTTCATTTATCTCTGTAAATTGATCTCTGATATGAAGGCCTGTGCAGTTAAACATTATGCAGAGGAAGCATTCGTAACGTTGATCGAGTGGGCTTAAAGGAATCGGCAGGATTAAAACGTTCTTTTTGCAAAAGCGGTTGAGACGGAGAGACGGTCCTCAAGCCCCCCAAAAATATAAGCCCTTCTGCTAATGAGTAAATCCCCCAAAGTAATGATGGCTCCCGGACAAAGTTAAAAGGGCTTCATCCCATCCCATTTATGACAAACCACAAAGAGACTGGGGAAAATGCAGGGTATCATTTGCTAAGAACAAGGGGATTTAAGTGGAAATATCCAGATTAACATGTTTTGTCATAATTCTGCCTGCCTGAAATGGGTGTCTTTCTTAAGTGTGGTGATAATTAGGCTTCATTGCATTGCTTCACATCATGATCTATATTCTGACAGATGGGGACATGGTGTAGAGAGGAAGAATGCACCTAGCAGCTCAGCCCAGCCCTGCACAAAGATGAATGACAAAAAACCAAATGTGTTTCAATCCCTCTTGGGGTCTTCTTCAGCAGTCTAATATTTAAAATTTACTCATGTGATGTAACTACGGGGACTATAAGGTGGTAAACAATATGAAGGAAGAGGCTCTCACTCATAAAATGAGCCGTCCAACCTGGTGGAATGAGCTCCCGGAAGAGCTATGGGCCCTGCAGGATTTGTCAGCTTTCCCCAGCGACTGCAAAACAGAGCTCTTCTGCTAAGACAGCTCTTCTTCCTTGCCTCGTTCCCCTCTCAATCTTCAGGTAAGTCCAAGCCATGCTTATGTCTAATTGGCTGCCGGAGTGTGGGTGAATGGCTTTCTTTGCTCCTGAATCTTCCCGGATTCAGCTGTAAAGTTTTGTTTCCCCACAAGTTAGAGAGCCAGTTTGGTGTAGTGGTTGGGAGTGCGGACTTCTAATCTGGCAAGCCGGGTTTGATTCCCTGCTCCCCCACATGCAGCCAGCTGGGTGACCTTGGGCTTGCCACATCATTGATAAAGGCGTTCTGACCAAGCAGTAATATCAGGGCTCTCTCAGCCTCACCCACCTCACAGGGTGTCTGTTGTGGGGAGAGGAAAGGGAAGGCGACTGTAAGCCACTTTGAGCCTCCTTTGGGTAGAGAAAAGCAGCATATAAGAACCAACTCCTCCTCCTCCCCCTCCTCCCCCTCCTCCCCCTCTTCTTCTTCTTCTTCTTCTTCTTCTTCTTCTTCTTCTTCTTCTTCTTCTTCTTCTTCTTCTTCTTCTTCAGTTCTCCATTCCTGGTAGCACAAGCCCATTAGGATACAGGATCCTGAGCCCGCATGGTTCAACTGTTGCCTTGTTTTCTGCCATGGTCTGCCACATTCTTGAATCTCTGTACATTAGTACAGTGGTCCCCAACCCGCGGGCTGCGGCCTGGCACTGGGCCGCGAAGGCCTTGGTGCCGGGCCGCGGCTCCTTCTTCCCTCCTCCCCCGAAGCGAGAAGCTCACCAGTCCGCAAGCAAATCGGCCGCCAAAGCAGCCGATTAGCTCACGGCCCGGCAAGCTTCTTGTTTCAGGAGGGGGGGAAGAGAAGCTTGCCGAGCCGCAAGCTAATTGGCCGCTTTGGCAGCCGATTTGCTGGCGGCCCGGAGGGGCCAGGAGGGGGAGCCGCGGCCGCCGGCATGGTGGCGGCGCAAACGCGCGTGCGCGGCAGTCCGTGCATGCGCGTTTGCGCTGGGGCTGCCGTGCGTGCGCAAGCCCCCGGGCCGCCCTCTCGCCCCACTCCGGAGCAGCAGTCCGCGGCAGCCGAAAGGTTGTGGACCGCTGCATTAGTATACCTTTCCGTACGATGAATACTTGAAATCTCAGAATTGCATTGGTGGAGAAAGCACCATGTGGCATGTTCTCCAGCCTCACCTGCTGGCACAGTGACATTGCTTTAGACCGTGAATCAAGTTCCCCATTTTGACAAGCATTGATTTATGAAAACACTTTACAACCTACTTACGAAGAGGCCGCTGCTGGAGAAAACATCAGTATGTAGCAGACATACAAATGCACCAACACACCCTTTTCATCACGAGCCTTCAGCTCAAGTGTGCATTTCGGTTTCCTTCTCTTTGTGAAACACAACGATCGGATCAGCGGCAATCACTTCAGGCTGCATCCTGTCATCTTCTTCAAGCTGGATGGTTTGTAAGCACAATGCAAATACATTGTGAAGAAACACTGAGGCTGAGACAATATCTCAATAGAATAACTTCTTCCTCTTTGGAGAATTAGCTCTGGGCATTGTTTGAAGGGAGGAACCACTGAGCATTTTCTATTAAAGCTGAAATTTTTTACTACCCGAAGAAGTCACGGCTTACAATCAGTCAGACAAGCTATCCTTGGTGGTGGTGAGAGATGGTGATGATAACTTGAGAGCTGTGCCAGGTGGGTTCTTATATGCTGCTTTTCTCTACCCGAAGGAGTCTCAGAGTGGCTTACAGTCACCTTCCCTTTCCTCTCCCCACAACAGACACCCTGTGAGGTGGGTGAGGCTGAGAGAGCCCTGATATCACTGCTCGGTCTGAACAGTTTTATCAGTGCTGTGGCAAACCCAAGGTCATTCAGCTGGCTGCATGTGGGGGAGCGCAGATTCATGTGGGGGAGCGCATATGTGGGGGAGCAAACCAGGTTAGAAGTCCGCACTCCTAACCACTACACCAAACTGGCCCTCAAAGATGCCCATGAGAATGCCTGCCCAGAGTCATGGGTGCCTGGTTAAGTTTAGCCATGTGAAAATCCCCCCCCCTCTCTCTCTCTCTCTGTTTTAGTAGTTTGCCTGATCTCCATAGCCACATTTCTAAAATACATTAAACCTTGAAACTACTTCAGCAAAATGGATATAAAGCAGTCTGCGAGAGAAGTAGCCGAAGTGTTAAGAGTATCCTTGGGCCATGAGTGAAAATAGAAAACGTTAGAGCAACCTGTTAAGCGCGAGTCACAAATAAAAATGATGTCATGTGCGTAGCTTTTAAAAACGAATAGGTGGGGAACTAGTGAAATGATGATTTATTACCACTTCAAGTTCAATTTATTGGGCCCTGTGCACAAATGTTTCACATAATGAAGGCTGGCCACCGTCCACTGGTACATTTGTATCTAGGGAAGGATGAATAGGTTCATTTTGCTGAAATTCTTTGCACTGGAAGGCAGAGTGAAAAAAGCAGTTCCGTTTTATGCCGGAAAAATCTGGGATGACTCCATGAAGACTGTTCTTCTTTGGTTCTCAGTGACCTGTCAGTGCATTTTCTGGATAGCGTTCTGAACGGGATTGGAAATAGGTGACTGCAGGTGGTTATTACTCCTCCACATGCAGCCCGCTGGGTGACTTTGGGCTGTTCTTGTAGGGCAGTTCTAAGAGCTCTTTCAACATCACCTACCTCACAGGGTGTGTGTTGTGGGGAGAGGAAGGGAAGGCGTTTGTAAGCCGCTTTGAGACTCCTTCAGATCGTGAGGCAGGCTATAAAAGCCAACTCTTGTTCTTTTTCAGGTGTGAGCTCTGGGCCTTCAAAAGAAAGAAGTGAATTGTTTTCCCTTTCAATGAGCAAGAGTTCCCGCCTTCATTCCTAGAAAATGGAGGCCACATCTTCCCGTTATCTGTTGATCTAGACCAGGGGTAGTCAAACTGTGGCCCTCCAGATGTCCATGGACTACAATTCCCAGAAGCCCCTGCCAGCGAATGCTGGCAGGGGGCTTCTGGGAATTGAAGTCCATGGACATCTGGAGGGCCGCAGTTTGACTACCCCTGATCTAGACCCTTGCCAAGGACACACAAATCCCTTGGAGTACCCTCACAACCCCAATTTGAGAAATGCTGGTGGATAACGCTGGTTTATTGAAGCACACATTGCATGGGGAATGTTATTGTTTATGGAAAGAAATTGACTGGAAAACAGAAAAATAGCATGAAAATGATTGATTAGTTTGATTTTTATATCACCCTCCCCGTGGTCTGGCTCAGGGTGGTGTAATATAACATATAATAATATAACATGTAATAATATGTAATAAGGCCAGTTAAAAATAAAACATTAAAATTCAGAATTACATGATTAAAAAGTTAAAAACCAAATAAAGGTAAAGGTAAAGGTTTGCAAGCACCAAGTCATGTCTGACCCTTGGGGTGATGCCCTCTAGTGTTTTCTTGGCAGACTCAATACAGGGTGGTTTGCCAGTGCCTTCCCCAGTCATTACCGTTTACCCCCCAGCAAGCTGGGTACTCATTTTTCCGACCTCGGTAGGATGGAAGGCTGAGTCAACCTTGAGCCGGCTGCTGGGATAGAACTCCCAGCCTCATGGTCAGAGCTTCAGATAGCATGTTGGCTGCCTTACCACCCTGCACCACAAGAGGCTCTTAAAAAATGGCATTCAAATTTAGAATGTTCACATCAGCAGCCTGATTTCCAGAACCCTTCTGATCTCACCAACCAGACTCTGTTCTAGGCATCTTGTCACAGATGGTGGACAGAAGATGGATAAATGGAGACATGGGCCTAGTAGATTTTACCAGCCCCAATCAAGTGGGAGCTAGAAAATTCCCTAGCCCTGGTTGAGGCTGATGTATCTTCTTGGGGCCAGGGACCACCAGCTGGTTGGTGGTAGCAGAGCGTAAGGAGAATCAATGTAAAGTCTAGATTTGCAGAATGGAGCAGCCCAATTGTGACAGGATCAAGTCTGCAAGCTTTCCAAATGCCATCACGCCTCTACTGTTATCAAAATAGCCTGTTCTTCTTAGCAGTATTTTCATTCAATTCCTTGTATGCAGGATAAAGATTAAGTCTGAGAGCCCCCTTTAGTAGGAGACTCTAGTTGTTTGTAAAGTACCTCATTAACATATTTGGGGGCATTTGACTTGAAGCAAAGTCACCAGGGGACGTTGCTGACCTTGATCTTAGGGCCATGAATTTATAGCATGGGATTTCTGCCTGCTGAGTCACCCAGGAGAAAGGGCTTGAAGAGCAAGTAGCTGTGTTTTATGAGCAGGCTTCTCTGCTAGTGTCAGCTCTGAGTACTGTTATTGCTTTGCGCTTTTCCAGGATCAGTGTAAATTGTTCTCTGCATATCTTGATGACTCTCTAGATATAGAGGAAAATATATGGTTATCCATTTAAAAAGCTATGGATGGCTCAGGCTTCCTTGAGCTCACCATACTTCCGAAGCTAAGCAAGTTCAGCCCTGGTTAGTGGTTGGATGGGAGACCGAGGAAGTCCAGGGTAGCTATGCAGGGGCAGGGCAGGGCAGAGCACCTCTGGTTGTCACTTGCTTTGAAAACTCTGTGGGCTCGCCATAAGCCAGCTGCGACTTGATGGCTCTTTCCACCCCAAATAAAAAAGATTCTGACCCATCCCACAAAAGGCAAGGCCTGAGGAAGGCTCTGTGTTCTTAGTCCCTTCTGAATGTTCAGAGCAGTTCAGAAAGAGAAAGCAACAGCCTGCTTAAGCTCTTGAAAATTTATTTAGTATCACTGATGTTATGTACGGCAGGACCCTGCCCTACACTATGCCATACTGTCCCCAGCAACCAGTGGCACCCCTCAATAGTCTAGGCTTGTGTCCAAGCCAGACATTGTTAAAGTCTGCTGGGCCAGACTCCGTCGTTTTCTCTGCCACAGGTTTGGCATGACAGTCGCAGCCTGAAATATGTATTGTTCTCCTCTTTCCCCTCCCACCCCACTGTATTGCTGATTCAGTGACCGGCAGAGCTGTGTTTGCCTAGGCAATCTCTTGTTTTCTCATACCCATGACTCACCCTGAGCCAATCTGCCAGGGGAGATTGCTCCCCATCTCCAAAACTAGACCCATCGTGACAGGATGGTTCTCTTTGTTTAAGCTCATCTCTTTAAGCTCATCTCCTACCCATTGCCCAACTTCGCGCCTATAGAAAATTCGATCCTGTGCTTACCTGGTACCCAGCACGTGCCCCCTCTCCCCAAAACATATGGCTTTCCCAAGCCAAAGTGTGTCTTCTTATTCGGAGCCATTCAGAACACCCTACACGCTGGCCATGTTTCTTGATGTCTGCCTTTCTGCTCTACAGGACTGTTAAATATACTGATTGCAATTCCCAATCCTCTTTCTCCCTTTATTTTCCTGTCCGCTTGACTGTTAGTGTGCCAGGTATATGTTTGTCTATTTCTTTCTGCTATTTTCCTTCCAATAAAGATTATTATTATTTTAGTATAACTATCTGCTGTCTGCCTTGAGTTTTAAAGAGTGTAATCACCTCGTAGACATTGGCAAACGATCCTTAATGCTATTTTAACAAACCTCTTGCAAAGCAATTCCCCACTGCTAAATATGCATGTGTCTTGGGACACGTGTTTGTGTGCGTTTCTGGCAATACTGTTTCTAACTTTGGCTCTGTTTTGTCTAGATATCAGTTCCCAGCTACGTCCTGGGTAAGGGTGGGTGTTTGGTATTTTCTAGCTGTTCTTTCATCCAGATAAAGACTGGGGCTGAATTTTGGCTATCCAAAAAGGCCAAGCCTTTTAAACACCTTCAGAATTCACCCGTGGCTTGGAAAAGGTATTTAAAGGTACTGCAGTCCTTTAACCCCCCCCCAATTGAAGCCAATGGAGGATGGGGGGTACCCCCTTTGGGCCCATAGAATTGGAACCCCTGGTCCAGTGTTTTGGAACCGGGGGGGGGGCAGTGTTAAGGAGAGGCACTAGCAGCTACTAGCCCCAAGGAATAGATGGGACTTTCTCTTCTCCTCTATTTGCAGGTATAGATGGGACAGTATGTCTGAGGGTGCTTGGGGGGAAAGAGTAGGAGGGTTTCTGGAGTTCTGATCCTAGTGGTAGACCTCCTGATGGCAGCTGGTTTTTGGCCACTGTGTGACACAGAGCGTTTGACTTGATGGGCCACTGACCTGATCCAATATGACTTCTTTTCTGTTCTTATGTTTACAACCTGCAATCAGGTCTTGGCCATGATTCCCTTGGAAACAGCCTGCCTTCTTTGTAATATTGTGCAATGGGGAAGGCCATGTGAGCAAGGGCATTGTGGCCTCCCAGGACGACTTGGAAGTGTGATCAGATAGTGATTGTGCCAGAGTACATTAGATAGTACACCTCAAAAAGCTATGGCAGAGGGCAGACTTAGAGGACAGCCAAGGTAATTCATCTGCTTTTAAATCGATCTCTCTGATATTTTAAACAGACACTGTTAACTAAAGAATGGGTCTTTTTTAAACAGGTTCTAGATTAGTTTCACTTTATAGAAATTGACCATTCCAGCTAGCTGAAGAAAACAGAAAGCCATCATGGATAAATCAGATTATACAATGCATTTCAGATGTTTCCTCCCCTTTTCTCCATAGGACTTTATTGTGGCCCTTCCTTTCATACCCAGGGAATTGCTAATTGCCGATGTGGAATGGTAGGTGAATTCCCTCCAGGCCAGGCTGGATTCTGAAGATTTTGGGTGGTACTGGTGGGGAATCACTTGGTCATGAAATTGGGGTCACTGTGGGTGGCCAGGTAGTTGTCAGTTCCTGCACTGTTCAGGGGGTTGGACTAGATGACCAAGGAGGTCCCTTCCAACTCTATGATTCTATGACTTTGACATGTGAAAAACATTTCAACTGTCTCAAGAGTAATAGTAAAATCATTACTTGGCGGAGTTCCACTTCTTTGCAGCTCGCACAGCATCATGTCTTGTTCCTAGTCCACAAAAGACCTTCCATGAAGGCCATGTGGGCCTATGGAGGTCATTGCTCAGTGCTGGAGCTTGCCCAGTTCAGTCGGGATCCAGGCATTGGTTCTTGAGTCTCATTTCCTGTGATATACGGAGAACGCTTCTCCCTTGATGGGAAAGACAAAGCTCGGCCGGGGCTGTCGAAATCATAAGAGGCATGACAGATTAAAAAAATAATAATAATGAAAACTGTAAGTCACTTTTGGAACCAGGCATCGGCTTCCATCTCCAAAATGCAATTTTAATGCCACAAACAGCATTGATGCATGTGCTCATAGTGACGATGAATTGCATTGTTATTTGTCAGTAGTGAGTAATTACTCTGGCAAGCTCGGAGTCGCTTGACAGGAACAATATCTGTATGTATCAATTAAAGAAAATAATGAACCTCACGCTAAGAAACACTTGAAAGCAAGCCCAGTCTCTCCCCCCCCCTCCCCCAATTTAAAACTGAAGGGAGGAGGGGGCGAGGAGCAGGTGAGGATCGCGTCTAGCAAACCTGCGGTCAAGGAAGAGGACAGACAAACGGACAATAATCTGTTTTTCGGTTTGGTGAATGAAATAGGTTGAAGATATCGTTGAATTGTTAATTCAGACTATCAGTCCCCCATCAGTCCCCCATCCCTGCCACTTTTCCACATGCACCTGGCTGGGTGATTTGGGGCCAGTGACAGTTCTGTTAGAGCTCTCTTAGCTTCACTAACCTCAAAGGGTGTCTGTTATGGGACGAGGAAGTGATTTTAAGGTGCTTTGAGACTCATGAAGCCTGCTTGGGTCAGTCACAGTTCTCCCGGAGCTCTTTCATCCTTACCGACCTCTCAGGATGTTTGTTGTGGGGAGAGGAAGGGTAGGCAATTATAAGTTGCCTTGAGATACTTAGGGTAGTAAAAAGCAGGGTACAACCCCCCCCCCCAGCTCCTCTTCTTCACTCAGTGACTTCCTGTTCAAATACCTACTGGAATTCAAATAGTTTACTTGGAAACTCAGAAAAAACATTTGCTTTTGATTAAAGACTCAATGTTGTTTTAAACAATATTGCAAAAAGTTTGGATTTGCTTCCACACTACTTTCTTGCCCATGCTTCCCCCAAGCCCTATGAAGATAGGTTGAGGGACTTGGGAATGTTCAGCCTGGAGAAAAGGAGGTTGAGAGGGGACATGATAGCCCTCTTTAAGTATCTGAAAGGTTGTCACTTGGAGGAGGGCAGGATGCTGTTTCTGTTGGCTGCAGAGGAGAGGACACGCAGTAATGGGTTTAAACTTCAAGTACAACGATATAGGCTACATATCAGGAAAACAATTTTCACAGTCAGTTCAGCAGTGGAATAGGCTGCCTAAGGAGTTGGTGAGCTCCCCCTCACTGGCAGTCTTCAAGCAAAGGTTGGATACACACTTTTCTTGGATGCTTTAGGATGCTTAGGGCTAATCCTGCGTTGAGCAGGGGGTTGGACTGGATGGCCTGTATGGCCCCTTCCAACTCTACGATTCTATGATTCTGTGATTCTATGATTCTATCTCCTGTGCCCCCCCAATCCATCAAACCTGGGGAGGGGGGGATGCTCAGAGAAGTGCTTTCCTTAGAGGTCCTGCTTCTGCTCAGGTGATGACGGTGGGGGAACTACGTGGCCTGTGAGTCTGGTGTTCCTGTCTTGTCCATTTTGCCGGGCTGAATCCCCAAACGGAGCATGTACATGCTAATTGAGAGTTCTAAATTGCTTTGTATGCAGTTGAAATGTAACTGATTTTCAATGATGCATGGGCTGCCTATGATCACCCAGAGGCATCCATAATTCAAGCAAGCCCGTAAATTCTGGGTCTGTTCTAACAGCGGCCGACTAGCTAGCGACCATGCCAAATGCTGCCATCTGCACGGATGCAAAGCCGTTCAAAACGCTGCTCAATTTAAATAGCAAATGCGCCGTCACAGGGGATTCAGGATTCGAGAAAAAAAAAAACAGACACTGCGAGGAAGATGAGTTTCGCTGTCAATTGCTCGCTAGTGCTGATTTCTGCAATCATTTTAAGATGGGAATTAGCTGGGAGAGGCTCCTTTCCGCGGAAGCAGCTCTTCCTCGGGAGAAACAGGCCTTGTGCTGGGAGGAAGACTCCTTTGGGTGGAGTGATGCTTCCACCGTTTCTGAGCAGAGAAGCAGGATTTAAAGATTTGGATAGGAAATTCTGCTTTGTGAGAAAGCCATCCCATCTCACCCCGTCCAAAAGCCTTGCCTAGCTTGAACATGATCAAGGTAGCCTGTAGGATGATAGACATCTCTATAGTGGATGCTTAAATCTGTGCAGTGGGACCACAGTTGCTCCAAACAGAATTCTTTCGTCAAACGTCTGAAATCTAAACTAAAACACACAGTGGGGGGGTAGTGGCTGTTGTGGATCCAGTAGCTGCATCAGGCCCAGCATTGGCTGTGGCAGAGCCTGGGACTCACAGCAGCGGTCAGAAAGCCCGGGAGCTGATGTGGACCCAGCAGCAGTGTCCCCTCCAAAGAAGAACCCTTTCAATGAGCTCTATGATCCCCTACTCAGGTCGGGATTCTGGGTGCGCAGGAGGTCACGGGAGGTGATGGTCCCGCTTTACTCTGCTCTGGCTCGGCCTCACTTGGAGGACTGTGTTCAGTTTTGGGCACCCCAGTTGAAGAGGGATGTTGACAAACTGGAGCGTGTCCAGGGGAGGGCAACAAAGATGGGTTTGGAGACCAAGATGTACGAAGAAAGGTTGGGGGAGCTTGGTCTGTTTAGCCTGGAGAGGAGGTGACTGAGAGGAGATCTGATAACCATCTTCAAGTATTTAATAGAGTGCCATATAGAAGATGGAGCAGAGTTGTTCTCTCTTGCCCCAGAGGGACAGACCAGAACCAGTGGGATGAAATTAATTCAAAAGAAATTCCATCTAAGCATCCGGAAGAAGTTCCTGACAGAGTGGTTTCTCAGTGGAACAGGCTTCCTCGGGAGGTGGTGGGTTCTCCATCTTTGGGAATTTTTAAACAGAGGCTGGACAGCCATCTGATGGAGAGACTGATTCTGTGAAGGCAGGGGGTTGGACTAGATGACCCAGGAGGTCCCTTCCAACTCTATGATTCTATGTGCTATTTCTGAAGATGGTTGACAGAAGGCATTATTGGATCCAGACATTTCCACAAACACACTGAGTCCCCCTCCTATGGCAGCCCTTAATGCCCCCCCCCCCAGTCTTAGACCTGGGTGTTTCCTCTCCTTCAAGAACAGGAGGGTTTTTTTGGGGGGGGAGGGATGAGCTGGCTCTTATTCCAGTACTCCCTTATTTGGGGGCATTACACTGAACGCAAGGACCTCCAAAGTTCACGTCTTCTGTTCTCCCAGTAAGTTATATAACAGCCAAAGCTATTTTTTTTCCCCGTGGTGAAAACGCTCAAAGGAAAAGTATGTGTTTTGGAACAGTGGCTAGTTATTTGCATGCCGACAAGGGAGATGTAAATCACATCGTCCCTCAGAAAATATATGGAGAGGCTTGAGCCAAGACCTGGTGCGTGGTAATCTTGACACACGCCCGCCCTGTGATTAATATTTGTGTGCCTGATATTGTTAATCTCCTTCGAGACCTTCATGAGAGGACAGCAGGAACCATATGATTGTTGTGAAGCACTAACTTTGAGTGATTTAAAATGCAATCGAAGCGCCAAGGTTGATCTGCTAAGCGTCAGGCTGATTGCATTCTTCAGGTTCCTTGGGGTGCACATGTGGGAAGTCAGAGACGCCATCGTAGCGCCTCCCAGCCGATCAGAATATCCCATTATGGAGCTTAGTCACATAGATCTGTTTATCCCTCTAGGCGAGAGGGACTTTTTATTCACAAATATAACATCTAGACAGTGAAGAGATATAAAATAAATACAAATGGGAGACGCTGTCAGAGTTCAATCTCTCAAAGCCCGTCCAACGAGGCAATCTCTTCTCTGCCTCTTGGTTACAGGTTCGTGGCAGGTCATTTAGGATGGCATGCAAGTGGTTGGTGTTTTCCTTTCTTTTTTCTTTTGTAAGCTCACTGCACACAGCTAAACAAATCTGGATAAAAACTGGAGGGGCACAAAGAAAAGGCCTGGTATTTTTGCCTAGGTAGCTTTTGAGAAAACTATATGTATAGTAGAAGCCTCTTGTGGTGCAGAGTGGTAGGGCAGCAGACTTGCAGTCTGAAAGCTCTGCCCATGAGGCTGGGAGTTCAATCCCAGCAGCCGGCTCAAGGTTGACTCAGCCTTCCATCCTTCCGAGGTCGGTAAAATGAGTACCCAGCTTGCTGGGGGGTAAACGGTAATGACTGGGGAAGACACTGGCAAACCACCCCGTATTGAGTCTGTCATGAAAACGCTGGAGGGCGTCACCCCAAGGGTCAGACATGACCCGGTGCTTGCACTGGGGATACCTTTTTATATGTATAGTACTGGGGGAAAATAAAGACTTACTTATAGTAGAAGACTGGTTAATTATGTCCTTGGAATTAGTTGAAATCTTTAGGCTTACTATTTTAGTTAGAGAAAATTTAACATCTACTATGACATGCTGGACATTTTGTGTTGCTTTTTTTGTTGTTGTTTGATTATTAGGGGTGGAACTGGTTTGATAATCTGTAGATTTGAAGATTGTAGATTTATAAGTATGTATATTATAAAGAAAAGGATATATATAATATATATATAATGACTAGTGAGTTTATGAGATCTAAAATGGTTAGAGATGAAGTTAAACAATAATGTAATATTCCAAGTAATGTAACTCAAAGTTAGATGATATATGAAGTCTTTATTCTTTTCTATTGTATCTTAGAACTAAAAATAAAAAAATTATGACCACCACTAACTCAGGAAGCAATGGGGGTATGTATTTAACACAATCCGTTGGCATGGCAGGACTAACAATGGTCTTAAGTATTTGTTAGAATTGGATTTATTATTTCTGAAGATTTCCTCCTACTAGAAAAGGGATATTTCAACATGCTTTTGCTATTCCAAAAGCAGGCATGTTCTTTTCATGAGACGTGAAATATAATGTGAAAATAATGACGTGAAATGGTGATAAATTCACATCTTAATTCACATATGAAGAATGAATGTGCATCAATCATATTCCAAATCCTTTCTTATTTACTGCTTACATTCTGCTTATCCCATTATAAGGGACATTACATTTTAAAGGTTTAGCAACCTGCATGTTTTTGTGGGGAAGTAACAATTCAGATCGGGGGCACATAAGGCTATGGGAGGGGAGTTAATCCTTCCCCCTATTCCAAGCTCGTGAACCAACCAGCTTGATAAAGTAGTTAAGAGTGCTGGGCTCTAACATGGAAAAATGGGTTTGGTTCTCCATTCCCCCTCCCCATATAGCCAGCTGAGTGACCTTGAGCCAGTGACAGTTCTCTTGGAGCTCTCTCAGCCCCACATGCCTCACAGGGCGTCTCCTGTGGGTCGAGGAAGGGTAGGCTATTGTGAGCCATTTTGTGACTCCTTTGGGTAGTGAAAAGCAGGGCCCAAAAAATCTCTTCCCCTTCTCTTCTTAAACACCTTCCCTCTGGCATAGTGTATCCTCTGGCCACAGGGGAGAATGGAAAGGTGCATTGTTTGTGAAGCAAAAAGTTGTTGGGAGAGGTCATTTGCATTGGGAAAATGTTACAGTAGGCAAAGGGTTCCCCCCACTCCAGGACCGCAGCTTTGATCCAAACTGCTTACCCACCCTCGTTATCCTTTTTAAACCTGGCTCCTTTGGCCCGAAGGGCACCGTGGCTTGTCCTCTGCTGTAATTCACTTTGCTGCCAGGTATGTGGAGTGGATTCTCCACCAGCAGAAATCTATACAGACAGAGAGAAACAAAAAAAGAGAACCGAGAAAGGCAGATGGTGACGTTTCTGGGCCAAACTCATTTCGATGCCAAACACAAAAGGTACCGTGATAACACATTAATGTTAAGAAATGTAACATCGATAAAGGTGAAGGGGATAGCAAATGGAAGAAAAAACTTGGCAGAAAGGAAAGGGTGAGTCCAGGGCAGAGTCTGCACTTACTTTTTTTTATTCCATTGTCAATCCTGTTGAATTCAGATCGCTTTGAACTCGGGACTTCCTCTTCCCCCCCCCCATTGAAACAGGAAAGTCTTCTGCACGTGGTTAGGGAGGCTCAGAAGAGGGGGGGGCAAATGGAGACTCTTTCTCTGTTTTCTTGAAGGGGGGAGAGGATCCAAGAAGTCAGAGGAGGGAGGAAAAGAATCCTTTCATTTCTTGAAGGGAGGGGGGGGGGAATGAAGAAGGCACAAAAAAAAATCCAAGGCCGACAGAAGTTGAGAGAACTTAGGGGCTTCTCCTTTGAGGCAGGCTTGTCACATGACCCCCTGTAGCCAATCACGGGTCCTCTACCACAGAGGAGAGCCCAGATTCAAAACAATGCGATTTTCTGAATATATTCAGGATTAAAAGCAGTCTCAGATATGGCACAATAAAGGTAGGGTGACTCCGGATCAATCCTTCTTGCTGCAGAAGGAAAATTTAAATCGCCCCAAATCCAAACGGAAATCGCATTCTGTGTAGAGGGCAGGGACTGAATCGATCTGGGGTTGGAATAAAAGCTCCGTGCAGTTTACACCCAGGTTTGATTGCTCTGGGCCAACGCTCTTCTCTCTTCCATTCGCAATGGCTGCAGGAGGTCTGTGCTCCCACAGCTGCACTGGCTACCAGTTGAATTCCAGATCAAGTTTAAGGCCATCTGCAGACTGGGTCCTGTCTATCCGAGGGACCACCTCCCTGTTTATACCCCTTGAAGAGTGCTTCGCTTCGCGGACACCAGTCAGTTGGTGGCCCCTGGCCCCAAGGAGGTATGTCTGGCCTCAACCAGGGCCAGAACCTTTTCCATCCTGGCCCCTGCCTGGTGGAATGAGCTCCCAGAACATATCCGGGCCCTGCTGGAGCGGGTACAGTTCTGCAGGACATGCAAGATGGAACTCTTCTGCCAGGTCTTTGGTTGGGGCCAAAATTAACACCTACCAGAGCCCCATCTGTCTACTGCTTATTGTGTAATTTATGGATTTCTGGTCGTAAGTCTTGCAAATGCATAATTGTGTGCAGGAAATAAACAATGCAGTATGAGAGCACAGGCATAAATGCGATTGTTTTTAAAAAGGGTGATCTAAAAGGGTCGGTATGCTGAATTTGGTGAAAACCCATACATGCATAATAGCCCTGATGAGCCAGGTTTGATTCCCTGCTCCTCTACATGCAGCCAGCTGGGTGGCCTTGGGCTAGTTACAGTCCTGTCAGAATTCTCACAGCTTCACTTATTTATTTATTTTTATATTTATATACTGCTGCTTTTGAATGTCTCGCAGCGGTTTACAAGATCAATAAAATACAATAAAATCCCCTAAAATACCCCATTAATATCAATAGTAAAGGTAAAGGTAAAGGTATCCCCTGTGCAAGCACCGAGTCATGTCTGACCCTTGGGGTGACGCTCTCTAGCGTTTTCATGGCAGACTCAATATGGGGTGGTTTGCCAGTGCCTTCCCCAGTCATTATCGTTTACCCCCCAGCAAGCAAGCTGGGTACTCATTTTACCGACCTCGGAAGGATGGAAGGCTGAGTCAACCTTGAGCCGGCTGCTGGGATTGAACTCCCAGCCTCATGGGCAGACAGATTCAGACAGCAAGTCGCTGCCTTACCACTCTGCGCCACAAGAGGCTCTTTTAATATCAATAGTAGCATAGCAAAATAATAACATAGCAAGATGGTGAACAATAAAATATCACCCACTCCCCCGTTCAGCATGGGTCAATAATTCTCTCTCTTCCTGGGAGCGAGGAGCCTAGTAGACCTCAACTTAGAGATCCTCACCACCAGATTCCTGCTGGGTGGGAGACAGATTGGGAATGCTTGTTCCAAAACAGATTCCAACACCCATGAGTTTGAAAGTCCCCCACTTACCTCACAGGGTGTCTGTTTTGAGGTGAGGAAAGGAAAGTGATTCTAAGCTGCTTTGAGACTCCTTTGGGCACTGAAAAGCAATGTGTAAAAATCAACTCTTCCATCTGTTGTCTACTAACTGGCAGAGGCTCTCTGGGGTCTTCTGAATCACATACTACAAGATCATGTTATTACAGAGCACAGGGATTGATTGGACCTTCTGCATGCCAAGCAGGGACTCTACCACTGAGCCATGTCCCCTTCCTCTTAGATTACTGGGCATAAGTAAGGGGATCTAGTCCACGCTGACAGGGTAGACTAAATGCGGAAGCACCAAGGAACGCTCAGCTAAGGGCCCAGTGGCATTATTAGATGCGAGAGGCCTGTTCACTTTGATTATTGGAGGATCCATTTTGGACACTGCATTTTACTTTTTGTTGTTGTTAGTTGCAAAGTAGGGTCCGAAAAATTTGGCCATGTTTTCTGTTATTTTTCTGTTGGTATCCAAAAGAAAGCAAACCTTAAGAAGGTCAGGAAGTTCCTGCCTATTTAACAAAATGGGACGCAGATATTTTATATGAATATTTGCATAAAAGGGACAATTAAAAAAGGACATGTGAGACAGTTTCAATATTGCATGTTTTGCATGGACAATACCTATCTAAACGTGATAGTTCTCCACTGGGATTTATCTTCTGGATTATTTGGATCACTGTTTATGTATTGAACTTTGACATGAAACATGCATGAATATATATAACCTTTGGGGTGTGCATTTCCCTTTGTTGTTGTTGTTGTTGTTAGTTGCAAAGTCGTGTCTGACCCATCGCAACCCCATGGACAATGAGCCTCCACGCCTTCCTGTCCTCTACCATTCCCTGGAGTCCATTTAAGTTTGCACCTACTGCTTCAGTGACTCCATCCAGCCACCTCATTCTCTGTCGTCCCCTTCTTCTTTTGCCCTCGATCGCTCCCAGCATTAGGCTCTTCTCCAGGGAGTCCTTCCTTCTCATGAGGTGGCCAAAGTATTTGAGTTTAACCATTTCTAATTAGTCCTGGTTACTGGCACCAGAGTCCTGGGGAGAAGATCTCTTCTGCACTCACCTTTGAAATGAATCTGTAATTATGTAGCTTCCACTCATCCAAATGCGGCTTGCAACAGGAGAGCATCCCCACTATATGATTAAGGATCATCATTGCTGATGCCTCCCCCTGATTTTTTTTATAAACATTTGTTTGCAGCTTCCATAAATTTCAATCAGAGTCATCCGTAAAAATGTTGATAAACTGAGGAATTGGTGGTGTTCTGCTGATTGCAACAGGAGGCCATGATTTTGTTTTCCATCATTTTAAGGATGATTTTCATATTTTTTATCCCCCCCTCCCCCCCGATAACACATCACGTTATTTTGGAAATGCTATATTTAAATAGCTCTGACAGGCTATTGATTGCTCTGCCTTGCGAGTCATTTTGCAACAGAGATATGTAGCATTTATGGGAGATGAAAGCTGCCAAGCTGGTGAAATGCCAAACCCAAGTTAATGTTGTTGGTATTGAGCAATCCAATTAACATTCTCTTCCATGGGCACAATTTATGTTACTACTCTAATAGAATTGCAAACTGGAGACACTTAAAACACATAAAAGCGGCTCTGTTTCTTTTTACTCATTAACAGAAACTCTCTTGCTAAGAAGGTAAGAAAGAGATCCATAATTAAAAGTTGAGGCCCCGGAGGGGGTTGGTGGGAGGGGCATGAAGACACACAATTCCCTTTCTTTTCTTTTCTTTTCTTTCTTTTCTTTTCTCTTTTGCACAGATGGTTTGGTAGCTAGAGATCTCTTATGGATCACGCTGCGTGGTGGATGCTAATGGAAAGGGGAAAGAAATGGGAGGCAGCAATGTTCTTGTGCAGCACGATGCTGGAAAAGTACAGAAGCAGGGGGAGAACAAAAATTTTAAAATTGGAGGAAACCATTTTACAGTTCCATTTTGTGGTTCGGGTCCCAAGATGCCTTCTGTTTGGGGATGGCGATTTAGCAGTCAAAGGACTTTTAGCAGATGATCTTTGACTGCTGAAGGAAACCCCCCCTCCTCTGTAGTCCAGTTCTGTATCTTTTTGATTTTATACTTTGTTACCATCAAGCCTTCATTTTCACACACCTTTCCCCCTCTTTTCTGGCTCCATGCTGACCGACTCTTCTTTGGCAGTTACCTGGTATCCAGAAGCAGTTTTTGAGCCAGCTGCAAGCCAAAAGATGAGAGCCAGCAAAGAAATGGAAAGATTGGGTATAATCCAGCAAAGATGTCTTCTTCACAGTCATTGGAGACAACAGCAGCCCCAGAGAGAAACAAAGGTGTCCCTCCACCTGGCCACCAGCCAATCTGTGAGGACCTCAGTAATTAATCAGAGTACATCAGAGTACAAAGAAGTTCTGCCACATTAGCTCTGAGGCTTAGCAAAGAGTGACAGAAACATTTGTATTATTCTCAAAGAGGTTCTCACCCAGAGTGATCGACTTTAGTTTGTTGGAATCCCCCACTGGCATTTCATGTCAAAGAATTAACTCAGATGTTCTCCAAAACATTGTGTCTCCACATAAAGACTTGCCTTTATTTCCTTGTTTGGAAATATTCCTAGAACCGCCTTTGATCAACCACGGCGCATGCCTATGAGCTCCTCTGGTCCCTTTCCCCACTACCCAAACTGGAAGAAAAAATTATCTTTTGTTTTTAACTCAAGCCACTGACCTTATCATTGAAGCAAGATGTTTTCGCTAATCTGTGATCATTTTGTGTAATCAGATTTTGCCAGGCACTCAGAGCTATGGTGTCCTACCACAGTGAAACTCTCCTTTGCTTTGATCTACTCAGCTGTTCTTACAGATGTTTGTTGGTACCTTGACAGGTCTTTCTGACCAGCCCAGAACAACCTCTGCCTTACAACCAGCAAAATCTTGGTTCTGGAAATTTCCAAAATCCAAATCCTTTATCGGCATATAAAACTAACACAGTTAAAATTAGAATAGGTAAGTAGACACAAAGAACCCAGAAGGAATGAAAAGTATACAGCAAATTGTCCCGAACAGTGTTACTGATGTAATTTGATTGCAAGAATTTGGCCATGTTTTCTGTTATTTTTCTGTTGGTATTATCCAGAAGAAAGGAAACCTTAATGTTGAATTAGGCAATGTCTGGTGTACAAAGATAAGAAGAGAAGACCCTGAAGCGGGCAGCAAGAATACTGTTAGATAGGTCAGAGAGTTCAGGACCTTTCTCTCCTGTGAAGTGTGCTTTCTCATTTGTCCCTAGATTGCTACTCTTAGGGCAATATCCTCCTTCTTCTCGGAAGCTTCTCTCTCACTGTCTTCTTAGTAAGCCATGTAGAGCAGACGCCTGCCCCTATCTCTCCTCTGTGCTATCACAGTATGCCGTTCCATAAATAAATCCTTTTATCTCCTTTATCCTAAAATACAGTGTGTGCATATCTATGACTTATTTACCCTGCTAACACTTAAGAAGCCACCTCATTCTCAGGAAGTTCCTGCCTATTTAACAAAATGGGACTCAGATATTTTATATGAATACTTGTATAAAAGGGACAATAAAAAAGGACATGTGGGACAGTTTCAATATTGCATGTTGTGCATGGACAATACCTATCTAAAAGTGGTACCTGGAAATGTCATGGCATATGTAGTTCTCCACTGGGGTTTATCTTTTGGATTATTTGGTTCCCTGTTTAGGAACTGAACTTTGACATGAAACCTGCATGAATATATATAACCTTTGGGGTGTGCATTTCCCTGTATCCGAGCCAAAAATACCTTATTGGTATTACAACAGAGATTATTTGAAACATTCAGCTGGGCTTGTATTGCCTTGCTATTTCCCCCCATTGGAAACAATGGAGGATGTAGGTACCTTCTCTGGGTGCCCATAGAATTGGACCCACTTATCCAGTCTTGGGGGATCTTTTGTGAAGGGGGCTCCAGCTGCAGGTTTGGTGCCTCTACCTCAAACCTCTCCTCAAGACTACTGAATATATCTCAAAATAGATTTGCCATTGACCTTAATTGTCCCCACAGGGTATAATGGACCCGAAAGAAATCAGGATTCCCAAACATTACTGAATAGCAGTATCAGGATTCAGGAATTTTGGGACATAGTAATATTTTTGATGGGTGGGGGTCCAACACCCTTACTAACCTGCGTTATCTGTTCATTCCATCTTGACCTCTTGTTCCTTTCCAAATTGTTCAGTCCCATTTACTGGAGACTCTCGACGTTAGTGATGGACAGCCACAGGCACTGACAACGAGATTCTCCAGGTCTAGTAGTGCCTTTCCCATGACGAATCAGCCAATATGAATTCCATTGTTGTGTCTAGGATTACGGTTATGACATATACTGTATCAGTTTAGTCCTGTATAGCAGTGGTCCCCAACCCCCGGTCCGGGGACTGGTACCGGTCCGTGGATCAGTCGGTACCGGGCTGCGGCTCCTCCTCCCCAGCTGCTGCCTTGGGGGCTGCTCCGCCACCAGCTCACCTTTGGTGCTCTTCAGCAGTCACCGTGGCTGGGGCTCCCCCTCAGCATGGCACTGCGCAGCTGCTGCTGGCAGTGCCCCCCAACGGGTGGCGGGAAGTCAGGGGTGCCTGCAGGAAAGCAAGTGGAGCAGGGGCTCAGGCGGAGGTGGCATTCCTCGCCAAAAGACTACCTCCCCTGGGCCTTAGTAAAATTGTCAAGTATTGACCGGTCCCCAGTGATAAAAAGGTTGGGGACCACTGCTGTATAGGCTTGTAGGGCAGGGGTAGTCAAACTGCGGCCCTCCAGATGTCCATGGACTACAATTCCCAGAAGCCCCTGCCAGCATTCACTGGCAGGGGCTTCTGGGAATTGTAGTCCATGGACATCTGGAGGGCCACAGTTTGACTATCCCTGTTGTAGGGCCATAGATATAGGCTGATGGTGTGAATGGTGCAGCCTAAACCTCAACACTATGGGAAGACAGCCAATTTGCAAATACCACCATTGCAAATGGCTCTTGGAATCATACCTAACTTTAAGGAAGGATCCTTTCTTCTTTAAATGATAAGAACAAAAAAAGAAAGGAGTTATAAGCCAAAGAACAGACATCATACATCTTTGAAGCTGCTATGACATTACTCAGAAAATAGTTACTTTATTTTTTTACTTCACCTCTAACCAGTTTAAATCGCATTAGCTCTCAAATCATTAGACCCTTCTCATAATATACATACTCGGATCTATTTTAATCTTCAGATCTACAGATTATCCAACCATTTTTTCTCTAAGGGAAAAAAATCAACAAAAACATTTCCACTATATCACAGAAGTAGATGTTAAATTTTCTCTGACCAAAATAGTGCATTTCAACATTCCAGCCAATTCAAACAACTTAACAATCTAGTCTTAAGGAACGATCCTTTTAAAAAAATCAATTTTTTTCAGGATAAAAATTCAAATGGCTCAATAAATTCTAAAACCTGAGCAAAGAGGTAATGTCAACGCTTCAGGCAAATCAAACAAAGTCTGGGCATTGATAAATTTATTTATCTGTTTTTTTTGTTGTACAATCACAGGTTTCTCAGACAAGCATTAAATATGAATAGGAGGGAACATGTTAGATTTCATATGAAAGTGCTTTTCTAACAGAATGATATTTGCTATGAATAAAATGTGGGGTTCCTTTGAGGAGAAAGTCAAAGAATCTTCGTTTTTTACGTGTATAATCATTTGGAGCTTTAGAATAGTTAGAGAGACCTGAATCAAATGAAGGCAAGGATGGATTCTCTCTCTGATCTACAATGGAAGGTGGTAAACATCCTAGAAGAAGAAGATGGTGAGGGTCAGTTTTCCATTAAGCTCCTTACTCTTTCCCTGTTTTTGCTTTCCTTGGTATGTGAAGCTTGTTTGGAACAGGTTTCCCCCCCCCCCCCAGCGTTGACCAAAAGGGACCATGTACAACAGGCAAACCAATCAGCACACTGAAGGAAGGAACCATCATGACCTGTGTTAGCACTTGACACTCTATGCAATCAGAAAATCAGTGGAAAAGGTGGTGAAAAAAAGTCTAAGCCCAGACTCAGTAGAATCATAGAATCGTAAGGTTGGAAGGTACTTCCAGGGTCATCTAGTCCAACCCCCTGCATGATGCAGGAACTCATAACTACCTGCCCACCCATGGTGACCCCAATTTCATGCCCAAGGGATCCCCCACCTCACCAGAAATCTCCAGAATCCAGCCTGGCCTGGAGGAAATTCACCTATCATCCCACAGTGGCGATCAGCAATTCCCTGGGTATGCAAGGAAGGGCCACAAGAGAGAAACACTGACACATCCCTTCCTGCCCATCAAACTGACAAACTACCTAAGTTCATAAAATCAGCAAAGCATGCTTGAACTAAGGTGCAATAGATATTAATAGTTCTGCACAAGGGCAAATCACTAAATACTTTTAAGAAGAGATAGATAAGTTTGCATGCATTTTTGTACTTTTGGAATTTAAAAACCCGATAACTTACTATTAATACCATGATTAATAATAATAATTTATAAAGTGACTTGAGAAGTGGTCCATCTTCTGTTGTTCTAGGACACAAGCAATACCATCCTAAGGAAGAGTTAGATCCAAAGGCCATTGTCACCAATGTAATTTTGTTAGGATTGCACTGTAGCAATCCTATCTGTATCTTTCAGCCATGCTTTTTTCAGACTGAGAAAATGAAAGAAATGAAGGTGAAAGTGATCACCCTCCTCCATGCTTCCCGCATAATCGCTCCATTACAATTGTAAGACAATGGAGGGATAATGAAATTAATTTGTGAAACAAAAGCCTCATCCTAGGTCGGCAAGGGATTTCTAATGGCAGTCCGACATCCAATCACAATCAGATAGAGCACATGAGATCTGCAGTTATCTCAAGATACATTTTAGAGGACGTGTTGAAAACATCATCAAAGTGGTAAAATGGCCAACTAAGTAGTTGAAGGATGCTTGGCTCTGGAGAACACCCATTATTTGACAAGGCACAATCAAAGCACCAATCAGTTCTTACATGTGCCACTAGGAATTCAAAGCAGGTGCTTGTTTAAAAGGGTTATCCTCTCATTTCTTTAGCAGCTGAAAGGGGGTTTTTATATAGAAAAGATTCTTCTTTTGTCGAAAACACAGATGTAAAGAACATATCTATAAACATTGCAGAGAAGTAGTCATTACCTTGGGAAACAAAATTCAAATGCCGCTATAGGTTTTAAATATCAGGAATAAAAAACCCGACAGTATCTGAGCAAATGCAAGTGCAATGAATCAGGCCTGGACACTTGTGCTACATGAATTCTCAGAGTTCATGCTTGCGAGGAAAGTGAGGATTCTATTCTCATAGTGATGCTACAAACTCATCTTGCTTTCATGGCTTTTAAACTTTCATTGCTTTCCAAGGAATTCTAGGAACTGTTGTTCATTAAAGTGCTGAGAATTCTGTTCAGAATCTAAGGGCAGGGGATGAATCCCCTTCCCAGTTTCAGGCTACTTGCAGTTATTCCTTGGGAAAAGCTATATTTCTAGTTCCTATAAAAGTTAAACAATTAGCCACACAAATGCTTTTCGGCTGCTTCAGTTCATACAAGTAGCTTTTCAGCTTGCTGTAATTTTTAAAAATCTTTTCACACGCATACACACGGACCCTACCCGCTTCCCACCCCTGATACAAAGATGAGTGAATGTTTCGAATTTCATTTCTTCTGATGCCCAGATTTGTACAGATTGGTGAGTTTTGTGTGCAATGTAAATAGTGATAATACCACAGTGATTATTGATTAAAACAGTGAATTACATAACGCAAGGCAATGCAATGAAAAGAACAAAGAGATGTGTATTATACCAGGGATCCTCCAGATGCTCATGGACTACAATTCCCATGAGCCCCTGCCAGCATTTGCTGGCAGGGGCTCATGGGAATTGTAGTCCATGAACATCTGGAGGACCACAGGTTGAGGATCCCTGTATTATACTATGTAATAGGACTAGGATTTTGGAAATCTGAAAAGGCATGAGTATTAAACATGACATGTTAATGCAAGAAATGGTATTATGTACATAGAAGCAGAATGATATGAGAGCAAGAAAAAAACATGCAGCTACAGATGACAGTAGTAGTCGAATCCAGAGGCCCATTTTCTCAATCCAAAGTCTTCCTGAGTCCATTCTGTTATATGTAAATAAAATAGACAATGGTTTAGTTTTTAATTTTATGTAAAATATGTATTAGCTGCCTTTCTACTTTACAGGAACTCAAGGTAGTTGACCCTACGAACGGCTATAAACGACATAAAACCATTAATTTAAAATCAATCATTTAAAACCGTTTGTCGGTAGAAGGATTAAAATTAATCAAGTGCCATCGTAGATTTGTCATAACTGACCTCTAAAGCTTCATTGCTGCAATAGATCAAGAAAGCTTTTATAACTCTCTTCACGCCAGTCTGAGATAGAGAGAGCGGTACTAGATCATAGCTTCTCAGCCTTTTGGCCAGGACAATACTCTCTACTAAATCAATGTCGAAATACATAAACCCATCTTCAGCTACCTTCTAAAGGTCAAGAGTGATGGGGCAAGATTCATCTGCCTGAGGAGGCTGTTCCATGATTGTGGGGCTGCCACTGAAAAGACTTTGTCCTGGGTACCCACCAGACAAGCTTCTCTGGTTAATGAGACAGTCAAAAGGCCCCCTCTCTGTGATCTTAGTACCTGGGCAGGGAAGAAGAAAGGAAGAAGAAAAATTTCTGCTCAATGGAATCATAGAATAATAGAGTTGGAAGGGACTATGGGTCATCTAGTCCAACACCCTGCACTATGCAGGACACTCACATCCTAATTACTCATCTACTGTAACCTGCCACCCCTTTGCCTTCACAGAATCAGCCTCTCCGTCAGATGGCTATCTATCCTCTGTTTAAAAATTTCCAAAGATGGAGAATCCACCACCTCCCAAGGAAGCCCGTTCCACTGAGAAACCGCTCTAACTGTCAGGAACTTATTCCGGATGTTTAGATGGAATATCTTTTGAATTAATTTCATCCCATTCGTTCTGGTCTGTCCCTCTGGGGCAAGAGAGAACAATTCTGCTCCATCCTCCTTATGCCACCCTTTTAAATACTCAAAGAGGGTTATCAGATCCCATCTCAGTCGTCTCCTCTCTAGGCTAAATAGACCAAACTCCCCCAACCTTTCTTCATATGTCTTGGTCTTCAAACCCCTCACCATCTTTGTTGCCCTCCTCTGGACATGTTCCAGTTTGTCAACATCCCTTTTCAACTGGGGTGCCCACAATTGAAAACAGTACTCCAAGTGAGGCTGAACCAGAGCAGAGTAAAGCGGTATCATCACCCCCCATGATCTGGACATGATACTCCATTTGATACAGCCCAAAATCCCATTTGCCTTTTTAGCCACTGAGTCACACTGCTGACTCCTGTTCAATGTATGGTCTACTAAGACTCCTAGATCCTTTTTGCACATGCTACTGCCGAGACAAGTCTCCCCCATCTTATATTGGTGTATTTGGTTTTTCCTACCTAAATGTAGAACTTTACATTTGTCTCTATTGAACTTCATTTTATTCAGTTTAGCCTACTTCTCGAGCCTAACAAGATCAGCCTATATTCTTTTGCTGACTTCAGTTGTGTTTGCTACCCCTCCCAGTTTAGTATCATCTGCAAATTTAATAAGTATCCCCTCTAATCCTTCATCCAAATCATTTATAAATATGTTGAACAACACAGGCCCCAGAACAGATCCTTGGGGTACTCCACTTGTCACTCTTTTCCAAGAAGATGCTGAACCATTATCAAGTACCTTCTGGGTACGATTTGTCAACCAGTTATTGATCTACCTGACAGAATTAGAATCCATACCGCATTTTACCAACTTGTGAACAAGAATATCATGTGGAATCTTATCAAAAGCTTTACTGAAATCCAGACAAACTATGTCCACGGCATTCCCCTGATCCAGCAAGGTAGTCACTTTCTCGGAAAAAGAGATAAGGTTGGTCTGACATTACTTGTTTTTGCGAAACCCATGCTGAGTCTTAGAAATCACAGTTCTCAGTTCCAACTGCTCAAGGGCCGAGTGTTTGATTATTTGTTCCAAAATTTTGCCAGCTACAGATGTCAAGCTGATGGATCGATAATTACATGGATCCTCCTTTTTTCCCTTTCTTGAAGATGGGGGCAACATTTGCCCACCTCCAATCGTCTGGAAGAAAGGAAGGAGAAAAATTACACCTAAATGAAAATCTACAGGTTTATTTTACAGATGCCCGAGGCAAAACCAAAGGGTTTGGTCAAAACAGCAGTAGAGAAATTCAAAATCATCTCTACCAAGAAGGAAAGCTCTTGAAAATATATATATACTCTAGGGCTATTCCCCATAACTTTCCTTTCCAGATGTTGAGCCAGGACTAGAAGGATACTAAAGTAGTTTTAAAAGGTTAACATGTTAGACAGAGATTTAACAACCAATATATAATCTAGAATCAATGGCTTCATTCATACAGAATAATATGTAGAAAAAACAGCAACCAATCCACTTCTATGGCAAAGGCAAACTTTATTCTTAGTTTAAAAGCACTAAGCCGTGCTCTAGCTTCCTATGAGTTTTGGCCTAGTTCACCCCTGAGACCATTACCACACTGGGAACTTCACTGCCTCGGCTCCCGTACAGGAGCACAAATCAAGGGCGGACAAGGTGCACCAGGCCAAATGCTCCCCTGTGTGGGAGCAGGAAGAGGCAGGGCAAGTTGCCCTGGCTCAAATGCCAGCCCTCAGCCCAGTGCGAAAACGGTCTGAAAGACACATCTGAAACACATCAAGACACACCTCCATCCAAAGCAAAGAACTAAAATACCATTTATTTCATGGTAGAGAATACAGTATTAAAGTAGGTTACGTTTGACAGTATAGTCATCCTGTTTTGTAGAGTTCCTGGATTCCTTTTTTACCTGGTTTCTTAACAATACCAGAGAAAATGTTCATTGCTGCTCCCCTTGGCCCGACATGAGAGAGAGAGTTTCTTCCTGTTGCAGCACTAGTTACGTTTGAAACCTAAGGAAAGTTGCTCTTTTAAAACAAAGACTTGGACTGTACTTCTTCAGTGCAGTTCTCCCTTGCTGAGGCAGTCCTTCATTTCAGGGTGTAGCATTCTAGCACGAGGCATTTTCTTTTCATGGAAGATGCAGCAGAGAACCACACTGCCAAAGCAGAAAGATAACGTAGGATCCCCAAGCCACACATTACGACACAGACAAGGACACGATTGCCAGTCCAGGTTGGCAAATTCCTGGAGATTGTAAATTGATCTTGGCCAGGACAGGGACTGTGGGGTACATGGCTACAGTATCCGCCCTTCAAAGCATACAGCCAGTTTGGTGTAGTGGTTAAGAGTGTGGACTCCTAATCTGGCATGCTGGGCTTGATTCTGCACTCCCCCACATGCAGCCAGCTGGGTGACCTTGGGCTCACCACAACACTGATAAAGTTGTTCTGACTGAGCAGTGATATCAGGGCTCTCTCAGCCTCACCCACCTCACAGGGTATCTGTTGTGGGGAGAGGAAAAGGAAGGCGACTGTAAGTCGCTTTGAGACTCCTTCGAGTATAGTAAAGTGTCATATAAGGACCAACTCTTCTTCTTCTTCTTCTTCTTCTTCTTCTTCTTCTTCTTCTTCTTCTATATTCTCCAGGGGAACTGGAGATGAGCTGTCATTCCAGAGGATCCCCAAGTTCCACCTGGAAGGTTATGTTGTATCCTTGGTGAAAAGTCTTGCTATATCTACGGCAGCTGATTCTGCAAAACCAGCATCATTATTGACAAAAACAGTAGTTGTCGGTGACTTCAGTGGAGCCTGGACTGGGACGGATCACTCTTGCTGGCCTGCTTCACTCAGTGATCTCTATCCCTGATGGGTTCCTTGCAAATGTGATTGAGGCAATTTGTCTCATCTTAATGAAAAATTTGATCATATCCTAAATTGTAATAAATGTCTGGCACAAACCTAGATTAGTCTCCCCTAATTTCACGATTATATTAAAAACCAAAGCATCAAACGTTCCGCTCGAAAAACTGGAACATTCAGTCTCTGGCTAGCTGGCAATTCTGTTCTCTCTCCCCATTAAATGGTAGCAATTGGAAAATGGCCCATAATCGTTTTGTTTCCAGTCAAGGTCTCCGTGTTGTCTTGTACTTAGTTTTTTTTTAATGTACCAGATCACTTGTGCATCCATCCAATAAAATGTGAATTTAGAATCATAGAATAATAGAATCATAGAGTTGGAAGGGAACTCATGAGTCATCTAGTCCAACCCCCTGCACTATGCAGGACACTCACAACCCTATTGCTCATCCACTGTAACCTGCCACCCCCTTATTTGCCTACAATAAGAATGCCCACTCAGAAGGGAGACCCTAATAACTCCCATCATGGACTTAGGGTTGTACATTTTGGCGTGGTTCGGCTGCTTTCACGATCACCGATGTCCAAGGTGCACAGCGCAATGGTATGGAGAGGAGGGGCAGCAGTGGGACGGTGCACCAGTTGGCGGGCGCATTGAGGCGCAGAGCTCTGTTCCTGCGAGTGGCCGGCTAGTGTGCCACTGCTGCTGCCCCTCCTCTCTGGGCCTCTCACTGGCCTCCTACATGCCACTTTGGGCTTTGGTGATCGCCAAGTTATCCGATCCGGGCCAAAGCGCACAACCCTTAATCCCACCCACCACCTTCAATTGCTTCATTGGAATGTTTAGGACCATTATCAAGCAGCTGATCTAAGATCTAATTAACACAGAGGGGTAATTGTGCTCCATTCATTGGCTTTCATCTCAAACTTTGGAAGGAAATGCCACCCGTTTTGATCTGTTGAAATCCTTGAAGTGAGAGTGTACTAGTACTACATAGTGACTGTGCACCGGAATGAAAGTTGCTTCTTGAAGGAAAGTCATATTGAAATGTCCAGCTTCCTATCCTTACAAGCCCATTTAGAGACTCCATTCGGGGTCTGAATACCCATTAGAGAGCCCCTCTTCACACGGCGCCTTTGACAATGCCATTTTCTTCTCAGCTGGAAAGCTATAGCGATGCCAGTATCTTTTTCAAAAGCCACCTGCATGTGACCTCAGAGCTGAATGCAGCAGCAGGTCAAGATTTCATACCTTGACACCTGAACAACAAAACAATTATTGGGCTCTCACACAAATAATGAGATCTCTAAAGCGGATCGTCCCATTTGACTTTAATTTGGAGTTAAGGAGAAGGGGAGAAGTGATATATTGCCTATCAAGTAGTTGAATTAAGCCAGTCAATATTACCTGTGGCTTTTGATGAAGGTGATAACTCACCTCACAGCTAGATCTTTTGCGGGACTATAGGGGAAAAGGCATTCGTAGTCTTTGTTGAGAACCAGTAGTGTGGAGTGCTTGGAATGTCAGACTACGGGCTGGGACGGCCAGGTGTGAATCTCCACTCTGTCATAGAAGCTAGATGGCTGACCTTGTGCGAGTCACACAGCCTAATGAACCACAGGACGTTGTTTAGAGCAGGGGTAGTCAACCTGTGGTCCTCCAGATGTCCATGGACAAGCGTTTGCTGGCAGGGGCTCATGGGAATTGTAGTCCATGGACATCTGGAGGACCACAGGTTGACTACCCCTGGTTTAGAGGATACAATCATTTCCCCCTACTGGAAAGAGCATTAATCCACCTGCTGTAATCTGCATCCAAATAGACTCTTCTCCCAGGAAAAACCTGAACATAGAGACTTTTTTCTCCCCCCCCTCCCTTTGTTTGATTGGTCTGTGGATTGGTCTCTGCTGATTGGCTGGTTTCCAGCAGGTAAGGTAAAGGTAAAGGTATCCCCTGTGCAAGCACCGAGTCATGTCTGACCCTTGGGGTGACGCCCTCTAGCGTTTTCATGGCAGACTCAATACGGGGTGGTTTGCCAGTGCCTTCCCCAGTCATGACCGTTTACCCCCCAGCAAGCTGGGTACTCATTTTACCGACCTCGGAAGGATGGAAGGCTGAGTCAACCTTGAGCCGGCTGCTGGGATTGTACTCCCAGCCTTATGGGCAAAGCTTTCAGACGGCTGCCTTACCACTCTGCGCCACAAGAGGCTCTTTCCAGCAGGAGCACCCCTTTAACTTCCTGTGGTTTCATTGCAGTGCTTCCCCCGTAAGTGAACTGATAATAAGCATTAATATATCAGAAATAAAGGTGAGCTGTTTATTCCTTCATAGGCTAGGGGGGGTGGGACACTCCCCAGGGCCACCCTCTTTCTGGTCTTTTATTTAAAAAGCTAAGGGGATGTTTTACAATGGAATTACTTTATTTAAAAAATAACTGTGTGGAGGTACTTTGTCCCTTCTTCCAATCTTCTGAATGTGTTTGAGGGGGAAACACTTGCAAAAAGTCAGTGAATGTTCTGAATAGGGCCATAGGCAGCCAGCTTCAAGATAGTTTAGTTTATAAGTGATTTGCCTTGTAACCACAACTTTATGACTTCAAGGCTGATTGTGGGTCCTTTTTCCCCATGTAGGAGTTTTATTTTATTTATTTTTTTACTTTTGAAACCACATGTTTTCAAAATGGTGTATTTTAAAAACATGAGCTTTTCAAAAGCTAAATAAATAAATAAAAACTCTTGTGTGGGGGGAAAAAAGGCCCACAGCCAGCCTTGAACTCATAAAGCTATGGTTTCCAGGCAAGTACTTTACTAACTTGGCTATGTTGAGACAGGTTGGGATATGGGATGGCAACTGAAGACAATCACAGGCTCATCTTTAACTTCTGATAGGAGTTATTTCAGATCCTTATGATCATAAGGCCCTATTATGTTAGGATATGGTGCATCTTTCCTGACAGACAAGAGAGATTGGGTTTCAAGTTCTTCCTGGCAAAGTGACACAAAACAAGAGGTAAGAAAACAAGGTAGTCACAATCCATCCCCATTCCTATGTTAAGCCTGCAGTCTTAAATTTTACACTTCAGGGCTTGCCCAGCGTGTACAATTTATGAATCTTGACATAAGACCCATTATGCATGGCAGCAGCTACGTTGCACTGCCACTGTTCCATTGCAGCGGGGCCGAAAGCCCCTCTGTCCCCTGTGTATGCACGGGGGCGGAGCTCCGCCAACTGTGCCGGTACAATGGCCCCGCACACGCGACATGGGGCCGGAAGCGCCGGGAGCGTAGGTAAGCAGCGGCAGTGGCTGAGGTGGGATTGGGGGCAGGCCCCTCCACTGCAGGATTGTGGGGAGCAGCATACTGCTCTCCCATCATGCCCCTGTTGGCTCTGCAGAGCCGCAGAGCCGGCAGAGGGGAGAGGTGTCCCTGCAGGGATGCCGTAGGTCAGGGGGAGGAGCTGGGCCAAAAGCCTGGGCCAGAACATGCCCGTGCTGGCGTCGGCATGCATATTTGGGGATTTTCCCCAATGTCCTTCCGTCACCAGCGCAGGCGTTCCGGCCCGTGCATAATGGGTCTTTGTTGGCCCAGCCCCAGGGTAGTTACACCAATGGCAAGTAAAGTTGCTGTTGCATTAAAACTGATTTGACGCTTGTTAGTTATTTCATACAAACCTCTATTTATACATGCTTGCTGGTTAGGATGTTTTACTTCTGAAAATACTTTTTCACTGCTTCCCATTGCCTCATCTGTTATTCTAAGGTGAGAAATATTATGTTGATAATACTGGCAAATGTATTGTCGCGAGAGAAGAATGCACGTGAAAACGTTTTCCTGGGAATATGTTAACGGACGGAAAAGCTCCCTGGACTTTTTTCCGCGATAAAAATGACTCGTCCCTGTGTCTGAAAGTAGAAGGGGAGATATCAAAAAGTGGGAGAAAAGAGACTCCACCAGTGTGACAGAAGCTTAATATAAAATATCAGAGCCATATATCATGAGGATGACAGGAAAGAGAACAACACAAGAGAAGGAGAATACAATCTGATATCCCAGAGAGGGGTCAGGCAAAGACATCCACTATGACGGAGTCTGAAGAATATACTCTGACACGTCTCAGTCCCATAATAGAAGAAGTATATTAAAAGACTAAAGCCCCCTAGTAAAGCATAAATGGAGCCAGATGGCAGGGGAGCCACCTGTGGCTCCTGACAAGAGAGCTGGTTTGAAGAATAGAGATTGAGATAAAAAGGAGGCCAATATTGAAGGAGAAGAGAGAGATGCTTTGTGCATCTTGCATCTAGCCACTCCGTGCCGGCTAGTCATAAGAAACACACAAGTAGAAATGTGCATGCATTTGCTCATATTAAATAGTTATCTCTACACCAAGGGGAAACTAGAAATATTAGTTTGGGGGAGTCAAGGGGTGGTGAAGACAAATATTAGGAGAAGGTAGGATTGTCTTCTGCATGCTGCTCGTGTGGAACGCAAGTTAATAAAAATTTTAATCCAGCTGTGCAACTCGGATACATTGCGGCTAAAAATGGGAAGAGTGAACATATCAGTGAAAAACGTTTTGAGGGACTGTTTGTTTCTTGCTGTCCTTTGGGCCTGTCCTTTAAAACGCGATGGCTGGTGGCTGTGTTTTGAAAATGTTTATCTAATGTAGCACTTGACATTTTCAAAGCATTGTTAAAATATTAACTTATTAATTATTTCTGAGGCAAGTAAATGTTACCGTCCTCTTTCTAGAGATGTGGGAGCTAATGGAGAAGGTTAAGTGAATTTCTCAACGTCGTGAATACGTTAGATCACTTTACAAGAGAGGGATCGAGGATGTTCTGCTCCCCTGCTTAGGCCCTGGGGATGAAGAAAAGATGTTGTTAATTTTCATCTGTCCATTATGCCACTTGCAGTGTGTAATCCTGCTCAGAGTTACACCCTTTTAAATCCATTGAAGTCTATGGGCTTAGAAGCATGTAATTTCTTAGAATTACAGTGCCAGGCCCTTTCAATGCCTTTTCACACTGCATTAGGGTATATTCAGAAGTCACGGGAAAAGAAACACTCAAAAAACATTCTAAAAGTTTCTTGTCAAAGGCCAATTAAGTTTTCACAGCTTCTGCGTTGATCGTTAGGTGTCCAACTGCACACTCCCAAAATTTTAATGGCACAGTGCTGATGAAGAGCCAGAGTGGGGAAGAGTGTTGGACTAGAAGGGGCTTTCTCGATGACCCTGGAAGGGTTTCCTGAATGGGTGGGAGTTAATTCACTTTTTATATATATATTTTTAAATGTGTTAAACATTTATGGAGTGATATGACAATATGTTGACCTGTCCCCCTTCTCAAATGGCCAATGAAGGGCCTTGAGGGGGCAGGAAGGGGAGGGGCCTCAGGTGGGTGTGTACACAGCTGTGCATCCCAACCATATTCTGCATTAGCACACCACTTCTGGGGGTTCTCAAAACTTGAAGAATATTTCAGGGGTTTCTCAATGGTAAAAAGTTTAGAAAGGCTGAACCAGAATCTGGGAAAGCCAGGTTTCAAGCCTCCCAGGGTGGGTTATTGTGTTGATAAAATGAAGGTGGTGAGAATGATATTGTATAATGGTTTGCATCCCCATTAGGAAGGAAAGTGATGTATAAATGTTTAACTAAATATACCTCAATAAATTTCAGTCTTTGAAGCAAGAGCGATGCTTTTCAACAATTCCCTCTTGTATTATATATCCTCATTTTACTATTGGTAGTACACTGATTTACTATCTTGGTAGTACACTGTTCACAAGGAACAAAATTTCAGGAGCCTCAGTGTACTGCACAGGGAGGACAAAGTGGGAAAGTTTTGCTCTGCAAAGTTTGCGGGTAACCGGATATACTTCATTTTTAACAGTGTGTACATATGGTTTCATAGCAGCCATTCTCAGCAGGGGACATATGGCTCCCTGAGGAGCGCTGGCACATTTGAAGGGAGCCAGAAAAACTAGGGAAGGGGAGCCCAAAGGGTTTGTGAGGGGCCCTGGTAACTGAATTGATTAAATATTAATTTTCTCACGTATTTTGTCATTAATTGATGGAAGTTCAACCTTTGTCCACCGAAAGAAAAAGAAATCATGTAATCCATCCCTTTGTGTGTGCTTGAATTAATGCAGTCAAGAAAGAAAAAAACGAACACTATGCTTCTTTTGGTTTAATGTTCCAGTCCCTATGTGGGGCCAGCAACAGAACAAAATAATATTAGGATTGTGTAATAAACTGATTACAAAGAATGATACAGTTAAGTAACAATATTTGGAGGAGAGGCCATCTGTCTCCTGGTGGTAGCTAAGAAGATGAAGCCACCTTATGGTTGTTAACATGACTGCTGGAGACTTGAGGCTTTTGGGCTCGACTTGTATATCTGCACCACTATATATTTCTGGTAGGAGCTTGGAGGAGGAGCTGGTCTCATGGCTTAAGTGCTACTCAGTGCTTAACACCCACTCAGGGTGGCTGTCCCGCCCCTGAGTGCCTCCTCCTCCAACCGGCTTGCCTGTCTATCCAGCAGCCAGCCAATCACCTTCCGTCCCCCACCCCTGACCACCCCCTCCTCCTTCCACTTCCCTCCGAGGCTCAGAGGCTGCAGATCCCTGCTGCGTGAAAGATGCTCCTGCCGGTGAAATCCCTGCCTGAGGGCCTCCATCCTGCAGCCTTTCCAGGTCCTGGGGGGAGGGAGAAGCTATCCACAGTTCTTTCACCCCACCCCTCCAATTCAGGAACGCAATAGGTTTTGTGCCTAGTGTGTAAATCTCTTACAATCTCTGTTCAATCTCTTAACAAGTGGCTGGATAGGATTGCAGACTTCAGGTGGGGAAATACTTGGAGATTTGGGGCATTTAAATTAAAAACTCCATCTTTGTGTAGAATTATTTTTTTTATTGGGGGAAAGAGGAAGGAATTGGGGAGCTGAGATAGAAACTATGCTTCATTTTAGAGTAATCCATCTCTGCTATCCCAGTTGGACCAGGAAGGAGAAATTCCTTAATCTTTATGTCTTCATCATGTTACGTCTTCTCCCATCCGCGCTTTTAGGAAGGTCTTCTATGCCATATAATATAGATTCTAGTTTATTCATTTAGGTATTTGTACCCTGGCATTTCTACCTGATAGAAGCATAAAACTGTTAACATAATCTTTCTCCCCTCCTCTATTGTTTCCTCACAATAACCTTGTGAGTATGGTTGCCACTCCAGCAACCAGTGGGAAGGGAGACTGAGCGAATGCCATGGCTCTCAAAGAAATGCCAAAACCACACTGATCAAACCATAGAGGTTTTTTTTAATCCCTAGAAAGGACTGATGTCATTTCCAGGTTTCCCTAAGAAATAGCATTGTACCATAAGCCCAACAGCTGGAGGAACTGGGGATGATTACCACTGGGCGCTGACAAACCTAGCTGCCAAATGAGTGTGCCTCTCTTAGGCCCATTATGCACGGCCGCCGAAACGGCGATTTCGGGTCACATGGAAAACGCGGAGGGGGAAGACGCGACGCATACCAGTTATGTACGGGGCGGGGCGTGACGGCGGCAAAACCCAGAGTAACCGATTATGCACACGGCGATCCGGGCGCCGCTGCTGGTTGCGCCCCGGTCACCCGGAAGCTGCGCTTTCTTCCGCGTTTCGTGAACGCAGCTTTTTCGGCGGCATACACCAAAGCTGCTGCCGGTTGCAGCCGGCACCGTGCGTTATCGGTGATTTTAGTCGCCGCCATTCCACCCCGAATGTGCGTTAAAACCCCCGTGCATAATGGGTCTTCCAGATCATACCCAGACATTAGGTTATTTTTTCGTATTCATCCCTCCTGACGTTTTGTTTTATAAGAATACTAGCCATTTTAAAAATGGGTTTTGAAAGGGGCAGCAGGAGGTTGTGAGAGGGCCGTGTCTCCCTTTGGGCCACAAAGCAGACTACAGGGAGTGTACCTGCAGGCCACAAAACCGTGTTGCTGCCTCTCTCCTCGTGGGTGACAATGGAGGCCGCAGCCACAAGACTTTAAGCGGGCAAGGAGGGAGGGTGGGAGCTGGAGGGGGAGGGCCAATCAGGGTGGACCTGGATGGACAGGACCCTGGACAGTCTCCTCCCAGGTGTCAGGATTGTTAGAATCTCTGTCATAAATTAGCCTGAGTTCTTCCATGACAGTTATATTGCTTGGCGCCTGGCTGCTTCAGGTCCTGTAATCATGCTAACTAGTAAAAGTGAAATATATGTTGTTGTAACTCTTATCACTTGTTGAGGCCTCTCGGCTGGGCCAGGTTTTTGCTATCAACCAGTCAAGGTCATGAGAATGTATCACTGTTTTTAATTGCATGTGTCTCTTCTCTCCTTCTCCCCTCCCTTGGGAACTTTCAAGTTTTGGGCGGGAGAATCGTATTGATAAGAGGAAGCAAATCTGTACTCAAGTCAGATTTGACTTCGCCAGTCTTGATGTTTGTAGTACTTCTCAATAAAGCTTTCTTATTATTAAGAAGCTAGTTGTGAGTTCTTTCAACGCTTGACACCAGGAAGCTGTTTCCCAAATATATAGGGGAGCAAATGCTATTAAGGATATATGAACATGTGCATTTTCCTTTCTTTAAAATTGTGTGCATTATTCTACCTATTTTTATTGGCAACATTCTGATTTTCATTACCTTCTTTCATGCCGTGTTTAGTCAATTTTGTGCAAGAATGACACATTTTCATCCCGTCAATGCTCAATTAACACTTAACGGGCACCGATTTTAATGGAGATCCTGCTGTCCAATTTGCCAAAGGTGGACGCAAAAAGGATGACTACGGTTTCAACCTGTCACAAACGAAAAGTGAATTATTTCATGAAGCCCCAGCTATCATGAAAGTTGTAAAGATCTCTACTTTCTAACAAGCCTTAGGGTACGCATGCCAAGCCATCAGCATCACAACATTGCTACTGAATTCCAGAAAAGTTCCTCAGAGTAAGTGCTTTGCTTGCTTCATTCAGATCTGGGGCATGAAGCAGCCAAGGGTCAGTTAGGGGACTGTACAGTTTTAAAAGTAAAGAAATGTGAACAGTGCTTTGGTTTTGTATAAAGGTAAAGGTATCCCCTGTGCAAGCACTGGGTCATGTCTGACCCTTGGGGTGATGCCCTCTAGCATTTTCATGGCAGACTCAATACGGGGTGGTTTGCCATTCCCTTCCCCAGTCATTACCATTTACCCCCCAGCAAGCTGGGTCCACATTTTACCGACCTCGGAAGGATGGAAGGCTGAGTCAACCTTGAGCCGGCTGCTGGGATTGAACTCCCAACCTCATGGGCAGACAGCTTCAGACAGCATTTCTGCCGCTTACCACTCTGTGCCATGGCTACTGTTTGTACCGATCGCTATAATATACATATTCAAAAGGCAGAAGGTACTTGTTGCAGCCTGCTACAGAAAAGACACACATACGCACAGTTCCTCATCAGGGTGCCAATCATTCTTTTGTTGTGGTTCAGATTCAGCTAGGTTTGGAAGGTGGTTTTGGGATTTAAAAAAAAAAAAAACTTTGGGGGCAGTCAGCAGTTTTTTTCCAATCCACCATGCGGCACAGGGGAGGTCTCAGGATGAGATGAGTCTCTGACAGGTGCAATCATGCTGCAAGTCGGTTGTGATGGCTGATACGGGCAAGCCTGAACACTTTGGTATCCACCAGGAATGCTGATGCCTCTATTAGATCCTCACCCCACAACTTGGGTGACTCTGACCTGTCATTCCGTTCTTATATGCATGCTGCCGTTGCAAACTACAGTGCTATGAGTTCTCCGAGGACATTTATTTTAAAGACTGAAACGGCACACTCTTCAGAAGAACTCCGTGACAGTGTGTTATTGTTATCGCTTGAAAATCAAGTGGCAATAAAAATGCATCAGAAGCTATAAAATGAAGTTGAGTTCTGGAACTTAATTGCTGAATCGTTCCAAACACTTTTGCTGTGGAAACAGATTGAAACTTTTCTTGCTTGATTCTCTTACAGAATTACCATCTCTGTAGAAATTGGCTGTGTATAACCCAAAGTGTTTACAATTTCCTCAGCATGGTTACAGGATTTTTAAAAGACGTTCATGGGGTGGGGGGTGGGGGGGAGTCTATGTCACAGTGCTTTAGTAAACCAGCTGTAGCTATGTCCCAGGTTGGTGTAGTAGTTAGGGGAGCAGGCTTCTAATCTGGCGAGCTAGGTTAGATTCCCTGCTCCCCCACATGCAACCGTTATGCCACTTGCAGTGTGTAATCCTACTCAAAGTTACAGCACTGATCAAGCTGTTCTGACCGAGCAGTAATATCAGGGCTCTCTCAGCCTCACCTCCCTCACAGGGTGTCTGTTGTGGGGAGAGGAAAGGGAAGGCCATTGTAAGCTCCATTGAGACTCCTTTGGGTAGAGAAAAGCAGTATATAAGAACCAACTCTTCTTCATTTTCTTCTCATATGCATCTCTTGAGTATTCGTTTTTTGTACGTTTGTTCTCTCAGCTCATAATTACAAAATTGGTCCTTGATGATCGTATTATTTTTCTCTGCTAGAGAACCAAATAGCCAGCATTCCCTTGCTATATTTTAAGCTACATGGCCAACAAATGTGGCTTTTCCTTTCATGTACTTGCAAAAAATGAAGAAAATGGCACCTGCCTTTGAAACACCTGTTGAAGAGACAGAATCTGTGCTGAGAAATAAAATAAGTAGCAGTTTTGTGCATCTTCCCTGCCGCTTTGAGACTACTTCGGGTAGAGAAAAGCAGCATATAAGAACCAACTCTTCTTCTAACACTTTTTCTTTGCATTAATTCACCTTGCATTAATCCAGGTCAAGAATGGCAGTCTGAAAGCCAGCTAGGGTGCAAACAGCCAGCCAGTCAACCAGCGTGTAGGAAAGGGCAATCTGAGAGGTCCATCTTATGTCTAAAGGATGGGTTTCTCAGGTTAAGAATCCAGTACAGAGGCAGCGATTTTAAGACCAGGAGGAACCATTTTAGACTCCCTGAGGTAGTGTTACCCGGTTTCCTAGCCTGGATGGGGGAGTGCCCCACTTTCCTGATGCACCTGCCCCTCCTCCCCCCAAGCAAGAAGGACTCTGGAAATTAACCTGATGTGCTGACAGTGAATGGTGCTCTGCTTTTTGAGAAAAAACTCTATGGTTAGAAGCAAATTCTACCATAGAGTTTAGCCCAAAAGCCAGAGCAATCTCCCCTTGATGACCCCAGCGTGCTGATGTCATTTCTGGGTGATGTCAGCACATGCTAATTTTCAGAGTCCTCTTGGCTTTGGAACAAACTCTTGGAATGCCCCCCCCCCCAAATCTCCTGCTGACGGAAACCCTATCCTGAGGCAGCCTGGCTCCTGTTGAGCTAGTAGTTGTCAAGACACACTCTGACCATCAGCAGTGTGACAATGAAGAGCAACAAACAGTATGCCATCACTTACCTTCTCTTGCCAGTATCTGCTAAAGTCCTAAGTTGTAATGAAGAGATGACTTGTGCTTATGCAACAAGCTGCCTCCATTGTTCTAAATGCTTGCGCTAGCAAGAAAAGACAGGCTACCATATCAGTACATGTACACTCATTTAAAGTAATTCATAGTGCCACCCTAAAGCAGAATTTCATTCTTCTAAGTACATTTATATATTTATTTTTACACTTATATACTACCTATCTCCAGAAGTCTCATGGCGGTTTACAATAAAACAATAAAAACAGTAACCCCCCCCCCAATTCCCTTAATACATTAAAAGATGGCAATACAGTAGAGTTCTAACTCCCACCCCCTATCCAGCTGATGGTCAAGGAGTTCTTTCATTAGGATCGAGGGTCCTGGTCTTACCAACACTGGAGGATCCCCCGATAGTAACACTGGGACCACACCCTGGCCTCAACCATATGCCTGGCGGAAGAGCTCTGTCTTGCAGACTCTGTGGAAAACTGACAGAAGTGCAACTTTATTTAGGATGGCACTGTTAGCGTGGAACAATAATGCTTGGGATTATTCCGAAATATATTGCAAACATATTTTAATATGTATGATTTCACTAATTTTAAGAACCAGTACACAAAAGGACATGTCATGGTGGTGCACTTTTCAATGTTCTCCCAGCCATTAGAAATTACTTATTTGCAAACAAGTGGGAGAATATATAAATTGCTTAATTATCTAGACTAGCCATTCTCAACCAGGATTTCATGAAAGCCTGGGGTTTCTTGACAGCCCTGGAAGGGTTTCCCAAATAAGTGAAAGTTAATGAATATTTTCATTTCTCATACTAATTTCTCATGCTAGCAAAGTTATGCTCAAAATCCTACAAGCTATGCTCCAGCAATATGTGGAGCGAGAACTTCCAGAAGTACAGGCAGGATTTCGAAGAGGCAGAGGAACTAGAGATCAAATTGCCAACATATGCTGGATCATGGAGAAAGCTAGGGAGTTCCAGAAAAACATCTACTTCTGCTTCACTGACTATGCTAAAGCCTTTGATTGTGTGGAGCACAACAAATTGTGGCAAGTTCTTAAAGAAATGGGAATACCAGAGCATCTTATCTGTCTCTTGAGAAATATATATGCAGCTCAAGAAACAACAGTGAGAACCGGGCATGGAATCGCTGATTGGTTCAAAATTGAGAAAGGAGTTCGGCAAGGCTGTATACTGTCCCTTGCCTATTTAACTTGTATGCGGAGCACATCATGAGAAAGGCGGGATTAGATGAGTCACAAATTGGGATCAAGATTGCAGGTAGAAATATCAACAATCTCAGATATGCAGATGATACCACTCTAATGGCAGAAAGTGAAGAGGAACTAGAGCCTGTTGATGCAGGTGAAAGAGGAGAGTGCAAAAGTTGGCTTGAAACTCAACATCAAGAAAATGAAGATCATGGCATCCGGCCCTCTCAATTCCTGGCAAATAGATGGGGAAAAATGGAAGTAGTGACAGATTTTATTTTCCTGGGCTCCAAGATCATTGCAGATGGGGACTGCAGCAAAGAAATTAAAAGACGCTTGCTCCTGGGAAGGAAAGCAATGGCAAATCTAGACAGCATCCTAAAAAGCAGAGATATCACCCTGCCAACAAAAGTGCATCTAGTCAAGGCTATGGTCTTCCTAGTTGCAATGTATGGCTGTGAAAGTTGTACCATAAGGAAGGCTGAGTGTCAAAGAACTGAGGCTTTTGAACTCTGGTCTTGGGGAAGACTCTTGTGAGTCCCTTGGACTGCAAGGTGAACAAACAGGTCAGTCCTAGAGGAGATCAGCCCTGCCTGCTCCTTAGAAGGCCAGATCCTGAAGATGAAACTCAAATACTTTGGCCACCTCATGAGAAGGAAGGACTCCCTGGAGAAGAGCCTAATGCTGGGAGCGATCGAAGGCAAAAGAAGAAGGGGACGACAGAGATTGAGGTGGCTGGATGGAGTCACTGAAGCAGTAGGTGCAAACTTAAATGGACTCCCAGGAATGGTAGAGAACAGGAAGGTCTGGAGGATCATTGTCCATTGGGCTGCGATGGGTCGGACATGACTTCGCACCTAACAACAACAACAATGAATATTTAATATATTTAAAAAAAACATTAAACATTTATCGGGTGATATGACCATATATGGTGATGTTGGCCCATCCACCCCTCCAAAATGGCCAATGATGGGACTGGAGGAGGAGGAGGAGGAGTTGGTTCTTATATGCCGATTTTTGCAGAGGAAGGCAATGGCAGGCCACCTTTGCTTAATCACGTGCCTCAGAAACCCTGTGAGATGACACTTTACACACATGCACAAGTTCAATTCCAAAAGAAGGTTGGACCATGCCATACTGCACACAGATGTAGAAGGCAGATGCCAGTACTTAAAGAGCATGTTTTATTGTCACGCACAATTCCTGAGGTGTTTTGAATGTGACAGTTTTTTCCTCAGGGCAAAAAGTTAAATTATGGAAGCCAACCTCATTCAGATTCCACCAGAGTGGATCAAGAGGTTGTGTAGCAGAGCGAGCTGAATAACCAATCTCTGTTTAGGAGCGCTGTTCACACAGAAGATGCTTCATCAAACTTTAGCTATAGTTTTAATGTTTTTCCCCACGGGGGAGAAAAAACTGTCACATTCAAAACGTCTCAGGAATTGTGCAGGCCTTGAAATGCTCTCTACTTCTGTTGATTTTTGCCTTCTGCACTTGTGTACTGAAGTACATTTACTGCATACTTGACTCCCTGCTCTATGCTAGTCTCCACTGAACCTCCTGGGGAAAATCTTCCTTGTAGAAAGGGTTAAAAAGTCCTCTTTTCCCCTTTTTTGTTGATTTTAGCATTCACCTACTAGTCAGGTCTCATAATATATAATGTGAAGGGTAACACCTCCCCCTCCCCAAACCTTAAGCTCCTGCAGAAAATGGCAAAACTTGTCAGGCAGGGATATGGATACTACCCCTCCTTATTCAGCTGGATGGTCTTTACTTGTTTGTCCCCAGAATGCAACTCTCAGGTTTGCACTCTCTCTCTCTTATTTACTACCTGCCAGCCATGTAGAAGAAAAAGAGAAGTTTTTAGTACCCCAAAGCATATATTCAGGGGCTTTACGCACCGGGATCTTTGTTGCAAATTGGTCACTGAATGAAAAATCGCCATTTAAAATAGTGGAATTCGTCGTTATGCATACCTGCCTTTGTAGTGGAATCCAGTTGCGTTTTGTAGCGTTTCCCACAGGCTTCCGGTCTCGGCAGAAATCGCTAGAAAGGAAGCGCTATTGCCAAGCTCGTCCCGCCCCTGGCCGTCAAGCAGCCAATGGGCAGCCGTTAGCATGCTCCCAAACAGCCCCTTTCCCTTTAAGAAAGGTTCTTTTTAAAAAAAAAACAGACCCATTGTAACGAATCTGTGTAGATTCGTTGCAACGGAGAGACTGCCTAATCCATCCAGCTGCCTAATGTGTTTGAGCTGTCGTTTGATCGTATGATCGTTGCCACGCTGCCTCGAGTGAAAACAAAAAATCCCCCCCCCTCTCACGGGCCCGATTTTCGGCTGAATGAATGTGTAAAAATTAATGGGAAAATACATCTGCAAACGGGCTTTTCTGTGGTTTGTGCTTAGTGACTAAAGGTGAAGGACTGAAGCCAGGGAAGCCTCTAAACAGAAAGAGGCTCGCTGGTGCGTTTATCCCCGCTCGCTCGGAGAAAAAAAAATGGCGATCCCTTCGCCGGAAGTTTGGAGGACAGGCTGAGGAGGAGGGACTTTGAAGAAACCGCAACAATGTTAACGCACAGGTCTTTTTCGCTAGTGTTGCAGATTGGTTGCAAGAGTGTAGCGCTTTCCGGAGGGTGAATCCACTTTTTGGGATTCCCCTGAAAGCGCTACAAGGAAGCGCTTTTTGCAGATTGGTTTCAGGTGTGTGGCAGATTGTCTACGACGTCGTGCGTTATGGCAAATCAATAGCGTTTCCAATTGGCAACCATTGTGCGATTTTGAAGGCGTGCAAAAAGCCCCTCACTTTCCCTTCCCCTCCCCACAGCAGATACCCTATGAGGTAGGTGGGGCTGAAGGAGCTCTGATAGGATTGCTCTGTGAGAACAGCTGTAATAGGACTCTAACAAGCCCAAGGTCACCCAGGTGGCTGCATGTGGAGGAGTGGGGAATCAAACCCAGCTCTCCAGATTTGAGGCCACCACTCTTGACCACTACATCAAGCTGGCTAGAACACTTAACTCTTTCTTCCTTATTCTAGAAGAAGAAGAGTTGGCCTTTATAACCTGCTTTCACTGCCCGAAGGACTCTCAAAGCAGCTTACAGTTGCCTTTCCTTCTTCTCCCCACAACAGACACTCTGTGAGGTAGGTGAGGCTGGGAGAGCTCTGGTAGGACTGCTCAGTCAGAACTGCGCTATCAGAACTGTGAACAGCCCAAGGTCCCCCAGCTGGCTGCATGTGGAGGAATAGGGGATCAAAACCAGTTCTCCAGATTAGAGATTGCCACCCTTAACCATTATACCACGCTGGCTGAAACTGGAGAGGGTCAAGGACAGTTCAAGGCCATCATATTGTTTGGGCTGCAGCAGACCTAGTGATGTTGAACATTTGATCCCAGTTCTCCGTTATCCCTAGTGAGATGGTGAACATTCAGGATGGCAACATTCACACAAACTTTCAGATGCCAGTGTTGACAGCTACCGTATACCGAATAAAATAAACCCCCAATTTCACCCCAATAAGCAATCTGTTTCACACTTGTAGACCATCTTTATTTATTCACTTTATTATTTATGGGTGATCGTGTACGCTGCAGTTCAGTTTCTTGGCAGAATTATTGCTTTTCAGCTCTATCTTTCACATAAAGAATATTATTAAAACTTATGCACTGTAACTGCAAAACAGCAAACCATCTAGCTTTTTTCATTGTCACATAACTTCTCAAGACGCAGATTCCTCTTCTTTTTTTATGACTGTATTTCCATCCTGTGTGTTTGGAGACGGACTTCCAATCAAGCCATCTGTACTGCCCTTTATTCCAGGGGTAATCAAACTGCGGCCCTCCAGATGTCCATGGACTACAATTCCCAGGAGCCCCTGCCAGCAAAATGCTGGCAGGGGGCTCCTGGGAATTGTAGTCCATGGACATCTGGAGGGCCGCAGTTTGACTACCCCTGCTTTATACTGTACACAGCTTGCAGTTCTGTGGAGGATTGTCTTGGCATGCAAAATAAGACGGAAGAATCATGAGGCTGCAGCAGATCTCTCAACAATCATGAATCCCAAAGACTTACAGCGTCACCAAATGCCCTCTGGTGTTCTTTTGCCAGCAGCGGTAAAGAAAGCAAAGCTATGGGGGCAAAACTCAAATGACATTTTAGTTCCATATGAATGGTCTCATGGATCGGTGGAAGAAATGTACAACTGTTTTGTGCCTATAAGCCACTTTGGAATTTTGTCACAGTGTGGTGGGAACAGACACAAAATGGCTGTCACCAAATGTTTGCGGCAGGAGGAAGAGCCAGACACAAAATGGCTGCTCTGGCTTCCTTCAGCCACACAGTAAAGATCCTTGGGTTATGGTGGCAGCCACTGCTAAAATATCATTTTAAAAAATTCCAATACCCAATCAGAACCTTTGTTGAGGAAAAGCACCACTTGGCCACTCCCACTACCTTTTGGCTTGTGCCAGAAAAGGGGTTGTCAGGCACCATGGAGGGGACCCCCCTAGATGAGGAGTTTGAATCCCTGCTATGCCATAAAGCTCAAAAGCAAATAAATACGGCAAATAAAGAGATGATAATACATTTAACAAGACTGTTCTAAGGACAAAATATGGGGCGAGAACTACAAATACTGTCCTAAGTACGGCAGATAAAGAGTTGATAATTTTTTTTAAACTGCATTAAAAAAAATACATGTAATTCTGTAAGGCATGTCTTCTCTCGGACAGCAGCAAATAGATCAGCGCTTACAAAAATGCTGAGATGGTGAACCGAGAACATTAAAATAAGTCTTTTCTCACAATCTTCATAATATTTATTGAAGTCAAAAATTACTTGGGGACCAATGCCTAAACTGAATAATGGTGCCATTTGGGGGCTGAAATATAGACTATTTAACATTTCGAAATCCTTGTCCTTGCTCCAAGAGTTAACATTTGTAAAATGTCAGTTGTAGATGTACTGGGTAGAATCCATATTAGGATGCAGGAAGACAATGTCTAGGAGAGGGGATGCTAAAGCCTCTGGTACCTTTGCCACACAAGGATTAAAGGCCAGAATAGTGCTTTTCTGGTAGCAGGACGGATCCTCACTTCCAGGTGATGTTGGCACAGGCCTGGCCCTGGCCTGAATCAAGCCCTATGTTGCCCATAGCAAGGGGACGTGGATACCTCTGCATTCCCTTTTTCGGCCAGGGTGCCAACAGGACCTGTCTCAGGGCAGGCCTGTGTGGAAGGGGAAGAGTTAGGCCTTCAAATCCAGGCTCCTCTCCCACCTACATCATCCAGGAAGGGACAAGAAATGCCTCAGTTAGCTCTGTGGCACTTTGTGGTGCTGCTGAGCTGACTGGGGCATTTAAAAAAATTTCACAAAGGAGGGATTGCATTGTAACCCCTTCTCACACACACCGCTACAGCAAAGTATGGCATAATCTCTCTTCGCTGGCTGCCCCATGGGGAGGCAGTAAGCTGGGGCAGGCTGGGTCGGGAGGGGGAAATCTTTCCCCATCTGGATCCAGGAAGAGGCAGACTGCCTCATCACAAAGAACCAGCTGTAGTCTGGAGCAGTGCCACCAGTGCGGAAAGGGTCTAGCTGAGCTTCTGTAATGTTGCAAGAGAGTGGGACACACAAGATGGTCTGTACCTATATCATTGGCTAACCTATCTCAATACTCCAGAACATGAAACTTGGGGAGAATGCCCAAAGCTAGCAGGGGTGAAAGAAATAACACAATAGAGTAGAATCATAGAGTGGGAAGGGACCATACAGGTCATCTAGTCCAACCCCCCTGCTCAATGTAGGATCAGCCCAAAGCATATAATGTAAATAATAGTAAATTTTCAGCCAAATAATGCAGCCTGTTCAGTTCGAGCTGAATAGCTACAAATACCTGTAGGGCAAGTTTGCAAAACTGTATCACTAGGGGCTATTTAGACCAGGATTTCTCAATCAGAGTTTCATGAAACCCTGGAGTTTCTTGATGGCCCTGGAAGGGTTTCCCAAATGGGTAGGAGTTAATTGTGTATGTATGTATGTATGTATGTATGTATGTATGTATGTATGTATGTATGTAGAGAGAGAGAATGTGTTAGACATTTATCGGGTGATATGACCATATATGGTCATATCAATCTGCCCTCCCTTCCAAAATGGCCAATGATGGACGTGGAGGGGGTGGGAAGGGGAGGGCCCCCGGGTGGGCATGTACACCGCTATACTTCTCAACCATATTCTGCATGATCGTGCCACTTCTGGGGTTTCTTGAAGCCTGAAAAATGCTTCAGGGGTTTCTCAATGGTAAAAAGTTGAGAAAAGCAGATTTAGACCAAAAGCGAAGAGTAAGACTTTATTTAAACCCAACATTTATGTATGACTTTACAAGATTTCTGACCGATTCAGTGTTTGTTTAGACAATGGCCTGTGGAGCAGAGCAGTTACACAGCAAGGATTGGGAGCAGGTACTAGACTTCAATAGGGCTATGTGAGGATGCTCACTAACAAAAAGCCAACTGTGCTATACTGCAGGAATGCAGGCTACAGGGATACTGTGAAGCAACCTGCTGAATAGCCACAGATGGATTGACGAGTGGTTAGATGGATCACTGAAGAATCTGCCCCTTGTTCATGACTAGCAAACAAGACAACAAAATGTGAGTCTAATGGCACCTTTAAGACCAACAAGGAATTATTCAAGGCGTGAGCTTTTGCATGCATGCACTTTGGACTCAGATTTTGGTTTGCTGCTTCAGACCAATACTTGAATCTAGCTACCCATCTGAATCTAGCAAACAAGACTTGAGCCAAAGTGGTGGGTATTCAAGCATCTCTGCTCTTATTCTCCCATGGAAGCTCTCATGTCACACATTTAAATTTTAAGATAAACTGATTGAGCAATGGACTTACTAGTCTCACCACAAGGTGTTCATTGGTAGTCGTGTGCAAAGTTGCATGTAGAGATAACCAATCGGATCTTTCACTGCAAGCCTCTTGTTTGCAACTATTTGGTTGATAAACGCTGAAGCATGCAAGACTACATTGAGCATTACTTAGGAAATATACCAGTTGGCTGCATAAGCCAAGCCGATCTCTTTTATGCTACCCGCAAATAAGCCAATAAATAGTAAGGGAGAGGTTTCATCTTGTTTCCAGGAGCCCTACAGAGCTACTATGTCTTAATCTCTCCGTTGACATTTAAGTGTTCACAATTCATGCATCTCTAATATTCCTGAGAAAATGTCAGCGTGTTCTGTAATGGAGTGCTTCTGCCCAATAACCTCTGACTGCATTTTGTCTGGGCTCTCAGTGCCACCTCTACCTGCCTGGCCATTGCACTTGAAAAAAGTGTCTAACCTCTTGGCACTGAACAGGCAGAGTAATGCTCACTACGCCACCAGAAGTGTCACCAGACAGGGGGTACATCGTCTTTGGAGTGCTGTGATTGAAGGTGACAAGGGAACATTTGGAATGGTGGAGTATCTCAACAACCTTCCCCCCTCCCTGCCTCCTAAAATAAAAATGCCGTTCCCTCCTCCCTCATTCACAAATTCAATTGCATCTGTTATAAGTCATATATTGTCTCTCCTGCACCTCTTTGGTACATGATCAACCTGTATTAAATTTGGCATGCATTTTCTTAATCTTTCTCCAGTTTGGTGTAGTGGTTAGGAGTGCGGCCTTCTAATCTGGCATGCCGGGTTCGATTCTGCGCTCCCCCACATGCAGCCAGCTGGGTGACCTTGGGCTTGCCATGGCCCTGATAAAACTGTTCTGATCGGGCAGTGATATCAGGGCTCTCTCAGCCTCACCCACCTCACAGGGTGTCTGTTGTGGGGAGAGGAATGGGAAGGTGACAGTAAGCCGCTTTGAGCCTCCTTCGGGTAGGGGAAAAGCGGCATATAAGAACCAATTCTTCTTCTTCTTTTTGTGGTGAAGATTTTGTAAACAACATTCAGTAAAGAGACCTATCTGTATGACTATGGTAGGGTTGCATCACAACCTTCTTTATATATTAATGTGATATGTCAAGTCAAGTCAAAGTTTATTGCACTAGGCCATAGGCCATTGCAAGATAAGATAACAATACAATTGTTCAAAACAAACACAGATCTGTCACTTAACCAGAATAAAAATTACACTTAACCCATTCCTTCTGCTCAGTAGCCCACAGTATTTGCCACAAGGCCAGCTCCAAAGCAAAGATGGCAACCCTTTGTGTCAATGTGATATGTTATATATGCTTCTTGCCAGGTTGGAGGTATTGGTAATTTGACATGGGCTTTTCTACTGGACGTCCTTCAAAATATACTCCCATGTATGTCTAATGCAGAGCCTCTTGTGGTGCAGAGTGGTAAGGCAGCGACATGCTATCTGAAGCTCTGACCATAAGGCTGGGAGTTTGATCCCAGCAGCCGGCTCAAGGTTGACTCAGCCTTCCATCCTTCCGAGGTCGGTAAAATGAGTACCCAGCTTGCTGGGGGGTAAACGGTAATGACTGGGGAAGTCACTGGCAAACCACCCCCTTTTGAGTCTGCCATGAAAATGCTAGAGGGTGTCACCCCAAGGGTCAGACATGACTCAGTGCTTGCACAGGGGATACCTTTTTCCTTTACCTTTATGTTTAATGCACAGACACTCACCTTGGGTATGTGAAGTAAACTTATTACTTACCTTGCATGACTGTTGGAAGGATTCCTGAGAGAAGTGCTTTGGCTAGTCTGAAGAACTATACATAACATTACATTCAATTACACAATTCGACTTGAAGGTCTACTTTGGAGGTTTCCACAGTAGCAAATCTTACGGATGACTATTTCCTCGTAACACATTCAAATTACTGACATGCAGCTCTCGTTTGTCTGTTCTGTGCTCTCTAAGACATGGTACATTTCATGACATGGCCACAGAGGAGATTTGTGTGCCAACACCTAAGGAGTGTTCAGAGGCCCAAATGAGGCTTGTCTGCAGTGGCAGTGAAATGGAACACATGAATCTGTTGTGATTCTTCAAACTGTATTCAGTACACCTATTTGTAATCTGTCCAACAGTGTAATCCACGGATTTCAATGCTCTTAGAAGACTGTAATTCTGTTTAGGGGCAAATCTGCACATCTGCCAATGTTGCTGGATATCCACGGCAGCAGCCCAAACCACTACAATTGGTAGTGGAATTTTGACATTTCGCACAGTGCAGTTTGTAATGCAATATTCATGCACCCGTAGCGCTTTTTTGGTAATGCACATGTTTCCGGGCTTGCAGGAATTTCAAACAAGGCACTCTAAATTTGTGCCGCTTCTGCCTGCCTCTGCCCGTCAATCAAACCGAAGAGCCAATGAAACGGCTTTTTCGTGGCTCCGAAATGCCCCTTTCCCTTTACATTTTATTTTTTAAAAATCCAAAAACACACGTGGCAACGAATATGTGTTAATTCATTTCTTCTTTCCTTCACACGGAACTGTATTCCTCCCCCCATGGCTTTTTACGCAAGGCTAAACCAGGGGAGAGGTAGTTAAATTTTGAAAGTTGAAAGTTAAATACCTTCAGCCGAATGAAAAACATGCTCGTTCGTTCATTGCTTTATATGGTTTGTAGGGGGGAAAAAGCATTCCTGTCTCCCAGGAGCTTGTGGGTGGGAGCGGAGGAGGGACCTTCTTCCAAACGCTATTTTGAGAACACACATGTCTTTTGCTGATGTGTTGCAGGTTGTTCTCAGGAGTCAAACGCTTTTTAAAGGGGGAATCCATTTTTTTTACGATTCCCCCTGAAGCACTAAAAAAAAGTGAATGTTGCGGAAGTGTTGCTGGAGTGTTGCGGTTTGTGTATGATGTCATGCATAATGTCAAAAATGTAGCATTTACAAAGCGTTATAATTCAGCTACATTTAAGTTATGCGGAATGGACCTAGGATTGCCCTGGAGCACTGCTAAATTTAATCTGTTCCATTTAATATTTCTGGTAAGGTCTAGGAGGAGGAGCTGGTCTCATGGCTTAAGTGCCACTCAGCGCTTACCACCCACTCAGGGCGGCTATCCCGCCCCTGAGTGCCTCTTCCTCCAACCAGTTTGCCTGTCCAGCCAATCGCCTTCCGTCCCCCACCTCTGACCACCCCCTCCTCCTCCCACTTCCCTCCAAGGCTCAGAGGTTGCAGATCCCTGCTGCATGAGAGCTGCCCCTGCCAGTGAGTTCCCTGCCTGCGGACCTCCAGCCTGCAGCCTTTCCAGGTCCTGGGGGGGGAGGGGGAGGCCATCTGCAGAGTTCTTCGACCTCATTCACACAATCTAGCGCCTGTTGTATTCCTGAATGCAACAGGCTTTGTCCCTAGTAGTAGCATAAAACCCCAGGAGCAAAAAGTAAATAGTATACTGGATTACATACATGCAGGGAAGGGGGACCTAAAATCAAAATATAACAACAATAAACATTAACAATTCATAGTATACAAAATACACACTATCACCCAAAAAAATGTACTCTTTCTCATCTCTGATTTGCTTTTCATCTCAATCCCTGCAACAGCATTTCATAATATAGTTCAAGAGTGAACCATAATTGGCAACAACCTCAGTTCATCTTATTCTTTATGAATGGCTCATTTATTTATTGCTTGATCAGAGCGAGCCAAGCCTCAATTCCAGTTAATTTTTGCACGTGCTTAATTATAGGTTGGATGCCTCTAATTACGGCCGTCCATTAAGTGAAGTGTCTCCTTTCAGAGAAGAAAGACCCCCTTCTGTTGAAGTAAATATCTTTCCCTCAAAGGCAGACACTTCACTTGGTGAGAGGAAGTTATTGGACTGAGTCCATCATTCTATGGCAATTAAAGTTCATGCTGGCTAAAATAACAAAAATGGTACGTGGGTTATATTCTGCGCACTATTTTTCATGCAGTGAGAGGAAAACGCAGAGGTACTTTCCATGAATGTCCTTCCTTACAAGAAATAGTCCAAATGTTCCTCAGTGCTCTTGACAAATGGCTTTTATATAGGCTTTTGGTTTCTTGACATCAGTGCTACAAGAGAATCTAAGTTACTGGGAGGAAATACAATTCCGTATGCCACAGGAGCCCCTATATCAGCTGTGTTGCTTGATCTTGATAGGAATCAACAACATTCACGTCTCAATTTTACCACTACAGCACGAAGGTATGAGATATAATTCTGGAGTGGAAACCAAGGAAACACTAGGATGCAAAGTAATTTGTGTAGACTTCATCAGGGGATGAGATTATGGTGGCAGAATTTTGGTGCATTTGAGAAGGAAAGCGACAAGGAACACCTCATCAGACGTAGGGCAAACGAGGCAGGTGCTTCCTAGAACTCTCCAAGACAGATTTCGAATTACACTATGAATAGTAAATCGAAGGAAAAGTCAAGGGCAATTACATTCCAACCACTGAAACTGAAGCTTTAATACAGTCTGCCTGATACTGATCATAATGTAAACAGTCATAAGACTTTCACTGCCGGAAAAGTTTGCTCAGCTTCCCCCCTCCCCCCCTTCCAAGGCTTCTCACTATTTGACTAGGTGTCTGACTATGTACACAGCAAATGTTTCTCCTGCTTTACAAATCTCCTTGAGAATAGAGAACCACTTCAAAGACAGAGTTTCTGCAACATTTTATATGGAGAGAAATACACGCAAAGAGATGTTTGCCAGTCCCTTTGTATGGCCTTTACCAGCCATATACCTGCTCATTTAGGGTGGCCGACTCCAGGCTGGGAAATTCCTGGACATTTGTTGAGTGGGTCAGGGGTGGCCAAATGGTGGCTCTCCAGATACACTTGAACTACAATTCTCATGAGCCCCTGCTATCCTGTGCTGACAGAAGCTCATGGGAATTGTAGTCCATGGCATTTGGAAAGCCACCATTTGACCTTCTCTGAGCTTGGGTAGGATGAGGTTTGAGGAGGGGAGGGACCTCAGCTGTATAATATCATAGAGTCCACCCCCCAAAGCAGCCATTTTCTAGAGAAGGGCTGTTTATTTAGTATGGAGATCACTTGCAATCCCCGGAAACTGAGAAACTTCTGTGCATGATTGGATAGAGCTATAGGCTGAAGAGAAGATCTGACTGACAACAATGGTCCCAGTACAGACCAAACTCATATGTGCTATGAGCACAAAAGAGGAGCTTAAAATGCATGCAAGCAGATGGCTTCAATGAAGCAAGTAAAAGGCATATATGTGCTGTATTGCCTGTCTGCAACGCAATGAACTTTGGTCCCATTTTATAGCTGAAGAACAGTGAAATAGTACAACAGGCCCAGAGCCAGAATCATATTGTTGTAGGGACAATTTTTTTTTTTTGGTAAGGGGGCAGTTTACCTCAGTGAAAGCAGCACATTATGTGTCTGTACAGAACGGACATGCTTATACTTCTACATAATTAAGTCAAGTGGTATGACACACATTTGTTACAGAGATATTTACATGTAGAACATATTGAGCACTCTTAACAAGTGACAAACGGACACTTTCAAACTGCTCATCTCTGAATTTTAACAAGGCGTGGTTATTATCACAGGTACAGGCTAGAATTCATACAGTCTTTTATGAATGAATTCCTTTTGAAACATTTGGGAGGCTGTTTTGCTTTCTTCCAGGATGTGCAGAAGTGAGCAGCAGTAGCAAATACACTGCTGGTTCTCTAGGCTCAGCCTTCTTAGGACTGTGCCTGTTAAAAGCAGCCACCATCCCAGGGCTTCTGCCCCGGCTACCTCACAGAATCATAGAATCATAGGTTTGGAAGGGGCCATACAGGCCATCTAGTCCAACCCCCTGCTCAACGTAGGATCAGCCCTAAGCATCCTAAAGCAGAATAATAGAATCATAGAATTGGAAGGGGCCATACAGGCCATCTAGTCCAACCCCCTGCTCAACGCAGGATCAGCCAAAGTATCCTAAAGCAATTTTACCTCTATTTTCCTGGCCCTGTTGGCAGACTGAATGAATGCCAAAGGCTTTGGAACCCAGTCCTTCTTTGATGGTCAAACAATAATTTCCCCCTTCCTGATTGCATACATTTCTGAAAATATATCCCATAGCATTTAGAGGACGTTCCAGAGGTTTCTGCCACGAATACAAAATGCAGCAGGCTGAGCAAAATGTGAGGATGTTAACAATTTTATAACCCCACTTTCAGTGCATTTGCTGAGCCTGCATGGCAGGCTGTGTAAATCCCCTTAAAACAGTGTTTCGGGTAGCCTTAAAAGTGCCTAGGATCCTAGAGGATGTTAAGTACAGCCATATAACTGAATTGTGCTTGTTCAAAGGGTTACTTTATTGTATCATCTCCCAGGGAACCCATTTAACCTAATGGCGGTGAATAATGGCTAATGCTTAATTAGAACGTTACAGAGACCCCCACAGAATTTAATAGAATTTGGCTAGTTAAGCAGTGACTTAGGCAGGTATTAAATAGGTGGAAAATACTACATTTCTGCTTTCTTTTCATGGTTTCCCCCCTCAATTAAAGATTTACAACAAATGTACAGTTAAATGGAGGGTGGTTTGAAGATGCCGTTCTCATGATTATCTTTTAATTGCTCCGAGGCAAAGGGCCTCATGCCAATATTAAGTACATTGGCTTCCAATGCAACACACTTCTTGCTTCTTCAGAACGTTTGTTTTGGTATTGCTACCGCCATCCTGTTTAGACGTTCCAAAAAGAAAAAAAAGAGATCATAATTCTTTCACAGGAACATCTGCTTGTTCTGGATAGGTAAACAGGCAAACAACTCTGTTTTTACTACCTCAGTAAAATATACCAGGGAAACACTTAAGCATGCAAGGAATCATAATTCTGAGTGAACAACAGCATTATAAAAGAAGTAACACATTGCAAAAAGCCAACAGGAACTGAATTCATCATTTAGTACACTAGGTAAGGTTTCCGTGCCACTCAAAATCATGTGACCTTCTCAAAGCAGTGGAAATACCTGGCAGTTCGATGGAAGGAGATAACTAGTAAAAATCTTCCTCAGGAAAAAAAATGATTACTACAAAAGAGGTTTTTGCCCCTCAGATGTCTTTTTTCAACAAAGACCATAAAACGCCATTAATCTCCAGATGGCGAGTGGGGGGAGGCAAACATGTACACAAAATATACTGCAGGTGCTGATAATGAGTTTATTATTTTTAATTACAATAATTTGCATACTATAGCCAGCGACAAATAGCAGGTTTACACATGCACACACTCAGTTACAAAGAGATAGGGATACATGAATGTATCATTATGTCTTTGAGAAAGATAATGAAGCTTCTTTGCCCACGAGGGGAAAAATAATGGGCCTGCTTCCTTCTGAATACAATATCCCCCATAGTCTTGTAGAGTACCTGCTACTTATGGGGAACGTGAAGTCCTGTAAAGAGGTCAGGTTGTTATAAAATACAGCCAACTGCAGAATTGCTTATAGTGGCAGCTATTTTCAGATTTCCTCACACACATGCGTGTGGGCATGCACACACGCACACAATAAAGGTGAGTTGGCACATGCAAACCAGACTCTTCTTTCTTCCATATGAATCCCTACCTATTAATGTGGAAAACTTGGCAGTAAAGTTGGCCGTTGCTCACAGCCGTGGGTTCACCTGCCGCATACTTTCATTGCAGTGTGGCTAAGTTTATTTGCCTGGCAAATGCTCTGAAGTATCTTGGGATGGCAGGCTTGCCATTTACTCAGCCATGGCAGGTAAATTCCCAACCTCACCCCAGTCCCTACTCTTGAGAAACTGAAGTGTGAGAGGAAAAAATGCCCGAGAAAAGCCTCCCTCAAGAAACTCTAGTTATTCCCCCATATTTCTATGATCTATACCATAGAGATCAGCCTACTACAGCATGACCAAAAAGTGACATCACAACCTCTCTAAATTCTATCCTCCTCAGATACTACCCTCAGGCCCATTCCGCACCAGGATCAATGTTGCAAATTGGTTTCGGAACGAAAAAACACCATTTTAAATAGTGGAATTCGTTGTTATGCATACCTGCCTTTGTAGTGGAATCCAGTTGCGTTTCAATCATTTCCCACAGGTTTCCGGTCTCGGCAAAATTCGCTATCCAGGAAGCAATATTCGCCAAGCTTTGTCCCGCCCCTGGCTGTCAATCAAACGAGCAGCCCATGGGTGGCCGTTATTATGCTCCCGAAAAGCCCCTTTCCCTTTAAGGCAGGTTAAAAAAAACACACACACACACATTGCAACGAATATGCCTTGATTCGTTGCAACGGAGAGACCCATCTAGCTAGCAGGTGGCATGTGAGCTGCCATTTTATCGTTGCCACGCTCCCCCGAGTGAAACCCCCCCTCCCGTGTACGGGCGCGATTTTCAGCCGAAAATAAAGGGAACCAGCAAACGGGGCTGTGTGGTGCTTGGTGACTTAAAACAGCTCTGTGGAGGGACTACAACCGGGGAAGCCTCGCTGGGTGAATGAAGGCTCCCCGGTTTGTTGTTCTCCGCTCGCTCCAAGAAAAAAAAATGTAGATCGCTTCGCCGGAAGATCAGAGGAGAGAGCCAAGGGGAGGGACTTTGCTGAAACTGCAACAATGGTAACGCACAGAACTTTTCCGCTAGTGTTGCAGATTGGTTGCAAGACTGTAGCACTTTCCAGAGGGTGAATCCACTTTTTGGGATTTCCCTGGAAGCGCTACAACGAAGCGCTTTTTGCGGATCAGTTTCAGGAATGTGGCAGATTGTGTACGACGTTGTGCATAACTGCATTTTAGTAGCGATTACAATTTGCCACACTCTTGCTACAATGAATCTGTGCGGAATTTATTTCAATTTCTCCCAGCATTTGCCACAGCAGTGCCGGCTACCCTATAAGATGGAAAGAGGTAACCAGAGTAGATCGTTCAAGCTGTCCAGTCCAAGTGCCCGTGGAGGGAACTCTCAGTGCAGGACATCAAGGCCTAAGCCCTCCTGCTGAGCAGGAATGATCTGGATGGGAACTCTCAGGACAGTTTTGGTGAGCAGACAGGAGTAAGCAACACTTGTCTATGTTATCACTGTGGGCCTTTTCGCACAGGGATCTTTGTTGCAAATTGTTTGCGGAATGAAAAATCGCCATTTAAAATAGTGGAATTCGTCGTTATGCATACCTGCCTTTGTAGTGGAATCAGTTGCGTTTTTTAGCGTTTCCCACAGGCTTCCGGTCTCGGCAGAAATCGCTAGAAAGGAAGCACTATTGCCAAGCTTGTCCCGCCCCTGGCCGTCAAGCAGCCAATGGGCAGCCGTTAGCATGCTCCCAAACAGCCCCTTTCCCTTTAAGAAAGGTTTTTTTTTTAAAAAATGACCCATAGCAACGAATCTAGGTAGATTCGTTGCTACGGAGAGACCCATCCAGCTGCCTAATGTGAGCTGTCGTTTGATTGTATGATCGTTTGCACGCTGCCTCGAGTGATAAAAAAAAAATACCCCCCCCCCTCTCACGGTCCCGATTTTCGGCTGAATTTATTTGTAAAAAATAAAGGGACTTTATTTCAGCAAACGGGCTTTTCAGTGGTTTGTGCTTAGTGACTAAAGGTGAAGGACTGAAGCCAGGGAAGCCTCTAAACAGAAAGAGGCTCGCCGGTGCGTTTATCCCCGCTCGCTCGGAGAAAAAAAAATGGCGATCGCTTCGCCGGAAGTTTGGAGGAGAGAGCCAGGGGGAGGGACTTTGAAGAACCAGCAACAATGGTAACGCACAGGTCTTTAGCGCTACTGTTGCAGATTGGTTGCAGGAGTGTATCGCTATCCGGAGGGTGAATCCACTTTTCTGGATTCCCCTGAAAGCGCCACAACGAAGCGCTTTTTGCTGATTGGTTGCAGGATTGTTGCAGATTGTCTACGACGTCGTGGGTTATGGCAAATTAGTAGCGTTTCCAAATAGCAACCATTGTGCTACTTTGAAGCCGTGCGAAATGGCCCTGTAAGTTCAGTGCCCGGGTGGAATTGAAAAAAATGCTTAATGCATAGGGTAGCTTGTTAGTGTGCCTGTAGAGTTGGAAGGGACCTCCAGGGTCAGCTAGTCCAACCCCCTGTACATTGCAGATCAGCTTTTAAAATCAATAGATGCTGTTTAGTCCGTTTTTTTTAATTGAATTTATTTAAACATAAGAAATTACTGATTTGAGTGCCTTTATTTCTACATTTTCCCCCATTCTGCAATGTTCTTAATGTTGGGAAAAAAACAGCATTATTGATCACTAGTAAAAAATAAATTCATGAATAAAAACACATAGTAAATGTGCAGCAATGTCTGAACCGTGACATTTGGTAAGCTTGGTACATCCCCAATTTGGAGAGGAAACAAAGTAATTTGGAAAAGCCTTCCTGGTATGTGTATGTATATATCTAATATCTCTATATCTCTATATCAGAGATATAGAGGGATAGATAGAGATAGAGATATACACACACATACACGGAAGGCTTTTCCAAATTATTCTGAAATAAGAAGGATGGCATCTTAAGGAAGCGCGCCTAGCCTCGACTAGGACCAGGGCCTTATTGGTCCTGGTCCCTACCTGGTGGAATGAGCTCCTGGGTGAGCTGCGGGCCCTGTGGGATTTGCCAACTTTCCGTAGGGCCTGTAAAACAGAGCTCTTCCACCAGGTCTATGGTTGAGGCCAGGGACAGAGAATTAGAGACATTTCCCCCCCCCCCACTCCCTGGGAGTTAGAAATGTGCATCGCTCCCTCTCATTTTCTTCTCTCCATCTCATACTGATAGTGATGAGGGATTGAGCTTTAGCCATCATGTTGGTAGTTTTAATGTTTTAACGGGAATTTTAATGGGGTTGAAATTGATGTGACCCGCCTCAAGTCTATTGGGAGAGGTGGGAAATAAATCCAACAACAACAACAACAACAACAACAACAACAATATAGAAAAGTTGAGGGAGGACTCAGCAGTTGCCCCAAAGGAGCTGTTATTTCCATTTTTTGTGTGTGTCTGGGGCTGCATTTGGCTCTCCGTCATGTATTGTTAAATCAGGACAAGGGGGCTTTGAAAATCACATTTGAAGAAGAAGAAGAGTTGGTTCTTATATGCCGCTTTTCCCTACCCGAAGGAGGATCAAAGCGGCTTACAGTCGCCTTCCCATTCCTCTCCCCACAACAGACACCCTGTGAGGTGGGTGAGGCTGAGAGAGCCCTGATATCACTGCCCGGTCAGAACAGTTTTATCAGTGCTGTGGCGAGCCCAAGGTCACCCAGCTGGATGCATGTGGGGGAGCGCAGAATCGAACCCGGCATGCCAGATTAGAAGTCTGCACTCCTAACCACTACACCAAACTGGCTCTCTTTGAGTTGCTACACTATGCTAGGTGGTGAGTCATGAAACTCTCACCTTAATCGCCCACCTAATCCATTAAGCCATCTCCTGCTGAGTCCATTTTTACTACTTCAGGGTATGAGGTATGCCATTCCCATATTTGGTGAAATATTAGTCCTTTGACTCCTGAGGACAAGTACTGAGAAAGTAGAACTTGTCCCACGATTGCTTTCCCAACTCTGTTTAGTTCAGCTTTAAAACAGGTGACAGTAGCCTCCGAGGTCTAACGCTGCTTTGTATCGTCCTGAAGCATAGTACATCACTCTGATTACAAGTCTGGGAATGATGCTCTTGTCTGTTTTTGCTCACTACTGTTGACTGCCCTCTTCCTTTAGTGATTCGTAGCTGTGTTCAGGTGAAGTAGCTAGTGTGCTATTTCAAGGAACAGGTTGCTATAAGCTACTGAAGATTTCTCCACAGCAGGCCTAGGAAACTTGTCTGAGGCTGTTTCCGCACTTATGACTCACCCTGTTTTAACTGTGTGTTAAGATTCCCTTTCATTTGTGCAAGTTTGATCCCTGGAGTTCCGCACTGAAGTTTCTTTTCCTGCACTTCCCACATTTCCCCTTATTTTGTCTAGAGTTGAACATGCCGCATATTTCCCGCACTTGGCCTCCAAAACAGGAAAAATGCCACCGTGCTTTCTCCTGTTTTTACACATGCATTTTACATTTTCACAAAGGTTCTTGGATCTATTTAATTCTTTGCTCCACCATTTCTGTGCCTCCTTAACACCTTGATTCACCATTTTCTGTTCTCCCCCAGACCTTACTTTCTAAATCACAGGTGCCTCCATCCATATAACCAGAGGGTTTCTTTAAAATTCCCCTTGATCGCATTACAATGCTCTTGCATAGACCCAGGGTGTGTATAGATTGACAAACAACCCTGTTTCATCTCAAGGCTGATCACGTTCAATTTCAAACTTCAGGGCATTTCCACACATCACTAAAAATAGTGTTACACCAGCTGAATGGTGTAGCGCTAAATATTATCGCGCCCTCCCAGCTCCTCCTCACCTTTTTGCTGTCTCCCTCTTGTCTGCTGCCTTTTCGTGCTTCTCACCCTCCACAACTGCTGCTGGAAATGGCGGAAGAGAGCAGCGCGCTTTACACGCAACTTTCTTCCGCCTGTCAATCACTCCAAGCAGCCAATCAAATTCATACTTCTCCATTTAAATGCCTATGCATCTAATCATAGATGCAGAGTTCTTTTTGAACGCCACCCCTTATGGAATCAAGAGTCTTGAAACTTAAAATAACTGGGGATTCCTTTGTTGGGGGCTAAGTGAGTGGACAATTTAGGTGTGCACCTGAGAAGGCGGATTTTAATGCAGAAATGGACAAAAAATCCAGCCCTTTAAAAAGGCAAGTCTGAACGATATCACTAGTGCAGAAACAGTCTGAGATAGTGCAACCATGACTCTGAGATTGCCATTGACCTCATATTTGTAAAGTGGCCTGCTGTGACAATCTACACATGTTGCCTGCATGGGAACCCTCTGGGTGCTGAAATGAGTGGGAAAGGGTAAGAGGGAAACCTCCAGACCCCAAACTGCACTTACACCTTGTGAAGAAATGCATTTTTTCTTTGGAGGTCTGCACTGAACAAAAGCTACACTCCAGGCAGAGAACGGTCAAGAAGGGGAGAAGTTGGTTTCGTTTCTTTCCAGCTACATTTTTAGAAATGCTGATAGGCCAACTAGAGACATAGGCCAGCCCCCTCCCCTCTAAGCAGGGAACAGAGATTTTGAGGAATTAAGACTAGAAAGACTTCAGAAAGAAACTCCTGGACATTTCAGGCAAAGTTCCTTTGACCTGGCCTGACCTGATCAGTGGGAGGGTAAAGAGAGATGATAAAATTCCTAGGAGCAAGAAGGAAGGGCTCTTTGGTGCTTAATCTATCAAAGCAGACCGAACTCTTAACTGAAATCTGGAAGAGGTGGCCATTTCTCCAAGTGCTGGCCTACACCCCTGAAGGAGGCTTGAAGGTAATGGAACTCTTGTAAAAATTATTTAACTTTCTAAGTGATAGAGAATGCTCTATATTTAACAGCTAATAGGCATGTATAGAGAGATGGAGGACTGGCATTTTGCTCAGTCTGGTGCTATGCTAAAAGTACGCTTGTAAACATTTTCTTTTTAGTAACTGCATCATGACTTTTGATCCTGGGAGTGGTTTATTTCTGCCACGCTGACTTCCACTCTCTTCAACAGGAGGAAAGGGAGGGCAGATTTGGCAAGTGGCTACTCCCCCAGTGGTGCACAAGGCAGCAAGCTGTCCCCATTGTAACCAGATACTGGTAGTGAGAGATACAGAGGCAAGGCCTCAGAACTTTGCAGGGAAGCTGGGAGTCCTGATCCTCTGTATGGACAATTCCTACAAAGGTCAGGTGATGGTAGTGGCTGGACACAGAGAGAAAAGACCCTCCAGATGTTGAGATAACCCAGTAGGGGAGGGTGGAACAGGGTCTGCAACCAGAGCAGGACTGTTCCATCATACATCTCAAAAAACTTGTTGGCTCTTGTGCATATGCGTTGTCCTCCTGTTTTGTATGCTGGGCACAAACAGCTTCCCTGTAGCCAAGAACATAAGAAGGGGGAGAACTCTGGAGCCAGGGGATGCACAGTGTCCATGTTTAACAAGCCTAATTTCCCACCCACTCAAGAGAGATGGGCTGTGTTGCTAATTGAATCTGAGGGACAATTTGACACAGAGGACAGATAATACAGAATGCCAGTGATGTTCCTCCAGGGATTCTTTGGATATGCAGGAGGGCATCTTGGGCTCAAGGACGATGTGCACACGCAGGTTTGGCTTAAATAATGGCCACAGTTTTTATGAACTTCAACATAACAGAGTATTGGCCTGGGAAGGGAGCGGGAGCCTGTGTTTGTGGTCAGCTGACCCTTAGACCCCACCCTAGAGAGCCCATCCCAGTCCCCTTGCTGCTGGGTTCCAAACCAAAGGGAAATGACCACCTGGGGTACCACAGAAAGCATAAACTCCTTTGGACCCACTCCAGGCCACCTGGCACTGTGAACCCCTTTAGACTCCCCAGCCATGGTTAGTCTCATTCGCATCCTGCCAACTCATAGGGGGGTCCCTAACCTGGGGGAGACCTATGCTCCTGACTGGACTCCCACCCAAAACAGACTCCTTCCCTTGCCCACACTTCCAGCTGTGACAAAATTGCATATTAAAACTTTTAGTCCAACTCAAATTGCATATTAAAACTTTTAGTCCAATAACTCCAAACACTTGAACTAAAACCATTATAACAGGGTGGATGGGTGGGTGGGAAGCTGCTTGCTCAGCTGCCAGGGGGAAGAGGCTGGGCTCCATGCACATGGTGCCTTTTCAGCGGGAGCCCCCTCCCCGACATCGCACACTCATGCTGTGCTTGCTCCGCCGCCGAGTGTCCCCTCCAGCCACATCCTTCCTCCACCTGCCCTCCGCTTCATCAATGGTGGCTCCAGTGATTCATGGCCACTTTTTAGCAGTATTGAGGGCTTGTCCTTCACAGATGAAGGAATGAGCTTCCGGAAGACCTGCAGGCCCTGCGGGAGCTTTCGGCATTCTGCAGGGCCTGCAAGATGGAGCTCTTCCGCCAGGCCTATGGTTGAGGCCAGCGCATTAAGGAAGATCTAGACCCCGCTCTTAGGTTATTCTGCTGGCGGCATAATCCCCTGTGTCCTCCTCTGGAGGTGATGGAGGGTGGGGTTAGTTTTTATTTCCGCCTGGCATTCCTAGGATTTGTGTGGATTATGTTGTATTTTGCAAACTTAAATGGACTCCGGGGAATGGTAGAGGACAGGAAGGCCTGGAGGATCATTGTCCATGGGGTCGCGATTGGTCGGACACGACCTCGCACCTAACAACAACAATGTTGTATTTATTATATTTTAGGAGTGATTTTACTGGGGATCTTATGTATATTGTAACTGGGGATTTTATGTATATTGTAACCTGCCACGAACCTTCATGGGAGTGGTGGGCTAGAAATTAAATCAATCAAATCAAAACAGGTGGCTTGGCATCACTGACCTACGGTTGTGTAGTACTTGATGAATTCTTTCTTTTAAGGATTGTACAAGAAGGCTATAGAATTATATTCCCCACAAAGCAATCTGACCTTTGGCATTTTAGAAGGCCATTTCATGCTTGTAAACCTCCAGTTGGAGAACCAACTCATTCAATGCATAAAAACGACGGCAGGTGTATATCCAAGAAGAAATGAGCCTTTATATCAGAATGATGATAGGACTTTTCAGGGTAAAGGCATGCCAGCAAGTTTGGATCTCCTCCATCCACTTTCTGGCTTCATATACTAGTGATCTGAAACACTAGAGCTTTTCAGAACTTCCTAGGGTTTCCTCAGTGTGAAGCCAAAAATAATAGAATAGCTTCCTTTGTAGTAGGCAGCTATGCAGCAGTGGTGGGTGATATTAGGATGCCCTCTCTGTTAACACAAGATAAGAAGACCCACAGCCCTGATCATCATCCTACATGTACTGAAAATGGGCTGTTTTACTTTCCCCAAAGCCCTTTGTCATGGGAAGAGGCTCCCTGGCCGACATATGGTGGCTCTTGGTCAGACAGGAAAGGTTTCAAAACATAAAATGCTTCGAAATTGCTGTTTTATCAGGTATTTCTAGCACATTATGAGGTTTCAGCAATATAAATCTAAGCAAACAGAACAGTAATAAATAAAGAAAACAGATTTTCTAGTATGAAATTTGCTGCTTTTTCATGCAATGCTTTTGTTTTTAGTAAGAATCTGGCGAAGAATTAAATCAAAGCCTCCCACAGAGCATTAAATCTCCTATTATTAATAAAGAAATCAATTATCATACTTCAGCAGTTTACCATTTACATTCGTTCTGCATCCCTCCAAATGCTTAATAATCATAATGGTATGTAAAGATTTTTGTTAGAAAAAGAACAACTCATCCTTAATTCTTCAAACAATGCTTCAGTTAGATACAAAATAGGGGAAAAAATTAAAATCAAAGCACCATAAATCCAAAATGAAGCTTCTTTGTTTCTGCATAATAGGGTTTCATTCATTAAAGCTACACTTTTAGCACGGACATTTTAGTTATGTCAAATTACAATTAGGAAAGTATTCATGTCATCTACCTGCGCCAAAAGTCATTTGCCTTTTTCATCCGCATACACTGAGGCTCCACAAAGACTTTTTTTTTTAAATGTCTGGTCTCGAAGTAAGTTAACCTGTTCATCCCGACAGTGACACTTTAGTTCTCCAGTCCCCAACTATGTGCAGGTGCTGGTAAACATCTCCAATATTATGTGCTCCATCACCTCAACAAGAGTCAGTGGAAGCAATCCCATGCATGTTTAATCAAAATAAGACCTATTTTATTAAACAGGGCTTACTACTAGAAAAATGTTCTTAGGGTAGCATCTAGTGTGTCATGTTTAGAGAGTTAAACTAGTACCCTGAGAGATTTGGGTTCAACCCCTTGATCTGCTGTGAAGATGCAGTACCTGAATGGCCTTAGGCCAGGAACAAACACTAATGTCAGTGGCATTAAAGAGGGTGTCATAGTATGCAGCACTTGTCATGCAGCTTTGCCCTTGCAGGGGTCTCTTCCTCCTCACAACCCTCTCCTTTCTTCCTGAATCCTTCAGGCCTGGAGCAGACAAGGGTCTTAATAGACTGCAACCACTCTGGTTCTAGGACTTACTTTCTTACTTTCCTTTTCAGAGCTTCTTATAATCCAGTGATCCTAAGAAACATCTGAAACATCAGGTGACAGTTGAGCCCATCTCATGGTCTAACCACCATGCCCTGAAGGCCCAGCTCAGAAGACCCCCCCCCCATGTGGGCAGTGGGCGGATTTTATCCCTTCTGCAGAGACTATGGATCTCTCCAGATTCCTGAATACTCTGTGGTATCCGATGCCTCCCGGTGACACACGGACAACGTTACTGGAGGACTGGCAGTCCTGGCTGACTGCTGCTATTGACAAGATCACGAACAAGCACCTTCTCCACCCTTGCCTCAAATTTGCCCCCTGGTATATGGGGCAGTTAAGGGAGAGGAAGAGGGAAGTGAGACAGCTAGAGCGAGTGTGGCGGAAATCTCGTGACAAAGCTGCAAGAGCATCTTACCACATGCTTACCACAAGGCAGCAGTTAGGGCACCTAAATGTGAGTTTTATACCACTTCTATCGCATCCACGAGCTCTCACCTGGTGCGATTGTTTAGGGTAGTTTGATCCTTGACTGCCCTGGAGAAAGGGTGGCAAAATAATAGTAAATTGGCTATTGGCTGTGAGGCATTAGAGAGCTTTTTTTGCGGATAAAGTCTTGTCACTTCACCATGACCTTCCCGCCACCTTTAATACAGAGAGGGAACTAGAGGCCCATTGGCTTCCACGAGGGGATATGTTTGATGGCTTCAGATGGCTCTCAAAAACCAAAGTAGACAAGTTGCTGAGTAAGGGTGACCACTTTCCCCCTTGATCATTGTCCATCTTGGTTACTCAAAACAAGTGACCAGCAGATAGGAGGCCCCATGGGAGATATTATCAACCTCTTCCTGTCTACAGGGGAGTTCCCAGGGGTGCTGAAGGAGGCAGTAGTCCCTTGCTGAAAAAAACATTGCTGGACCCGTGGAACCTGGCCAGCTACAGCCTGGTTTCGTATCTGGCATTTCTGGGAAAGGTAGCTGAAAGGGCCATGGTGGACCAGCTCCTGGCTTACTTGGAGGAAGCTTTGGTGCTCAGTATACACTAATCAGGCTTCTGTCCTGGCCACAGGATGGAGATGGTGTTGGTCACCTTGGTGGATGATCTTTGGCACCAGCTGGATTGGGGTGGATCGGCGGTACTTGTGTTGCTTGATCTGTCGGCCGCATTTGATGCAGTCAACCATGAGTTACTGGCTCAGTGCCTCACTGGGGCCAGGATTTGGGGAACAGTCCTTTGATATCTGTGTTCCTTTTTCTGGGACTGGACACAAAGAATAGCAGTAGAGGAAATGTTATGGACTCCCTTATGGGGTACCACAGGAAGCGGTACTATCCTCTGTGTTATTTAACATCTTCATGCACCTCTAGGACAGCAGGTCCGGAATTACAGGGCTGGGTTGTCAACAATATGCAGATGATACCCAGCTCTATCTTCTCACCCCAGAGACATTTACCAGATGTTTGGAAGCTGTGGCTGGATGGTTAGAGCAGAGTCAACTGAAACTCAACTCCTCCAAAATGGAGGTCCTGTGGCTGAGCAAAAAAGGGGCAGGACAGGAAGCAGGTCTCTCCACCTTTGCCGGGCACAACTTAACATCTTGCCCATGGCAAGGAATTTGGGATTGATGCTGGATGCCTCCCTTATGATGGAGACATAGGTCACAGGGGTAGCAAGCAACAGTTTTCAGATTCATGGCCCAAACAATTAAGCTTTTCAAACAATTAAGAAATCATCATTGTGAAGAGATGTGATAAGAAGGCACTGACCCTGGAACTTTTCTTTTCTCTTTTTATCCTGATTTAAATTTTGTATCTTTTTCGAGGACCAATAATGCCCTTAAAATAGATCTCTTTTACTATAGATTTCTTTTCAATCCCCTATGCAGTTGCTGGATCCTTTTTGTCAGTGTGCACTCAAAACTGAGCCATTGTGTTTTTTTCTGGGGTTTAAACAAGTGCGTATGCTTATATAGACCTAGACAGAAAGACTCCCAGAATGTGGGAAGAACATACAGTCACTCTAATGAAGGTATAACTGAGTAAGATCTAAAAATTTCATCCTTGATGGGGCTGACTCCAGTTGACAGCAGCCTACTACAAATGCTCCCTTTGGATTGCCGAGGCCAGGAGACTTGACATATTTCATCATCGCCTGCAGAAATTGCTCTTGTCCATTGATGGGAAGGTGACCCTCAACTTGAGACATCAGAGTGAGAGTGACAGGTAAGTGACCTGCATCCATGAAGTCATGTGCAGAGAGGCTCTTTATCGAATGTAGAAGGTCAAAAGCCACCAGGAAGGAATCATTCAACCCATGTAAAACAATGTAATATCTCCGCTATGATCAGTCTAGGTCAGGCTTTCTCAACTTTTTTTACAACTGAGAAACCCCGGAAACGTCTTAAGCTTCGAGAAACCCCAGAAGTGGTGGGTTCATGTAGAATTTGATTGGGAAGCATAGCTGTGTACATGCCTACCCAGGGTCCCTCCCCTTCCCACCCCCTCCAGGCCCATCAGTGGCCATTTTGGGAGGGGTGAGTCAACATGACCATATATGATCATATCACTGATAAATGTTTAACAATTTAAAAAAATATATTAAAAAATAACTCCTACCCATTCAGAAAACCCTTCCAGGGCCATCAAGAAACCCCATGTTTTCACAAAACCCTGGTTGAGAAAGCCAAATCTTGGGTGTTTCTAGCAACCCACTCTTTAGTCAGGGTGTGTCCTGATGTCTGGCCAAAACGGAGGCATGAAGAATCCAGGTAGAGTGAAGTAGAAGAAGTTTATTAAGCTAATGAATCAAGTAAATAGATGAGAAATGTTATAAAATTGGAACAGAATTAACAAAAGGGCCAAATACACAAAGGAAGAAGCTGGCTGGAAATCAGCAAAGCTCCCTGATACAATCACCTTACTTAGTTCCAGGTCTGTCCCAATACCTGATCCAAGTAGGCCAGACTCACACCAATATGAGGTGAGTGATCAGCCCCCCCCCCCCCCGCCCCCAAGAGGAACCTCACTGTTGCTCAGCTTCTAGAAAAGAAAAATCTCCCTCTCTGTTCTGGATGCTCTCAGAACTCTGCCTTCTTCTCAGGGATCGATGCCTGTTTTCCCTCCCTTCCCAGTCCACTCCTGAAATTTGCCTGAAAAATGTAGGCCTATTGCAAAATGTATACAATAAGGCGATACCTCAGGCCTTTATAGAAAAGAGGCTTCCATGAGGCCTATAGGCTGCTTAATCTTGGCCCAAGGTCCAGTGAGCCTCTTGTGGCTCAGAGTGGTAAGGCAGCCGTCTGAAAGCTCTGCTCATGAGGCTGGGAGTTCGATCCCAGCAGCCTGCTCAAGGTTGACTCAGCCTTCCATCCTTCCGAGGTCGGTAAAATGAGGACCCAGCTTGCTGGGGGGTAAACGGTCATGACTGGGGAAGGCACTGGCAAACCACCCCGTATTGAGTCTGCCAAGAAAACGCTGGAGGGCGTCACCCCAAGGGTCAGACATGACTCGGTGCTTGCACAGGGGATACCTTTACCTTTAAGGTCCACTACTGTGATTAAGTATAATTTAGTTTAAAATGATATTGTTAGTCTAACTTTTCCATACTGGAGGCTCCGCGTTGGGCTGCAGCCTGGAGTTTGAGCTGGGGCAGGTTGCCTCACTTCTTCCTGCTCTCGCACTGGGTAGCCTTTGGCCTGGTGCACTTTGTCTGCCCCAGATTGGGTCACCCAAGTTCCCAGTGCAGAAATGGAGGTATCTGTCAAAATAAAATAGGGAAGAAAGAAAGGGAGGATAAGAATCTATTCAATAGATTTGAAAATTGGAAAATAGACCACTGTCTTACGATCAATCCACATTTCTTCTTGTAGACATACTGATTTACACTCCCAATTACCTGCATAATCTATGATCCACTGAGCTACCAAGTTTATGCTTTTTCTGCTCTAATTTTGCAGTATCCTTTTTCTTTTTTTCATCTTAAGGAAAAATTTTCAGATGCTGGGGAGGAAAGACTTCAAAGAACCCCAAGCAAACTTTGTGTTAAAAGCATGACTTCTTTGCTGGACAGTAAAGCAATCATATGGTAGGGAATTTACAGTGCCATCCTAAGTAGAGTTGGACCCTTCTAGGCCTATTGACTTCACAGGACGTGGAAGGGGGTGTCACTGTGCTCGGGACCGCACTGCTAAACCCTCTGGGCCTTTCAGTGTATTTGTCATATCTGACTCAATCCTCAGTTGTTGTCATGCCCCAGTTCTGCAAGACTCTAACTTCCGAAATCCCAAAAGCCATGCAAAACAGACCAAGCAGCTTCCCAATGTGTCAAAGAGCCAACATTATCACAGATCTGTACTCTCCAGATACTAGCTGCGTTTTTGACATTGCCAGTGAATTGGATAATAATACAGCAGCCAGAAAACTGTCTTTGTGTGTTCCTCCTTTGCCAGAGCATGTGCTTCTATTGATGTTATGCACTTTTGTTAATCTTGTAATTAGAGGGTAGCAGATTGTGGCGCAGGGCATATTGATTCCACACTGCATTCATATTTTGCCTTCCTGCATTCATGGCTACTTACATTTGCTTATGTCTGATCCGCTTAAAAGGCAGCATTACCCAACAGAGAAAATAAGCTTAGAACAAGTCGTTTAATGCTTACTCCAGAAACACTTCCTGTATGGGTTTCCTCCTGGAGTAAATGACTTGCCAAAAGGACATTGAAATCAACTGATAATGACGTTTTTCTGAAGGTGCAGTGCAGGGAGGGATAGAAGGGATGGTGAGTTTACACACACACACAAGCTGGTAAATAAGTATGGAGAAGGAAAATTTGTGCATTTATTTTTCATCACTCCCTACAATACCTAGGGAGTGATCAAGGTAAGGTTGGATTTAAATCTGATAAATAGACAAGTAACTATAACTAAATAGTTAGGGCACTATTGTCATTTGGTCAGACAAATGACAAGTCCAGACTGGCACGTTGCTTTTATTTTTTATTTATCCAAGCATTTTTAAACTGCCCCTCCCCCAGGACCCAAAGTGAAGAATTTAAAATAACAAAGAGACAAAAGAAAACAAACAAAATTTGAGTCCACTAGCACTTTTAAGACCAACGAAGAATTCTTCAGGGCCTGAGCTTTCATGTGCATGAACAGTTCCTCAGACAATGGAACAGGGATCATAAGAGTACAGATAGAACAAAGGTAGAATGAGAAGGAAGGAGCCCTCAAATGAACATCTAGCCTCAGTCTTTAAAAGGGCCTAGGGCTATCAAAGGGTTGCAGGAAGGCTGTGGGCATGGATATGAGGGTGGCTGCCATACTATGTTACTTCTAATACAGAGAAGCAAGTGACCTAGGTAGCTCTAGGAATCATTGGAAAATCTATGGTAAAACCAGAGTTTTTTGCCAGAAATGACTTAATACCACAGCTGGGGTCATTTTCAAATCAAAATGCAAAATGATTACATTTTTCCTTTGCAATAAACATGATAAATTCGTGGTGACCATTTCCCCTGTGATGTCCTGGAGTGGATATAAACCTCAATATTTCAAAAACTGCCATGAGTAAATGTGCAGATCTGTGCTCTTTGTGAAATAACTCTGCATTGAATGCTGTAGCAAGGAAGTCTTCCCTGATTGGCCAGGGAATCTGTTCAAAGTCTTCCTCGTTCCCAGTTACAAGACTTCCCTTAAAGTGACTGCGCGTCAGAAGCTCTAACTTCTCTCAGCAGAAATTTGCCTCTTGGTCCCCCCCCCTTCCTTTGTTGTCTCCAATCCTCTCTCCACCCCCTTCAATAAAAGAAAGAAAGAGGCTCCTTCTGCGCTTGGTTCCCCCCCCCCCATTCTGAGCTCCCCCGATCGAGTGCAGAACATTTTGTTACATTGGGGGATGGGGGAAATAGAGGAAGACCCAAGTTCAAATTGATCTGAATTCAGCAGGATCCACAACGGAATAAACAAAACAAGTGCAGAATCAGCCCTGGTCTGAGCGCTCTCATTCCCTGATACTACTGAGTAAGGTGTTGAATGGGGGGGGGAGGGGGGCTTTGACATTGCATTAATGCAACCACCAACCACCCCAAAACATAGGTAATTTCTTGAGTGACATGCCATTGAATAATGCCCCTTCCAGATTTCTGCTGGAAGTAACATTGTACAATGGCCTGAAATGGAATACCTTTATTCCCTCACCCACACATTATCTTGCAACACTGCCAGCTTGGAACCCTCCTGATATTACGATTGCCCCTGCCTCCCGTGGCAGGGATTTTGTAGTGGTGCCTGCCTACTCCTCAAATTCCAAGATTCTCCAGAGGCACAACAAACTGAGGGACCAGTGGCACATACCCGTTACACGTCATACCACTGAAGGAGTTGCAGGACTCTTGCAGCAGCCTTCTGCCGCACTGAATTGTATCACCTATGCTTAAAAACGCACACACACCTAAATAAGCGCATTTATTCATTCCTGTGCAGGACTGGAGCCCATGAATCTGATGCTGGTGCCCAGGGATTTTATTGTTCTATTGTTTCAGACTTGAGAAGGAGAGTTCAGCTTTCCTCCAATGAATGCTTTTTAATAATTTATGACACCTGTGCTGCCGTTGAGACTGGCTCTGCTGTGATAAAACTGAAGGTGACAGTGTATTCAGGTAATCTTTGTACCATGTGTGTTAGCAATATTTTATACATCTAACCATAGATGTACTTACAGTTCTCATTATATCTGCATGGCTTGGCGTAGGCGGTTTTCTCAACAGCCTAATGGCAAAAGGCAACCACGCAGCATAATGTTTGGCAATAGAAAGCAGCCTGGTGATAAAACCTCCCAGAAAAGAATTTTTATCTGTTCTCGTATCTAGGCTTCTTTTATAAAACGGTAGACTTTCTACTCCCTTTGTAGCAGATATTTTAACATAAAAGTGTGCCATGCTTGTCTCGATCTACTGCATTACAAGAGGGAGGTGGAAATGAATAATGTGAAATTATAAGTGCCATCCATTAATCTTGAAAAAGCATACTTTCACTTCCATTGTTTTACAATTACCAATGTGCAACATTAATTTTTACTGCTATATACTCAATTCAAATGCTCTCCGGTTTTCTGTCCAATCATAAAGCAATCCAGGGACCATCTGACTATGGTAAACTAGACCTACCCATCTTTCTACTGCCTTATAGGTATTTAAAGGCTTTTACATGGATAAGCGGTAGGGGATGTGCACTTTTATATATTTCTACAGCATCCACATGGCAAGGATGCTAGGATTCCCTGTCATCACCACGAATGAAGAGGTGTTTGCACTGGCAACCGAGAATTCACGTGAGAATTCTGATTCAAATGGGTAGCCGTGTTGGTCTGAAGGAGCACAATAAAATCAGAGTCCAGAAGCACCTTTAAGACCAACAAAGATTTATTCAAGACATCAGCTTTCGAGTGCATGCACACTTCTTTGAAGAAGAGTGCTTGCACTCGAAAGCTCATGCCATGAATAAATCTTTGTTGGTCTTAAAGGTGCTACTGGACTCTGATTTTAAAAGCTGACAAGTTCAGCATGTTTATCCTGGTCAGGACCCACATTGAACTTATTGGAATGTATTTCTAAATAATCATGGATATGATTAGGCTACAAGTATCATTGTGATTCTTGGTGGAGATCAGTTGTATGAAATATATCAGAAACATTGTGTTGGACCTGCCCATTGTAATGCTTGGAGACTAGTTTTCTTGAAATTTGTTCATTCTTTGCTCTGTTGCACGTTATTGGTGTGTACATTTCTTTCTTCCAGAAGAAGTTCCTGACAGTAAGAGCAGTTTCTCAGTGGAACAGGCTTTCTCGGGAGGTGGTGGCTTCTCCATCTTTGGAAATTTTTAAACAGAGGCTGGATAGCCATCTGACGGAGAGGCTGATTCTGTGAAGGTTTAAGGGGGTGGCAGGTGACAGTGGATGAGTGATAGGGTTGTGAGTTTCCTGCATAGTGCAGGGGTTTGGACTAGATGACCCAGGAGGTCCCTTCCAACTGTATGATTCTATGATTCTAGGAGTCAATGAAATGGTCAGTTTGATAATCTATTCATATATTTTCATTATAGCTAGCCTTTTTTCAAATTCTAGAATGAATGTAGCTAACCAATATGAATAACAAATGTGGATAACCAATATAAATAACAAATACAAGTTAATGAAAACAGGTGAGCAAAAGGGGCCTTGTTCTCTACCTGTCTCTAAAGAGTGACCAGACATCAATGTATCTGAAAGGCAAGGAGCTAAGAGACAGTGAGGAAGGCTTTGTTCTTTCTCTTATTTCCACATTTGATAAAAAGTTATCTCTTTATCAATAAAGAAAAGTGGCAATTTAGATTACCAACATTTATCCAAAGGTAATAATTTAGGACCAAAGTGCTTAAGCAGGGAAGAGCAGATTTCCCCTTTACTGCTCCATACCACATGATTTCCAGTTTAACCAGGGGAAATTGCAAAAACTTTGCACCATTCGCATTGTATCTTTTCCCCTTTTTCTGTTTGACTTGTACACACGTGGTGGGTGGTGCTGTCAAGTCACAGCTGACTGATGGTAATGCTGTGGGGTTTTCAAGGTAACAGGTGCTCTTGCCTGCCTCTGTATCACCTGCCTGGTATTCCTTGGTAGTATCCCATCCAAATCTAGCCGAGGCCAAGCCACTTTAGTTTCTAGGATCTAACAAGATCAGGCTAGTCTGGGATATCCAGGGCTGAATCTGCATGGAGCTTTTATTCCAATCCCAAGTTGATTCAGTCCCTGCCATCTACACTGAATGTGATTTCCATTTTGATTTGGGGCAATTTAAATTCTCCCTCTGCAACAAGCAGGATTGATCCAGAGTGACCCTACCTTTCCCCCACAATATCCTGGAGTGGATATTACCCTCAATATTTGAAAAATCGGCATGACTACAGGTGCAGCTCTCTGCTTGTCCTATAAGTTTAGGACAAGTTAGCTGCCTCAAGCCTGCAATGCTGTAGAAAAGTCCTGATTGGCCAGGATGTCAGTTCAAAGGCTTCCTTGTTCCCAGGCTGCAAAGTTACCCTTAAAGGGGAAGCCCTAACTTCTCTTGGCAGAGGCTCCAGAAGCCCTAACTTCTCTTGGCAGAGATTTTCCTCTTGGATTTATTTCCCCTCCTCCAATCCTCTCCCCCCCCCTACATTCAAGAAAAGAAAGAAAGAGGCTCCTGCTGCGCTTGACTCCCCCCCTTCTGTGCTTCCCTAATCATGTACAAAACACTTTTATGTTTCAATAGGGAGGGAGGGGATAGAGGAAGACCTGAGTTCAAATCGATCTGAATTCAGCAGGATCCACAACAGAATAAACAAAGTGCAGATCAGCCCAGGGCACTGATATATATATATATATATATATCAGTATATATATATATATATATATATCAGTATATATATATATCAGTATATATATATATATATATATATATATATATATATATATATATATATATATATATATATATATATATATATATATATATATATATATATATATATATATATATACACACACACACACACACACACACACACATTGAGAAAGCACTGCAAAAAAGCAAACTTTTTCTGATCACACATAGGATTACTTGAAGATAATCTCTGTGAGAAGCTCTATTGTTCCTGCTTCTAAAACTTAAGTATAAAAGTTTTTTTCCCCAGCAATTATACAATAGAACACAGTACCAAATCTGCAGCTCTCATTTTCTTTCATCTAATGCCTTTAAGCTGAAGCACATGGAAACCCAATTAACTAATTCCCCAAAATTATAGTCACTGGGAGAATTATAAAGAAAGTTTGCCCAGTCATTTCTTCCTTCGAGCCAGAGAAAGCCAGATCTTCTCAATATTCAATTAACAATTCATTGGAACTTCAGAGATAAAAGCAAATAACAGAAGGCCTCTTAACATGGTAGATTTCCACTAGATAAGACTTCCATTGGACTCTACAATCAGACTTGATATCTCTCAATATTCTGGGGGGAAAGTAAACAGCTCATAACAAAAATAGTAAGGAAAGGTTTGCAAAGGATCTACATTGATCACCATCTGGGCCCCTTCGTCATGGTGTGTACATCTAAAGATGTAATAGCCCATTTCAGGAATCATGATATTATTATACACTAACAAGAAAGCCCATTGCAACCAGGAATGCAATGTGCGCTAGGACCCAGGGGACACCAGCAGGCGCAGATCTCTCTCTCTCTCTCTCTCTCTCGCAGGAGGAGCCATAGGAGGTAATCAGAGTTTAGGGAAGCAAGGGTCATTTGCAGTTTGGGGCTAGTTTGCAATTTGTCTCTGTCTGTCTCTCACTTGCCCTTGCAGCAGGAGCCATAGCAGGTAATCAAGGGTCATTTGCGGTTTGGTGGGGCTCTCTGTGTCTCTCTCAGGTGCCTGAAAGCAAAGTGGCTAGCGTCCAGGGAAGGAGGGCAGGAGCTGGCGAGAAGGGGCCAATCAGGGTGCAGCCAGCAAGATTAAGCTAGCCTGATTGGCCCTATTCCATCTCAGACAGCCAGGACACTCTCCACCCCCAGGGCTGTTTCACAAATATTAAGAGGAACAATGGATAAGGATGGATTATCCTGCATTACCAGTACGTTTCTACACGGATGCAAAAACACCAAAACAAAAAAGGAATAGCAACCGTGATATTACGATTGCTATTCCTTTTTTGTTTTGGTGTGTTTGCATTCAGGTAGAAATGTACTGGTAATACAGGAGAGGAAAATGAACTACACAAATGAAGAGTCATAAGTAAAACTAGAGGGACTGCACAGTTCCCTGGACTAAACCTGGTGGGGGGAACAAATGGAGAGCTTTAAGCAGTTAGACCCTTCTATGTCCAGTGAATTTCATGGCTTAGAATGAGGTTGATATGCTTAGTAGGGATGGGTTCAAAATGGAAAAATGGGGTTCATGTTGTTTCATGGCCAGTTTGCAGTTCATGGCTCTGCAAATCCCACTGAAAGGGGCTGCATTCCCTTTAAATCTATGCAACAAGGAGCAGCCTACTCCTTACCACTCAGCTTTTCCAGGCTGTTTTGTGCAGCCTCTTTAAACTTTCAAGGGAGTGCACAAGAAAGCCCGAAAACAGGCTTTCTGCTATATCCACAAATTGCCATGAACCATCATGAACGGCTTTAAAAGTTCTTGAAGTTCATGATGGTAGACCCGTCACAAACTTCAGTTCACAAACCACAAAGAGGGCAAAATTCATGACAAATTTTGCTTCATGGTTCAGTGCCCATCCCTAATGCTTAGAGCTGCACAGAAAACCAGACCATTCAGTACTCCAAATCTGAGTAGAATAGATAAGGCTCAGTATCGGAGCACACCTGTGGTAGAATTCTAAATCTATATGGATGAGTTTGTTGATCCTGTTGACTTAAGGACGAGTAACCCAGCGTATGAGCATATATCATGTAGAATCATTGGGACAGACTGCTACTTTCTGCTTCATTGCTGGAAGTTCTATGTGTTCAATCAAAAATGCCTTTTGTATATATAATTTCAGAACTTGGTCTGGCTATGCTGGTTTCCATTACTCTGCTCCAGTGCCTTTGAAATACCTTGGATTTGACATGCTGTCACTTGATTTCAGAAATGAAGTTGTTCAAATGGACTGTGGAGATTTTCTCAGCTGTCACACTGCATCGAGGTTCATGGATTTTCATTTTTACTTGAAGCTATAGGAGGAGACCGCTTGAAATATCAAACTAAGCTGAAGGCACTGTTGCATATAATGATAGTGCTTTTCTAACGTCTAATGATGTTGCAGTCCTATCAAACTGTTATTTATCATACAATCAAGCTCCTAGCAGAAAATGATGTTTTCAATCTAATTTGCTAAACCAATATTTTTGGGAGGATTTTACCTCCATTCTCAAAGAAATGTCATTACCCAATGAAAAATAGTGGCTACATTCTGAGCAAATAGCCCTTAGATAAATACTGTCCAGGGTCATCTGGGACTGAAATGGTCATATTTTTGGAAATACTTTTTTTGTCATTTGTCATTTTTTTATTCCAAAAGCTAAGATCTGCTTGGAAGATATCAGGAAAGGAGAACAGGAATTGGAGAAGGAATTGGAGAAGAAATAATTCAGTTCCTCTCAGTGTCCACTTGGATACATAGATCCAAGAACAGACATTATGGTAAATATTGGAGAGGTGAATGCTAAAGCTATTGTTTCCCTCCCCCTCCCCTAAGTGGTGCTGAGCCCCATGAACATATCTCCATGCTGTACCACAGCTAGGGTTCAGTTGAATACTACCCAGCACCAAAGGAATGCCCTTCCCCTGTCCCTGGCCATACAGCAAATAAGTGGCTGGCTCAAGTGCACCCTCTTCATAGTTAAGTGCTGGCCCTGTTTTCCTGCCTGTCTTGTTCTTTCAGAAACTATATATATTTACTCAGTTGTTTTAAGTAAATAATCACAGTGGCCACCAGCCAATGGCCTACCAAGACTTGTGCTGCATTCACTTCAAGATTGGTCATCAGTACTGTTGGCTTCCTATACAAACCAGACCACATTAATAATTGATATTTAAATAGGTTTAAGCTTCCTGACACAATAAGAAGCAGATGAAAAAGGAACCTCTCGTGGCTAATTAGAGACGGTCCCCCAAAAGTTCCTGTATTGCTCCAAATGAACCAGCTAATCCCATACTACATACAACCTAATGCACAGATGTTCAAATCTACACATTCATACCCAGTGTCATGATAATTCACATTGGTTTCTTGCCCATTAAAGGCATTATTTTATGCATGGTCTAACATCGCTTTAGCCTGTCTTTCAATATGTGATACAGCTATGGCTTTCCACTTTTGTTGAATACTTAGTTTAGCTGTTACCAAAGTTCATAATATTCAGACCCCTTGTCCTTTTGAGAGGTCCATAGAATCATAGAGTTGGAAGGGGTCATCCAGGCCATCTAGCACAACTTCCCACTCAATGCAGTATCAGCCTTAAGCAGGTTTTCTTAACTAGGATTTCATGAAACCCTGGGGTTTCTTGATGGCCCTGGAAGGCTTTCCCAAATGGGTGGGAGTTAATTAATTTTGTATATATTTTTTAAATTTGTTAAACATTTATCCAGTGATTTTACCCTCTATAGTCATGCCAACCTGCCAGCCTGTCCTAAAACAGCCAGTGATGGGCCTGGAGGGAATGGGAAGAGGAGGGGCCCAGGTGGGCATATACTTCCCAACCATATTATGCATGATTGTGCCACTTCTGAGGTTTTCTGAAGCATGAAGAATGTTTCAGGGGGTTGCCAATGGTAAAAAAGTTGAGAAAGCCTGGCCTAAAGCATCCATGATAAGTATCTGTCCAGCCACTGCATGTATACTCTCCCAGGAAGTAGGAGCTCACCACCTCCTTAGGTAGTCAATTCCACTGCTGAACTACCATCAGACACCATGGAAATCCACTGGATGGGAGAGGGTGAACCAACCTCAGCTTAAGAAGGGCAAAAAACAAACAAACCCTTTTTCCTTTGAAACAAGAAAGTTTGTGGCTCTGTGTTGACTTAGTCATATTTTTCTTTGGCTTTTAGGTAGGGTTTGGGGTTGGCTTAGAGAAGAAAGCTTGTTTCACTGAGACAAATAAGGCCCTAAAAGTTCTGTGGGCTGTATGTTGTAGATCAGCCTTGAACATATTGAGGTAACCTGTGTGGAGAAAAGGGAATCTGATCTCTCCTCAGAGTTTATTTACTTCACTTGAGGCTCAGCTATAAAATGGTTACTTGGGAAAGCTTGTAACCCATTGGGGGGGGGGGCTGAGAAGCAGTTCACTTTATATACTGGAACATTTCCACACAAGAAACTTACTCTGTTAAATATGTTTCTTTTCTGTTAAATAAACCTTTGCTGTCTATCCCCGACTGTGGCTTGTCTATCTAGTCAGCTATCTAGGAAAAAGTGATTTCTGTTTTCCTCACATGTAATTACAGTGTGAGCCTAGCCCATTTCAAAATAAGAGACTTTTAGGGAAAACACAGGTTGCTTGCTACCAATCCTTTAATCGAAGCGTGTGTCTCCCAGTTTACCTGATTCTGGTAACAAGCAAGTTTTCTTTCCAACCATACCAGTTAGTTTAAATTAGCATAGCACTGTTAATTAAAGTGTGTAAACTGTAATTTGCTATTGATTTCCACACTGGCAGCTTCCTTCCAAAGAAGGTGATTCTCAGACCCCAATACTTGGCGATAAGGTAGGATTTAAACCTTAATCCAAAGAAGTCAATAGGGATTTATTGTGGGTTGAAAGTTGAAGTCTCTGCTTGAATGCCTTGCTGAATTAGTGCAAGAATGAATAACAGTTCAGAGCCGTATCGAGGCCTGATTTTTCACACAGCTTCGGTACTCTTTCTTGATGCCCAAACTGCTAATTTCTGAGTGGCGGAATCCTGTGAGACAGGTGGATCACCAAAGGGTTTTGTTCATCAGCAGCTATTTCCAGGAAGCTGCAGTGCAATTCTGAACTGTGGGGAAAGCCTAAGGGTGGTGGTGGGGATGGTAACTAATCTGTGCTTCAGCTACTACAGTGAGCAGTTCTGAAGGCAGAGTAGCTTGTAAGCCATTGCTTCCAACCTTAGAAATTATCCTCTAATGCAGCCTTTTTTAACCATTGACCTTGAAATAACTTTTCAGGTTTCAAGGAGCCCCGGAAGTGATGTCAGCTGGCCATCCCTCCTTCTCATGCCCCCAGAAGTGCCATGTCACTGGAAGTGACATCACCACCAGTGTTAAGAGGCAAGTTTGAAGAGGACGGGGGGGGGGGAGAGAAACAGGAGGTAGCCAGGAGTAAGCATTCAGGCTCTGCCTCCCCCGGGCTCAGAAACAATAAGAGAGCTCATGCCGGGGGGGGGGGAATCAATCCAAGGCGCCAGTTCTCTAGCTTGTGGCTGAGTCCATTAAGGCAGGAAGGGAAAGGTCATGGGCCCACTCTGGAACTCCCATGGACCCCTGACAGGGGATCTCTTCTCTAATGCCTGATAGGTAGATTTGTGTGGTTACTGCATAAGAAAGCATTGTACGTGGACAGAGTGGCACCACAAAATTTGTCTGCTGTATAAAAAGCACTGGATATAGACAGAGTGCCACCACAAAATTGGGGGAGAGGGATACCCAGGCTGTTTTCAGCCAGCATTCAGAGAAGGGGTGATTCTTGGCTCCGATTTATATAAACTGTCCCAAAGAAAGGCCAGATTTTATTTTGTACAATGAGAGGCAGTGGAGTTTAGGATAAGACTGCTTGTCTATTATGCCTCCTCAGCCCCTTGCCCTTCTGAAGGGAAGGCCTTCTTGTTTTACTATGAGAGATTCTGGACTTTCCACTTGCCTAAGCATTATTTCTCCTCAATTCTTTAGTTCTAATCTCAAATTCTTGGGGAAGGGACAACAGGAACCTCACTGTGACCATTCAGTGGTGAGCAAAAGGCATTTTCTGCACGTTTGTTCTTTCATGCAGACGAGTTTCAGCTGGCTTGTTTGGAATGAATGTTTAAAACTGAATATCAGGCTGAGTGAATCTGGACATTTTGCTCCTCCCCTCTCCCCCACAACCTACCTGTTCCTGAAACCAATTTCCCATACTACCACTACAAACAGGAGGCAGCAATCTCTAGACACTATAAATCTCAGTCCAGTTTTCTCACTTGTCACTGCAAACTTTAAAGAGAAGGAAAGTAAATACAAAAGAAGCTAAAAGCCCAAGGAGCAAGCTTTCATCACTAAATGGGAATTCAGACTCCGTTCTCCTAGGCAGAGTCTGCACTTACTTTGTTTATTCCATTGTCAATCCTGTTGAATCCAGATCGATTTGAACTCGGGTCTTCCTCTCCCCCCCCCCCATTGAAACAGGAAAGTCTTCTGCACGTGGTTAGAGTAGAAGGGGGGGGGGAGCCAAGCCTCTTTCTTTCTTTTCTTGAAGGGGGGGGGGGAGAGGAGCCAAGCAGGGAGCCTCTTTCTTTTCTTGGAGGGGGGGGGGAGTATCGAAAAAGGCAGAGAAGGGAGAAAAAATCCAGGACCGACAGAAGTTGAGAGAAATCAGGGGCTTCTCCTTTAAGGCAAGTTTGTCACATGACCACCTGTGGCCAGCTCAGATTCAGAACAGCCTTTAAATAAAGGTAAAAGGTAAAGGTATCCCCTGTGCAAGCACCGAGTCATGTCTGACCCTTGGGGTGACGCCCTCTAGCGTTTTCTTGGCAGACTCAATACGGGGTGGTTTGCCAGTGCCTTCCCCAGTCATCACCGTTTACCCCCCAGCAAGCTGGGTACTCATTTTACCGACCTCGGAAGGATGGAAGGCTGAGTCAACCTCGAGCCGGCTGCTGGGATTGAACTCCCAACCTCATGGGCAGACAGATTCAGACAGCATATCGCTGCCTTACCACTCTGCGCCACAAGAGGCCTCTTTAAATATTTAAAGCCTTTAAATATTGAGGGTTAAAAGACATCGCACAATAAAGGTAGGGTCACTTCGGATCAATCCTTGTTGCTGCAGAAGGAAAATTTAAATTGCCCAAAATCCAAACAGAAATTGGATTCTGTGTAGAGGGCAGGGACTGAATTGACCTGGGGTTGGAATAAAAGCTCCGTGCAGTTTTACACCCTAGACTCCACTGTTAACACTTTGCTTATGGACAGTATGCTTCAAAGCACACATAGGATTGCAGTCTTAGCTATATAACAGCCATAGCCACAGTGTCATCCTAAGAGAATTCTTAGCTCATTTACTTAACTTGACTTGACTTAGAAGGATATAATTACGCTTAGAGTAGCACTGTTACTGTCCCATTTGTTTCAATAGGAGGAATCTTTAGCATGTTTATCACTTGGAGGTATACAAAGCCAGCATTGTGTAGGAGTTGTAGGATAGGACTGGGATCTAGGACTGAGTTTAAATCCCCATTCTCTGATGAAAAGCTTGCTGGGTGATGCTGTGCCAGGTATACATTCTTAACCAAAACAACCTCACAGGGTGTTACAAGTATGAAATGGAAAAGAGGAGATTAATGGAAGTTCCCTTGTGTCTCCATGCACCTTTAATGGAAAAGAATTGTCCAGTGAAAGAAATCATATAGAAAACAGTGATATCCCTCCCTCTGTTCTAGTCACTCTCATTCTCACCTGCAATTGACAAGCCCAAAATGATAGAAAAGGACATTCTGCAAATTTATTAATTATTATTTTATTTTTTTATTTATATACCGCCGCTCTTTGCATGGACTCGTGGCGGATCACAACAATAAACACATTAAAATTCAATAAAACCCATAAAACATCCCTTCCGAGAAATGGCAGCAGGTGATAAAATATAAGCCCTTCTTATAACACCAATCCTCCTCCCTCCCTGTTCAGCTGAAATTGCTGTTTTCAAACAGCCAGTATTATCCCACTTACTATTAATGGCTGATTCTGCACAGCAGTTGCCATGCTGTGCTGCTGGCAGTGCGGTGCTGTGGAGCTCTATGCTCTGCAGCTTTCTGTGTCCTCACAGAGGACACATTTCAGCGGGGCACCTGGTCCCTTGCTGAAATGTGTCCCCCTGGAAATGTAGTGATGGACAGGTTCCATCTTGCGGGTGGGGTGGCATTTTTTTTTTGCAGGATAACAAAATAGCAAATAGAAAAATAACAAAAAAGTCCCAGTATACCCCATGGCATGGCAAAGTACCACCTGGAAGGTCCAGCTCTTCCCTGTCCACATCGGCCTGTTGCTGGACAGGACCCATTCGCCCCCACTTTAAAAAAGGGACTGCAGATTCTTCTGCGTTCGCTTCTGGTAGGGCAAATGGGGGCCCGATCCTTAGAAGACCTGGGAGTGGGCTGGCCCGGCATTGGCATAATGTGGAATGGGGATTAGCCCCGCTTCCATACGAGCTCCCTCTCGGCCTTTTCTGCCCATGGGGAATCGGCCAAAGTGACCAGAAGCCAGGATTTATTTTTCTTCACAAAAACTTTCCAAAGGGTCATGCAAAATCAGAAGTCAGTCCTAGAGTTATGTTCTTTGCTGCAAGTGGACTCCTCCTCCTCCCCTCTGCAACTAGTAGTTGCTTTGTTTGTATGTTTGGGCAGATCATAGAATCATTGTTGGGGCCTCCAGGGTCATCTAGTCTAACACCCTGCACAATGCTGGAAATTCACAACTACCTGCCCATCCACAGTGCCCCCCCCAATTCTATGATGCACTCTTTCATCTCACCCTTGCTAAGGTGAACCCTTCAATGCCACTCTCTGAAAATACATGGAAGGCATATGACTGTGGCTGTTGATTCTTAACCTGTCATCTGATTTTTTTTTTTTTTGGTCTGCTTTTTACTCTGCGGCTTTAATTGTTTACACACTCCAAAATGTTATACTAGTCATAAAAGAAAATGAAGCCGGTTAGAACTCCCCCCCCCCTGCCCACCCTGATCTGTTTATGCATCGATGGAACAGGTACAATTTAATAAACTTTCTGCAAAAGGTCCCTGCATACAACACTTCATTATCTTTTAAGTTCTCTTTGTGATAGTTAATCTATCCAACCATCACGCCACAATAAAATTTCATGCTGATTCCTTTTATATTTTTATTGCCGTATCTTCATTAAATTTAAACAGATTTTGTCACTGATCACTTTCCCCTCCTCGTCTGTTTTTCTCTTTCTAGATAGTTTCATGTCCTTTCCCTTTATAATCTATATTCTAAATTATTAATTCCAGGCAACAGATAAGATAGTGTCGTTCTTTTTACACAATGGGACTATAATGGGAATTATAGACTCAAAGCTCAAAAATTGATGTTTATTGTGCCACGTATTTCCTAGACTTGGTTAGTTCCCTGTTCATAGTTATAAGGAGATTTAACTGTTTAATCCAGAAATTCAGTTCTCTGTATTCCTCTTAGATATTGGCCATTGTGATTGCTATTCCCAAATCCTCTCCTGTAGGGATTCTTGGAATATGGAGTTGGATTTAAAGTTGTTCCTATCATGGAACATTACTGCATGCAAATTCTGATTGCCTGTTTTGCATTAGTATGTCCTGCATTTCAAGCAAAGGGAGAAATGCATGTTGTATACATATTTGGATAACCATTATGGATGAACTGTGGAAGTACAGTTTGCAATACATGTCTAAAACATACCATATACTTTGAATATCATATAAACAGCTGGGCAAATCAAGTACCCAGATTCAGAGGCCCATGGAAAAGATATTGGATGAAATAATACAAACCTAAATAGAGTAAAACCCATTTAAACTCATAGCCTTCAATGGAGGATGTAACTAGAATGGTGGAAGAAGCAGGACGAAGCGGCACGAACATCTTATTGTGCACTTATGAGGGTGTATGAGATGGCAGTAAAACTGGCAAAATGGGAAATTAAGTCCACTAGCTCCTGCCTGGCTCAATTGCTTAGGATAGTTCGATCTCTCACTGCCCTCAAGGAGAGGTGCCAAACTATTTGTAAACTGGATCTTAGCGGTGAGGCGTTAGTGAGCTATTTTGCAGATAAGGTCTTGTTGCTCCGCCGTGATCTTCCCGCCATGGTTGATACAGAAAAGGAACTGGAGGCCTGTTGACCATCTTTTGAGGTCATCTTTGATGGCTTCAGATGGCTCTCATTACCTGAAGTGAACAAGTTGCTGGACTCGGTGAGAGCTATCACTTGTCCCCTTGACCCCTGTCTATCTTAGCTCCTCAAAGGAGGTGGCCAGTGGATAGGAGGTCAGCTCAACCTCTCCCTGTCTTCTGGAGAGTTCCCTGAGCTGCTGAAGGGAACAGTGGTCCACCCTCTCCTAAAAAAAAACATTGCTGGACCACCGGGACCTGGCCAGCTACCACCTGGTCTTGCATCTTCAGTTTCTGGGTAAGGTTGTTGAAAGGGCCACAGTGTACCAGCACTTGGAATTCTTGGAGGAAACTTCAGTACTTGATCCATACCAGTCAGGCTTCCGTCCTGGCCACGGGGTGGAGACAGTGCTGGTCGTCTTGATGGATGACCTCTGGTGCAGGTTGACTATTGTCATAATGACTGTTTATGCACTGGGAGCTTCACTGCCCCAGCTCACATGCAAGAGCACAAATAGGGGGCGGATGAGATGCACCAGGCCAAATGTTCCCCCGTGTGGGTGCAGGAAGAGGTGGGGCAACCTGCCATGACTAAAACTCCAGCCTGCAGCCCAGCATGAAACCTCCAGTGTGTAAACGGTCAATGTTAGGCCTGTCAACTGCTTTTGATGTGGTCGACCACAAGTTATTAGCCCACCATCTCACTGGGACAGGGATATGGGTTACAGCCCTTAGTTAGCTATGCTCCTTTCTCCCTAACTGGACATAGAGGGTGGCAGTGGAGAATGAGCTGTCACACCTCTGTAGGCTTTCTTGTAGAGTTCTGCTGGGGGTGGTGTTCTCTCCCACTCTTTTTAACACCTTTAACACCAGAGTTTTGGGCTGGGTTGTCATCAATATGCCGATGACACCCAGCTCTATCTCCTCATGGATGGCTGCGCAGACTCCTCTCCCAGAACCATTCACCAGATGTTTGCAAGCAGTAGCTGGATGGTTTGAGCAGAATCACCTGAAACTCAACCTCTCTAAGATGGAGAACCTATGGCTAGGTGGGAAGGGGGCAGAACAGGTAGCGTGTTTACCCTTCCTGGCTGGGACACAACTCACCATCACGCAGCAAGCCAGAAATCTGGGAGTGATCTTGGATGCCTCACTGACCATGGAGGCACAGCTCAAGAAAGTAGCCTGCCAGGTATTTTTCCATCTTTTTCAGACATGGCTACTAGTGCCCTACCTGTCCCCCCAACACCTAGTCATGGTGATCCATGAGATGGTTCCCCCCAGAATTAATTTTTGCAACTTGCTCTATGTGGGTCTGCCCTTGTCTCTGACCTGGAAATTGCAGCTGGTGCAAAATGCGGCTGCTAGAGTCCTAACAAGAACACCTTAGAGGGCCCATATCCAACCTGTGCTGAGGCAGCTGCAATGGTTGCCAGTTGCAGCCCGGATCAAGTTCAAGGTTTTGGTCTTGACCTTTTAGGCCCTTTGCAGTCTGGGACCCATGTACCTGAGGGACTGCTTGTCACCCTATGCCCCCCCCACAGGGCTTTGCACTCTGTGGGTACCAATGTGCTGGTCGTCCCTGGTCCCAGAGAAGCCTCGATCAGGGCCAGGGCCTTCTCAGGCCTGGCCCCTACTTGGTAGAATGAGCTTCTGGAAGAGCTGTGGGCCCTAGGAGAGCTTTTGGCTTTCCTCAGGGCCTGCAAAAAGGAGCTCTTCCACCAGGTCTACGGATGAGACCAGTGCCAGAGGAAGATTGGATGGGGCTTCCCCCAAGAAGATATGATCTCTGGTTGGCACCATCATTGTTGTGGTCAGCTGTCATACCCCCTAGCCGCCCCGGCTGATAGCTGGGTTGTTAGGGTGGACTTGTTAGTTCCGCCATATTGTTTTGTACTTTTTTTGTAATGTTTTTAATGGGGCTTTAAATGGGGATTATGTTTTATTTTACTGGGTTTGTTATGTAACCCACCATGAGCCGGCGTGCCAAGAATGGTGGGTAACAATTTGAACAAAGAAACCAAGAAAGAAAGAAAGAAAGAAACTCTATCTTGTGCTGTTAGCACAGTAAGACTGTGGAAAAGCAAATTTGAGAAAATAAACATATGAAACAACTGTATTCATAAACTTATAAGATCATAGATTTGGAAGGGACCATACAGGCCATCTAGTCCAACTCCCTGCTCAATGCAGGATCAGCCTAAAGCAATCCAGGATAATTATCTGTCCAGCTACTGCTTGAAGACTCAGTGAGGGGCAGCTCACAATCTACTTAGGCAGTCATTTCCACTGCTGAACTACTATGACTGTGAATTTTTTTTTGCAACCACAACATTGATTTCTTCTTCTGCAGGTAAACAAGAAAATTAGGAAGAGTTGCTCTCTCAAGGTGCACGTCCTTAGCTTTGAAGTTTAGGAGAGAGTGCTGCTGCACAGTAGCAGCACAGTTCAAATAAGAAAGGGAGTGAGTTACGCCTTTCTAAACACAAGTGAACTCAATGGATTTAGAAGGCTGGGCTCCATTTAAGATTGTACTGTACGTCATTAAGCATATTACAGCAATTCAATTCTTGCCACAGTTATTAACATTGCCCAGTCACGTCAATCATTTCATTGTCCCTGTTTAAACAAAAAAATGTGTTATTGTAAACATGCAGTCAATATTGACCGTACATGTAGAACTTTCATAGAACCTTTTTTTAAAAAATACAACATATATTGAGTAAAACCTAGGAATGCCAAGTGGGGACTGAAGACATCCAAGAATTCCAATTGGTCTCCAGACTATACAAATTTCTCTGGAGAGAATGGCTGCTGAAGTCCCTCCTCTTCCCAAACTTCACCCTCCTTAGGTTCAACCACAGGGAGACCATGATTTTATTACTGCGAACGAATCGGAAACGAACTAAACATTTATAGGACTGTTCAGGGACCAAAGAGGCAAACTGTCTAAGGATCATCCCTCTAAATGTATTTAAATGAATACAAAGAGATTATGCACAAAACTCTTTTAGGGGCATCATTTAAGCTAACAAATATTTCTTTTATGATTATGCCCCTCATTTGTTTTTAATATTGATAATTTATGAAGCTTTTTATCATTGCATGGTACGGACTGAGATTGATGTAACTGTACAGAATTGCACTGCTTTGCTCAGTTCCTGCAAATTATGGAGGGGGGGATGGACTGAGACGTTTCGCAGCTCTCTCTGCCTTGTGCAAGTAAACTGGCCTATTTCTGAAATAGTTTGTGACATGTGCGCACTCTTAATAACACTGCCTGCAGCCAGAAATCAGGATCCTCGCAGTTGTTCAGTCTCAGTCCATTTAATCTTCATAAGCACTCGCTGACATTCACCGTATCGTCTCCCAAACAAAAGTCAAAGGAGATGTTAATTAAAGATGGCTGCAAGATTTATTCCGAGGAGGGAGAGTTATTGAACAAGTTCTGTTTTCACTTAACATGCTGAGCTTTGCGTAAAGGTGAGGCAGAAATTCAAAGGCCATTAGATGTAAGGGAGAAGATAAATCTGGCAAAGTTACACTGCACTTCCATTTGCAACTCTTCATGGTTCTTTTTTGCTTACTCATCAAGGTGAGTTCCAAGCCTCTTCCGATACTCACCTGAAACACGTTTTCCAGTCTTTGACTTTGGAGGCCATTGGAGGGATCCCAGCTGTACTTTATCATCGAATCATAGAATCATAGAGTTGGAAGGGCCACCCCGAGCAGCCCTGGCTGTTGCCTTGCCAGACATTGGCAGGGCTGCCTGAGTCGGGGGTGGGGAAGGATAGCACCTGTTGTATTTTTCATACGACGGGCTTTTCTGCTAGTTATATATTTAAAAGATTCTTGATTTGTGGTGTTCCAACTGTTCCAACTACAGCTAGAACATCTCTACTTCAAAGTCCACTTGCTTTAGGCTAAGAAAACAAATGTTGGGTTACACTCTCACTGAAATCATGGACTTAGAAGGCCATGCAACCTTATTAAGTGTGAATTAAGTGCTGTTAAGTTACTGCTGTCTCATGATGACCCAACAAACTAATAACCTCCCAAACACTCTATTGTTAACAGCCTTGCTCAGGTCTTGCAAACTGAGGGCCATGGTTCCTTTAATCCTCCTCTTTTCCTGCTGCCTTCAGCTTTTTCTAGATTTATTTATTTCTACTTAAATTTCTATACTGCCTCTCCCAGTGCTGCTGGTTCGGGTTAGTTTAAGAGAATAAAGCATTATTTAAAACATTACATTAATATAACTCATAAGTTGTACCCTGTTATTACATTTCTTCACTGTTGATTGTCCCATACAGCCTCCTCTATATGGAGCCAGCTTGGTGTAGTGGTTAGGAGTACGGACTTCTAATCTGGCGAGGTGGGTTTGATTCCCCACTCCCCCACATGCAGCCAGCTGGGTGACCTTGGGCTCGCCACAGCACTAATAAAGCTGTTCTGACCGAGCAGTGATATCAGGGCTCAGCTTCACCCACCTCACAGGGTGTCTGTTGTGGGGAGAGGAAAGGGAAGGCGAATGTAAGCCACTTTGAGACTCCTTTGGGTAGAGAAAAGCAGCATACAAGACTCTTCTTCTCCTCCTCCCCCTCCCCCTCCTCTCATATTCAGAGGGAGAGTTTACAGGGTTTACTGAGGAGGGCTCATACCTGTTGTTTTGTCATTCATTGCTCCAAACTAAATTCCTGGCAGAATATGTTCATTTTTGCGGGCACTTCAGAACAGCTAGAGCTCCTGCAGGGTGATTGAGTTTTGCCTTTCCACAAGGTAACCAAAGTTTGATAACCTCAGCATAATCATTTTTAGCTTCAAAGAACGGTTAAGGCTTGTTACGATCTAAAACCCATTGATTTATCCTTTTGGCCATCCACAGTATCCATAAAACTCTCCCCCAACGCCACATTTCAAAGGAATCAACTTTCTTCCTGTCAGCTTTCTTCATTGCCCAACTTTCACACCCACGATGGCAAATACTATGGCATGAATTTCCTTGACCTTGGCCACCATTGACGCATCACTCGATAATGCTAGTTTCCGTTTTGCAAATCTGCACTTTGAATTAGGGCCTGGGAATAGATGGGCAGCCAGTGCCGATAAATTCAGGACAGGGTTTATGTAATCCTTGGATCATGCCCTCGACGAGAGCCTAGCAAGCAGCCACATTTCGGATCAACTGGATGGGTTTCAAAAGCAGCTCTGTATAAAATACTTCACAGGTCAAAGGTAACCTTGTTTCATTTGCCCGTTCGAATGTCCCACTGATATACTTAGCAGCTGCTTAAATGGCAGTGGATTCTCAGCATCCTTGTGGTCATTTGTCATCTGCATGCAGCCCGTAGCACTTCTCCATCTTTAGCTACCTCCGAGAACCTAATTTCTGGCTAAACCTGTGCTCCTATACCCTTTGGGACTCCAGAATTGCCAGAAACAATTGCCCAGTGTCTTGCTGCCCTGAAATACTATACCTACTTTCTGCAAGATCATTTTCCCCCCGCGGTGGCTTTTTGGCACTAAACATGTTGCTGACTGTTGTTCTGTAGTGCAGGAGGTTAAGGCTGTAACATTTACATTAGGTTAAACATGCCACAGAACAGCCATTTCTAGGAAACAAACAGCTGTTTGAATATTTATAAGTTAAGGAAATGGATGGGCTGCCCAGCTGGATCATTATGAGAGAGCAAGGCAAAACAAAGCAAGCATAGATATTCAAAGGGTACACAGAAATACCACCAGGGAAGAGAAAAAAAAAACTCAGTTTTCGTAGGCACACATGAAGCGATCCCATAATGAGTCAGATCATTGGTCTAGCAAGGTTAGTATTTTCTACTTTGACTGGGAGGGGCTCCCCTGTTTCAGGCAATCTTTTGTCTCACCTGTGCCAGACCTCTTAAGACGAACATGGTACCTGGGTCGAGAGTCAGCTTGGTGTAGTAGTTAGGAGTACGGACTTCTAATCTGGCGAGCTGGGTTTGATTCCGTGTTCCCTCACATGCAGCCAGCTGGGTGATCATTGGCTCGCCACGGTACTGATAAAGCTGTTCTGACTGAGCAGGAATATCAGGGCTCTCTCAGCCTCACCCACCTCACAGGGTGTCTGTTGAGGGGAGAGGAAAAGGAAGGCGACTTTAAGCCGCTTTGAGATACCTTTGGATAGAGAAAAGCAGCATATAAGAACCAACTTCTTCTTGTATTTAATCACAGATAAGCATACCATTAACCAAAATTCTTGCCTCCTGGCTATAATAAATGTGTTGTATAGAATTCAGGAACTTATCACTAGACCCAATAATTCGTAGTGTTGAGCCACCTTGGTGTAGTGTTTAGGAGTGCGGATTTCTAATCTGGCAAGCTGGGTTTGATTCCCCATTCCCCCACATGCTGGGTGACCTTGGGCTCATCACAGCACTGATAAAGCTGTTCTGACTGAGCAGTGATATCAGGGCTCTCTCAGCCTCACCCACCTCACAGGGTGTCTGTTGTGGGGAGAGGAAAGGGAAGGTGAAAGTAAGCTGCTTTGAGACTCCTTCAGGTAGAGAAAAGCGGCATGTAAGATCATCTTCATCACCTTCTTCATCATCCTCGTCTTATTCTTCATCATCTTCTTCGCATTTGCTCTGCTGCTGAGCCATAGCCTCTAAACCAGGGATTCCCAACTGAGCTATTCCTGGCATTGTCACGAAAGCAGGGAATCAGCTGCTTCCATTGACCCAGGGGGGGGCATTCTCATGTGGTTACCATGTCTGGAAAAGGAAGCAGAGACTGGATGCCTATTCCTGCCACAAACCTTTCTCTCCCCCATAGTCCTTCTTGGGCATGGCAGGAAGGCATGGCCAACTGACCACTTCTGACCCAGTTATGGAGCTCTTCAAAGCCTGAAAAATATTTCTGGGGCTTTTCCAACCTCAACTAGAGCCAGGGCCATTTCAGGCCTTGCGCCTGCCTGTTGGAACACTCTTTCAAGCAAGATCAGGGCCTGAAGAACTTAAAACAGTTCCACAGTGGCTGTAAAACGGAGTTGTTCTGACAGGCCTGTGGTTGAGGCCTACATATATACTATTAATAAGCTGGTCTCCCTACTTAAACAAAGAATGCCTGGACATATCCTAAATACTCGCGTATAAGCCTAGTTTTTCAGCACCTTTTCCCATACTGAAAAAGCCCTCCTCGGTTTATACGCAGATATATACAGTAACTGAAATAAAAGCCTGCTTCAGCCAGCCTGCTCCACTGGAAATAACTGACTATGCACTCAGTGACTGTACTAAGAAGGCATTTTATTCCCCTTCATCTTTGACAGAGAAATAGCAATGAACTTTGGATGGTTTAAAATATAAATTATTTGTTTTAAAAAGCCAGAATTGTTTGAACCTACTGTAAATTAAGAATTTTTGTGAGCTGCCCCTGAGCCTTTGGGGATGGTTGGCATATAAATTTGAGAAATAAGAAAACAGCAAAAGGCTGCCCTAACTGTGCAGATGTTTGTTGCCCATCTTCTCTATAGATAGAAACCCAAATCATGGTGGCAGCCCATGGATGCTTCATGTGTGCAATGGGGCATTGCCATATAGGCCTACCTGCATAAGAGTAATTTGCACAGTTGTTGTTCTACAATTTGCAAATCACTTCCTCATACCTACGTACCTACTGAACAAGTCTTTTTGTTTTGCCACTAGATATGAGGAGAGGGCCACAGGCTTAATTTGCACAGGACTGTAGCATATGAAACCCAAAGCAAAATAACTGAGCCTTTGACCCCCACCATTTCTCAATGAAATGCTGTTGTTCCAGCAGTTGTTCATTCTGGAAATCTGTAGGCTACACCTCTAGATCTGCTTGAGGTGACTATATCTAAGCCAAGAAAACAAAATCAACTTGACCATAAAAAGGACTCATTGAAGTCAAATGACCTCAATAAAAGCAAGTCAGAAAAGTAAATAAATAAAATATGTCAATTAAAAACAGATAAAGAAAAAAATTAAGAGTATAAAAGCATATAATGCCCAATGGTAACATCTGGAATAAGCCAGTGCTAGGACTGGACAACTGTTAATTATGGTTGGGTATAGAATCATAGAATCATAGAGTTGAAAGGGGCCATACAGGCCATCTAGTCCAACCCCCTGCTCAACGAATGATCAGCCCTAAGCATCCTAAAGCGTTTGCTGGCAGGGACTCATGGGAATTGTAGTCCACGGACATCTGGAGGGCCGCAGTTTGACTACCCCTGGTTTAAACATTTCTAATGATTAGTATAATGTTGAAATTTTAATACTATTCATTTGTAGTATAAATTATATTTTTGTATTGTCTATTGAATTATGCCATACACTGACCTGAGCTATCTGGGAGGGCAGTATATAAACATCATAAATCATCACTTAAAATGGGGCAGTAATATTGATAACACAGTCTTCAGGCTATTTACAAACAGGAACAGAACCACAGCCAGATGAGTCACCATTGGCAGTGAACTTTATTTATTTATATTCATATTTATTAACCGCCACTCCTGGACCCTTCCAGCTTGTGGTGGTTTACAATAAAATTCAAAACCCACATAAAATACATAACAATACAATGTAATACAATACAGGCGGCAAACATCATAATGTCCCCCATCCTACCCATCCTTACCCTGTAGTGACAGCCACCATCACACCCAGGGGGCACCTTCTGGCGATGTCTGTCCTACGGGGCCTGCACTGGGAGGGACCCAATCTTCCTAGCCTGGTCTCAACCAAATGCCTGGCAGAAGAGCTCTGTCTTGCAAGCCCTGCAGGCCCTCAGGTCTTCTGGGAGATTGTTCCACCAGACAGAAGGCATGATGACATATCTTCTGATGATGTCAGCATGGCGTGGTATAATGGCACCACTTCTGGGGCAGGGGGTATGAGGTGGGGCATGGTTATGCAAATTGGTTAATTAGTATGCAAAGTAGAAGTTGTGGTTATACAAATTAGCTCATTAAATACGCAATGTGTATCTTTTTACTAGTCACATGTATACAATGCTAAAGTATCAACTCAGCAACATGGTGGAAAATAGAAACCAGAAAGAGAGAGTTCCAGTAGACCCGTACCTTCTTCCCACCCCTGACCTAAGGGATGGATGAGTAGGTTAGGGACAAAGTATTCATGTTATGTTCTGTAAATGAATATGGCCATGCAATCTGAATTACACCATTGTTTTCCTTCTGGTAAAACGCATTCCGCCCACTGAGATTTAGAATATAATATATTAGAGCTGGAAGGGACCTCACGGGTCATCTAGTCCAACCCCCTGCACTATGCAGGACACTCACATCCCAATTGCTCAGCTACTGTAAACTGCCACCCCTTTGCCTTCACTATACTACTATAATTTGCTACTATACTACTATAATAGTATATACTACTATAGTAGTAATTTGTTAAAATGAATAAAAGAGATTTATACAGCTGGTATTTCATTGGTAGTCTCGGAATATCCACGTTCCCCCTTTTATCATTCCCTTCTCCCCTGAGTTGGGTGCTGCTTTTATGCAATGCACTTTGGATTTGTGCTTCACAAATTTTCACGCCAAACGTAAGACTCTTGATTCTATGCTTCTTCCACCATAGAACAATTTGGGAGGCCATAAAGTTACTATGTATAACAATGGCAGCAAAAATATGATTTAAAAAATATTATGTTAAGATATATAAAATCTTCAACCTCCCTGGGTTAAAAATGAGGTTATTTGTATGCAGGTGAGCATTATAATGTGCATGAGAAGCAAATGTTCATGCATCAGTGGCTGTTATTGTGCTGAAAATATTCCTTGGTCTTTACTACATGTAATCTTTTGTAGCATCAAGGGGTGAAGAATATTAGTATAAGGGTGGCAAAGAATTTACACATCTAATTTTTTCTGTCCCAAATGTTAACAGGAATAGAGCAATTTCAAATCTCATTCTGTCAAATCCTTTCACATCCACATTTTCTTCAAAATGCAAATGTTAGGTTTTGCAGAAAGCCATGTGCTGTGCTGTTGTTTGGTAAGCAGGGATTGCTTCTGAAACTCTGCTGCTCCAATGTAATCCTGGATTTCTGTGTCCTAAATTACCAACTCTCGTTTACAAAGTAGAATCAATACTCTGGGAAGTTTCGTTTCCTCCACCCCCAGTTTTGCACTGAGCACTGTACATGTACTTTCAAGTTCCTTTGGGATATTTACATCTTTCTCTCTCCCATCCACCTCTTGAACTGAGATGCGTGAAGAATTCCTTTTGTGTCTCTTGTTCCCTTAGAAGCTCATTGATTTACAAATCTTGAGCAGGGGGAGGATGTCTTCTTCATTTTTGAGAGGACACAGGGGTTGAAAGCACTGAAACATAGTTTGCTCCCACCAAATTAATCTTACACTCATTGTCTCTAGGTAAATAAAACAGATTTCAAAGTAGAGGGTGGCATGTTATCCATAATGTTTTAATATAGTAATCCCTAATATTCTGTTTTTAAAAACCCAACCATGTTAAGCAGAACAATGTGTCATCCTTATTAAGGATGGGGCAGATTTAAGGTCTATTCGAAAAAATCTTCCTTGCAGCACCATGGAAGGTACAATATTTAATCTAGCAAATAAGATCTACAGTAGTGCGAGATAATGAAATAATGTTTATAAGGGGGCAAGGACCTTGGGAGAGAAATGCTAAAGGACAAGGGTAAACAAACTGAACTAGATTTCTATAATCAATTACTAAGACTCACCTTTTAATCAGAGAAGAAGCTTTTCTTTTATCTATGTCAGTAATGGAGATAGTCATCATACTGACTAGAGGCATTTTCTCATCAATAGCTTTCATTCATCCCCATCTAAAAGTATCTTATTTCAAGGCAGCTAATAAATAATCCTCAGAAAAAGACAACTCCCCCCCCCCAGCACCCACTTTTAATCTCAGATTAAACGAGTAAAGCCACGCTTCCAGGGTTGTTTCACCATATTTCACTGGTAGTACAATATTTGAGATGCAGCATGGTACATTCTGTAGTTTTCTTTAAAATTGAACAAGTGGCTTATCAATATTATATTCAATCCAATTATCTGAAACAAAGAATAAGGACAACCGCTGTCAATGTAAATGCTTGCATAGTTCCAGGAATATACTCGCCCCATTACAACTTCTCACCTGAAATAATGATTTTGTACTCCCTTGTGGAAGTTTCCTTTATTCTGTTCTTATTTGAGCAGCCCCTTTACCTTTGTTGATTTTCTATAGCTGTCCCACCCAATTTCATTTGAATGTACATTGGTTCATTCTGGTAGAAATCAGGTTTAGGATTTATTAAGTGAACAGGCAACAGCAAAAAGGTAGCTTTGTATTGACTTGCAGGCGGACAAGTGGGTTGAGAATAAGACTTGTACACCAACTCTTTTTCGGCAAACAGGCCCCAATTTTTATTGAACAACCCGTGTGTTGGCTGGCAAGGGAAAATGGAGCCCATCTTCAGTATTTGGGTCATCCAGCCCAAATATTCTGTCTCAGTGGTGCCCTGGGAATCCCGTCCTGGACACCAGCCAGGCCTACAGGTGCTCTTGCCACTGGACATCCTCCCAGTAGAGAGAGAGAGTCCAGGGAATGCTTCAGGAGGCTTCAGTCCATCTCCTTTCGTCTGGCTCTACTGGCGCAATACTTGGGGCCTTCCCATCTGGGTTGGCCCCACACACAATCTGCAGCCTTTTAACAAGGCTCTTTATCTGGGGAGTATTTTCTACTCCCCCCTTCTGCATTTTTTCTTTATTCTCCTTCCCCTTGCCCCCCCCCCCCCAGTTGTGACAATTAGTAAAGCAGCAAACAAAAAACAAACTCCGACGTCCGGCATTCTGAAATGCTGTGACATACCACAAATCTGAATGGGTGGGAAGCTCGGTGCTTGGCCGTCGAATGGAGAAGAGGCCGCCCCCATTCACGAGACGCCTTATAAAGGCACCACATGGTCCCCTGTCTCCTCTGCCTTACATCAGGGCACACGCAGATAACTGGCTCCACATGCATATGACTGTAAATTACCCTTCAGGAATATATTCAGGTCTGAGAGTTCAGTGTTGAAATTCATAGATTTGGATACAAAAACAAGTATGTACATAATGGGCGAAGAGAAACGATGTCACTCTTAACTCACCTCACAGGGTGTCCGCTATGGGGAGAGGAAAGGGAAGGCGACTGTAAGCCGCTTTGACCCTCCTTTGGGTAGAGAAAAGCAGCATATAAGAACTCTTCTCCTCTCCTTGAGGATACTGAGCAACAGCAGAGGCACTTACTCATTGTAGAATTCTGATTTGCCCTAGACATTGGTGCTGCTTCAAGAAACCTTTCTTCTCAACATCTCTTTTATCCCCTGCAGGCTTTTCATTTCCTCGTCCCCTTTCTTTCCTTGCTAACATGGAATTATTTCTCCTATTAGAGACTAGCTGGAGTGAACTTTTGTACCTTACTATTACGGTTGAAGCACTCCTCAGAATTCTGCTCAGGTTCATCCCTCCTTCCCCCCTCCCCACACACACACACACTCGCTGCTCTTTAAGGGAGCAAAAGACCATAGCGTTATGAATAAACCTACTTCCATTCTTCTCTTAGCAGTCAGCAGTTATCTGCATTGTTTAAGCCCGAGGATGAAAACAATTCTGAGGCGTTTCTGATAAGGAATCTGCAAACGTAGAATCTACAGCTGACATCTTTTAATGGATCCTCCCAGCAAGGGCAGAAGGGTTTGATAACCGCCGTTTCCACTGAACATGTTTCATTTCAGACTCCCCGCTTACCTATGTCACCCTAAATTGCAACATGGATGCAGCAAGAGAACCCTACAGATAAGCTCAGGACAAATTCTTCTCTCTCATAACACTGTGCTTCAGTGAACAATCACGGGCTGGGGGGAGGGAATAGGAGGCATAGATTTAATTTTAACACTGGACAATGCAAAAACTATAGAACAGAACTTCCTGGTGGTGCCGTGTAGGGGTTAAAAATGCCAGTTTAGCAACCAAGAGTCTCGGGTACAAATCCCCACTTGTGCCATGGAAGCTTGCCGGGTGACCTTGGGCCAATCATATTCTCTCAGCCTATCCTAGCTCAAAAGGCTATTGTGAAGATAAAATAGGGGAGTGGGAAATGCTGCTTCTTTCCATGTCTAAACTCTAGCTATGGAAAAATAAGAAAAAAATACACTAGGTTCGATCCTATGAACTGCTTGAACACGAAGCTTGTAGGGTTGGATCTTCCCCACCTCCCCCTCCTTCTCGGGTGAAATTTGAGGGGACTGGTCCTTCTTTCTTGTGCTCACTTCATCTTATGTTCTGCATGCTTGGTTTTATCTAGAGTTACCAGCTCCAAGTTGGGAAAAACCTGGAAACTTTGGGGAGTGGAGCCTGCAGATGATGGGTTTTGGGAAGGAGTGGGACTTTAGTGAGGTATAATAACATATCATCCACCTTCTAAGCAGCCATTTTCTCCAGGAGAACTGATCGCTGTTGCCTGGAGAGAAGATGTAATTCTGCGGAAACCCCAGGTCCCACCTGGAGGCTGGTATCCCTAGTTTTATCTGCCATTTTACCTTCTGTATCACCTGTGTGGCTGTGCTAATCATCAGTGAGGATTGAGAGGTCAAGAATCACAGCAAAGTCCAGTTGTAAATCGGGCTCAGTGAACCCATTGGGTTTTGCAGTGGTAAATTTTCCTCACCTTTTCCTTCCACAAGCCATCCCCTAAAATCCTTACAAAGAAAGTTGAGGGTCAGGTAATCTTACTAGTGTCATCAGGCATGGGAAGGATACCTATGGTATCTTAAGTGTGCTGTGGTTACTTTTAATACTTTTTGAAGTGGAAGATCAGCTCCTGCCAAACCTCCCTTGTTTGGTATTTTAGTTGGGGAACCCTGAACTATAGTAAACTGAAAATGGTTTTAATTTTTATCTTTGTATATGTTTTAGGGTTGTAACCTGCCCTGAGCGTTGGAAGAATGGGATATAACTACAAATATCATTAGATTATAATAATTATAATTAATCACCAGAGACAGAGGAGGCCCTCAAGAATTATCCCACATGGTCTGAAACCAGCAAAGATGGAATCTACAACTTTGACCTCTATATGTAGTTCTTGTGCATAAAGGGGTCGACATATCCCAGGACAGAATATGAATGATCCAGAACTCTGTTGTTGCTCATTCCTCTTGCTCAGGTCATATGAAAGGAACTCATTTCTTTGGTTTCCTATGCCCTTCCAGAATACAAATGCTCTTTAACTTACTTTTGCAAATCTTACATATTTATTTATTATTTAAATAAGTGTATAGGCCCACTCCTCTTGAGCCCATCATCTCGGGGTGGTGTACCATATTATAAAACGAAATATAGTTACATTTAAGCTACAGTTAAAACTATTAAAAATATAATAATCTCCCACAATGACTCTTGCTGTTAATTGCTCCTACGGGGGAGGATGTAGGAGAAAGTGACCAGAGGAGTTGGAGAGAGGTAAGGCGGGATGTGACGCTGCAGCCGCAGCAGCACCCCCCTTTCCTGGCTCACCATCTCCTCTGGAGTGCAGTGGTGCAGTGGCGCCCCCTTCCCTCCCTCCTTGGCTCACCGTTGCCTTTCGAGCGTGGCAGTGGCAGTGGCGGCGCCCCCCCCCTTCCTCCCTGGCTCACTGTCACCTCCCGAGCATGGCAGCGGCAGCGGATGCTGCAGGACAGTCCGCCAATGGTCCAGGATGCGGGACCTTTGGTGAAAAGTAGGGACCATCCCACTGTTTTCGTGACACATGGTCAATATGATGTAGGAGGAGATCCCTAATCAACAGGGGAGGTCCTGTGGCTAAAGATGTCGTCCTGAGAGGGTGGCAGGGCATCTGCTCTGCTATCTCTGAAGCCTGACAGGGGTCAATTGTGCAAGCAATTGGCAGAAAAGAGGAGGGGTACGCAAACCCCACCTCACCTTTCTACCCAGGAAGTTCTTGGGGCTGTCTCCAATCCTTTAGGGAGTATATCTCCCTGGATTATAGGCTGTCGGCGTTCCAGGTCCAGAGGACGACTGCCATTTTCTACCTCGGACTTTCTTTTCTTTCTTTAATCTTAAAGTATCTGCTTCAACCCTACATGATGATTTACCACAAATGAACGCTTTGAACTGAGGGGAGGACATCGGCTGAGTTCCAAAACATCATTTACTGCAAGTATCTCTCGCTTTTTTTTTCTTCGTCTCTCTTCCTGCATCAAAGCCCTTTGTTTCCCCCCTCCTCTTACTCTGCTCTGCCTAAAGCCACCTCGTTAAGAGGCAGGCTAATTCTCCTAACTAAGCAGAAGAAGGACTCAAATCAACTCGAATTAATTGGCAAAAGCTCTTATTGTAATTGTTTTGGTTTTCGAAGATAAGAGATAAGAGCTGTGAATGGGAAAATCTCATGAGAACTCTGTGCCAGTACGAGAATCTCTGCCTTAACTGATTTCAATACGTCACATGCCTGTGCCGGAACATTAGAGGATAAAACAGAGGACCTCTACTGGCCACTTGTAAAATTGTTTGAGGCCGGGTTTTTTTTAAGTCAAAATCATGTCTATGTTAAAAAGATTGGCTCATCTAATAGAGATACAAACCCAAGATTACAAAGTATTTTTAGATGGATTGATCAAAAATATCTCCAAGGAGATCCAAGATGGCAAGGAAGAAGTCTTCAATAGGAATGATGGATCAATAACAGTGACTGATGACAGCTTTAAACAAGGTGGAAAACCAACAGCAGAAGAGAAATCTGAAATTCATATCTTCAAGGAGATCCAAGATGCCAAGGAAGACGTCTTTAACAGGAATAATGGATCAATAACAGTGGCTGATGACAGCTCTAAACAAGGTGGAAAACCAACAGTAGAAGAGAAATCTGAAATTCTGGAGACGGAAAATGGGATGCCGGAGTTCTGCAGCCCAGATAAGGACACCCTTTTTAAAAAGACATACAGCCATCTCAAAGCAACAGTGTACAAAAATCAATCAAAAGAAATATGGATCTGCAGTGAAAGTAACCGATTTAAAGGATGTCTCTGGGGAAAAAATTGCATTGATACTGGAGTCCAGGAGGTGCAACGGCCTCAAGATTTATCGATGCATACTCTGCGGGAAAGAGTACAACTGCACTTTCTACGCCAAAGGCCATTGGGACAGAATATAATCTTACGGGAACGACAAGATGTAGCAAGCCTCGAGATGAGACCCCCTTAAGAAGACCGAAAGCTCATATTGTTTTATGTTTAATGTTATACTGTATTCTATATTTCCATTTTTATGAAAAAGGGGAAGCAGTGTCTCTTTCTCTCTTGTTTTTTTTGTCTCTTTTCTTTTGTAGGCATATAGGTAATATAATCATTAGTGCTGAAAATGTAAAATGGGGTTCTCCCCCCTTATTTTTTCTTTCTTCTATTAGTGTATTGTCCTAGGACTAAAGCCTACACTGACTTGTAGAAAATGTTTAATGTGAAGCTTTCAACTTAAATCTGAAAATATATCTGTCAGGATGGTTCTTAGAATGGGTCAAGCATAAATTGTTTTGTAGATGTATCAGAACCAAGGATAAGGAGAAGCTATAGAAGACTGAAAGCTTATATTGTTCTATGTTTAATGTTAAGCATTTAATCTAAACCTGGAAATCTTATTATTCTCTGTATTAACAACATATACTGTATTCTACATTGCTATTTTTATGAAAAAGGGGAAGCAGTGCCTTTTTTCTCTCTTGTTTCTTTTTCTTAGTAGGCATATAGGTAATATAATCGTTAGCGTTGGAAATATAAAATGGGGCTTTCCCCCCTTATTATTTTTTTTTTATTGGTGTATTGTTATAGGGCCAAAGCCCATATTGATCTGTAGAAAATGCAAAGCTCTCAACTTATACCTGTCAGGATGGCTCTTAGAATGGGTCAAGTATAAATGGTTTGTAGATGTATCTGTATTAAGGATAAGGAGAAATTATGAAATCCTTTTGTAATTTTTTTTCTTTGTACATCTTTAAGGCAAAGCCCTACTTTCCTCTCCCTTCATCAGGGTATTGATACAGGGCCAAAACTCATACTGTGCTATAAGAAATGTTTAATGTTAAGCATCTAACTCAAACCTAGAAATGTCTGCTAGGATAGCTCTTAGATTGTATCAAGCAGTTAATGTGAGGTCTACGATCTCTCAAGTAAGTTGACTAATAATAACTTTTCTTTTGTATATCTAAACAGGCCTTTTTTTAATGTAGTGGAAATGTGGATGGCTCTTAGACTCATGGCTCTTAGAGTTTTGGGCAAAAGTTTATATCACTGTGGAGTCAATGTGGGGTCGTATATTCTCAAATGATGATTATATTTCTATCTTTATGAAAATAAAAAAAATCATTATAAAAAAAAACAGGGGAGGTCCTTATAATAATCTTCTATACTTTACCCCCAATGTATCTTTCTGTCCTTATTGCCTGTTATTCTTTATTCTATGAACTTTACACCTCTAACATTTTCAGCCAGTGGAACATCTCCTGTTCTCTTAAATCAGTTCATATATACTAATCAACAACTAGCTTCATCCATGCAGCCCCTGCAGACTGGAACTGCTACACCTATAAGTGCATCTGGGTTGCACAGGCTGAAACTCACTAATTGTTCATGGGTCAAAGATCCAAATATATTTTCACGTTACATTTAGAGAGACTTGTTCATAGATGTCAAATTAGGTAGGAAGAGAAATTCAGTTTAAACGTTAAACCTGGCTTGCCAGATTAGAAGTCCACACTCTTAACCACTACACCACACCGGCTCTCTTGTGAAATTGTGAAAGAAAGTTTGATTTTAACCTGCCTGGGAGAAAAAATAGAAACTGTGGAAGAGCAAGCACCACATGCCAGCATGTCAGTGAATGACAGCAAAAAAGAAAAAAGGAGGGAAAAAATGACAGGGAAAACAGGAATGTTTTAATAGCTTTTCATGTGATGAAAAAGATTAGAAGAATTTATTTAATTTTCATAAAGGAGATACAGCAAGATACTTGAATGATGATGAGGCTTAGAAAACAGAATTAAGGATTACAGAATTGGAGTTTGCTTTGTGAATATTAATCATATCAACGTGTCATGCACTAGAAGCAGAATACTCAATAGATTTTCAGGGTTTTTTAAAAAAACATTCTTAGAGGTAAAATGAAAAGAGCACTATATGTGTGTGAAGGTGAAGAAACAAATGTTCAATGTTGGAAACATTTTTGTTTCTATAACATGAAAACAACGGTAATTCATAGTATTTAGGCCTCATCTACTTGAGCCAGTGGTGGGGGCACATTTAGCATGGGAGGAAGTGTGGTTCAGTGATAGAGAGATACTTGGCATGAACAAAGGTTCTGGGCAATTAAAAAGCTCAGGTAGTAAGTGATATGAAAAATCTCAGTGTAAGACCATGCAAAGCAAACCTCAGGGGGAGGACATCTCAAGGGCAAAGTGTTATCATTGAACAAAAAATCCTCAAATCTTTGCTGTTAAAAAAAAGCTTTCCCCTAATATCAAGCTGTTTTGTGCAGTTCATACAGGGATATCTGCCTTGACAGCAACCCAGTGAGTTAGTTAGTCTGACAATTTAATTCTAAGAAGTTATATCCTTCTGCAAATCGTGACTGACCCATTAGGTTTCACGAAGCAGTTGGGGTGCTGGTAGTTGGAATCTGGAACTCTCTGATTTAGGTCCAATACTAGCCATTTCACCACTCTAACTCTTACTGCTAGCTCTTGGGGCTGCATGCTATGGAAAGGTAAAGGTTGTGGGAGACAGAAGGCTGTCCTGCCCCAAAGGGGAAAACAGCCACTCACTTAAGCCAATGGGAGCGCTACTCCAGTATCTATCACTTGAGTTCTGCCTCAGATTAGAGAGCTGAGAGGACTCAGGCCTGGCTCTGGGAAAGAGCAGGCAGAGTTAAGGGTAACTCAGCTTGGTTTGGCTCTGCTACCAGCAAAGAATGCCCAACCCAAATGTTGGGCTTGCCTCTGGTAGTGGGCAGACCCAGAGCCATATAGTCTTGACTCCTGGGAAATGGCAGGCTGGTGAGGGTGGAATCCTATAGGAATCGGTAAAAGCCAGTTTGTGTTGAAAGTATTAAAGAAACTCCAGGTTTCTCTTTTGTCTATCTGGTTGTGATTTGTTCCTTAAAACCAAATGAATCTTCTATGTTGTTAATCTATAACAGGGGTAGTCAAACTGCAGCCCTCCAGATGTCCATGGACTACAATTCCCAGGTGCCCCTGCCAGCGAATGCTGGCAGGGGCTTCTGGGAATTGTAGTCCATGGACATCTGGAGGGCCGCAGTTTGACTACCCCTGATCTATAATTCCTGCCTCTGTGACCTCCATATTCTATTGGTGCATCACAAAACTTACACCTCAGAGTAGTGAACTCAAAGCCTAGACCATACTTTTTCAACCAGGGTTTCATGAAACTGTGGGGTTTCTTGACAGCTCTGGAAGGGTTTCCTGAATGGGTGGAAGTTAACTAATTTTGTATATATTTTAATGATTTGTTAAACATTTATCAGGTTATATGACCATATATGGCCATGTTGATCTGCCACCCCTTCCCAAGATGGCCAGTGATGGGCTTGGAGGGGGTGGGAAGGGGAGGAGTCCCAGGTGGACATATACACAGGTATACTTCCCAACCACATTCTCCATTATCACATCACTTCTGGGATTCCTCAAAGCCTGAAGAATGTTTCAGGAGTTTCTCAATGGTAAAAAGTTGAGAAAGGCTGGCCTAGACAATCACTACCCTTAAAACACCTGGTATCTATGCGGAAGGTTTATAATAATCTGTTCCACATAATATATTTCTCATAAGGGGTTGGAGGAGGAGCACATTTCATGGCTTAAATGCCATTCAGCACTTAATACCCGGGTGGCTGTCCTGCCCCCGAGTGCCTCCTCCTCCAACTTGCTTGCCTGTCTTCCGGTGGCCAGCCAATTACCTTCCACCCCCCACCCCTGACCACCCTCTCCTCCTTCCCTCCTAGGCTGCAGATCCCTGCTGCGTGAGAGCAGCCCCTGCCGGTGAGTTCCCTAACAAATATAAGAACTGTAGATTCCTCCTCAATATGAAAGCAGAAAAGCACAAACAGTATTCAATAAGGCAATGTTGTGCAGAGATGTCCTCTTTGTATATTTAATGTTAGCACAAATTCAAGAGTCAGAGTTTTTGGGGCACCTTATGAAAAAAAAAAAGCATACTGTGATGAGCATCAGCCGAGGTAATATGCTATAGTATCAACGTATTATATATTGAAGAGCAACCACTGACGATGACAGGCAGAAAGCGGGTGATTTAACCAAGGAGCCCGTTTTGGTTGACTCTGGAATTTGTGCTATCATTAAATATACAAAGAGGACACCTCTGCACAACATTGCCTTATTGATTCCTGTTTCTGCTTTTCTGCTTTGGTGATTTCCCTAACAGCTGCCTGCAGCCTTTCCAGGTCCAGGGGGGGAAGCCGTCTGTACAGTTCTTCCACCCCTCCCACCCCAGTGTTGCGCCTGTTGTATTTTTGAATGCAACAGGCTTGGGACCCAGTTTAAAACAAACCTGGTTCTCTCCAAATCATCCCTCCAAATCATCCATCTCAACCCCATGGACAATGATCCTCCAGGCCTTCCTGTCCCCTACCATTCCCCGGAATCCATTTAAGTTTGCACCGACTGCTTCAGTGACTCCATCCAGCCACCTCATTCTCTGTCATCCCTTATTCTTTTGCCCTCAATCGCTCCCAGCATTAGGCTCTTCTCCAGGGAGTCCCTCCTTCTAATGAGGTGGCCAAAGTACTGGAGTTTCATCTTCAGGATCAGTGTGGCTAGAAATGGCCTGTCACAGAATAGTTGTTGTTACATACTGTGAGAAATCAGTTGTGGTTCAGTGATATTCTCCGTGGTCTTAATAATAAATTAAATGGAATAGCCATAGCAGTGGCTGACGATACTTTTCAAGTTCTTCTCTGCCACCTGTAAAACAAACAAAAACCATATATCTAAATTTTTATCAATAGTAAAATACTTCAGTAAAATGGATTCACCAAAGTATATGGGAAAACTAACAGGCATTTATTATTCATTTAAAACATTTCTGTTTCAAACGGCCGTTCAAATTGACTGAGGCAATTTGTACACATTGTTGTTCTGTGTATTTCTATTATTCCCGATTTACTTTTATCCCATATTCAGTGGAACAATCTGCAGATCAGCTTTTGCTTTGACTCATCAAACAACGGCACTCTGTCTGCCTTGTACAATATTTAAGATGTTCGTTATTTGATAAAATTAGGTACTGCATGAGAGAAACACAATCTTAAGTACTATATTGAGGAGAGGTAGGAAAGATGTATGCAGCTTCTGCCTGCTGTGATTTGGGATAATGCATACTCCAAAGGAGTGGAAGTGAAATACAAATTGAAGAATGAATGACTCAAGCGCAGTGAAGTGGAATGAGATTTAGAGAACAAGGACTTTGTCCATTTTGCAAAAATCTATCCGTCTCCTAAAACTATTTTTTTTGCACCAGAGAAAAAAAATAGCATTTTTCAGAGATATTGGCCTTTTAAAAAAGAGTTTTGAAAATAACAGACTGCTCTTTTCTACTTTCTCTGCCAAAGTAAGCTATAAAACCGATCTATTATTCCACTATTTATTGTCAGGGCATAAGAATTATTTACAAAATAACTAGGAATTTGAGGCAGAACATCAGGTCAACTCAAAATGACAATGCACTAAATAGTAAAAAGAGAACTGCTAGGGGAGCAACTTGAGAAATATCTCCTCTCAGAAGAACTTTTGCACTATTGCGAAGTTGCGAAGTCATGTCTGACCCATCGCGACCCCATGGACAATGATCCTCCAGGCCTTCCTATCCTCTACCATTCCCCGGAGTCCATTTAAGTTTACACCGACTGCTTCAGTGACTCCATCCAGCCACCTCATTCTCTGTCGTCCCCTTCTTCTTTTGCCCTCGATCGCTCCCAGCATAAGGCTCTTCTCCAAGGAGTCCTTCCCTCTCATGAGGTGGCCAAAGTATTGGAGTTTCATCTTCAGGATCAGGCAGGGCTGATCTCCTCTAGGACTGACCGGTCACTATTAGTGATTTCTAAATTCTACAGGCTCTTACCCAAAAGTCACCAGTGAAAATTGCGCAGGCACTTTTTGTGCTGTAGCTTGCAAATCAAAACACATTCCAGTTTAATAATTGAGCTGATTTTATCTACCAGCCAGGAGCTAGGGGAGAGAAGTTATCCTGGACCAGAATGAGTAATGAGCAAAACAATTTTTAGTACATTCGAGAAACATGCACTGTGAGTATGACAGAATGGTGAGGTGAAAGTTCTACAAGAGTGACAGGTTACTAAACACTGGATACCATCGGTATTTGAAGACATTTGTTCCATCCAGGTTAGTTTAACAATAAAATTGACTTATTATTCAAAACAGTACTCACAAATTATTTTAGGATACTATAGGTTGTATGAAAATTACTCTGAAACCTGCAGAACAGAGCCAAACCAAAAATTTCAAAAACACTTCATTGGCACACTAAACCAAGGCTGCACTATTTCATGCATTAAAGTCCATCTCCATGTTGGTAGAATTAGGTGGTAGGAAAAGCGGTAGCATTCTAGACTAAAGGAATGCAGATGGGGGGAATCCTTTATTATTTATAAGTTAATTTGTATACTACCCATACTCGCCATCTTGAGGCAGTTAACAGCAGATTCAAAAAGCATATTACATTGTAAATTAGGTAATAAAAACAATACAATAACACAATACAACAATGTAAATTTTAAAGACTGTAAACAGAATGCAGATTCTCAGCAAAAATCCTGTCAAAGTTAGAAAGTTAAGGAAGTGGCGGGAGTTTGTGGGAGGGGGGGAGGAAGGGAGGCCTAATTAGTTGTTCTGGAGAACTACTTCACTGGCTTCAGCTACAAGCCCTGTGGAAGAGCTCCATTTTGCAGGCCCTGTGGAACTTAGGAAACTCCTTGCAAATAAGCCTCTTTCCCACATGGCATGAGGAGAGAATTTTATTATTATTATTATTATTATTATTATTATTATTATTATTATTATTATTATTATTATTATTATTATTATTATTATTATTATTATTATTATTATTATTATTATTATTATTATTATTATTATTATTATTATTATTATTATTGCCCACCACTCTCACGTTTGACTCGTGGTGGGTTACAGATTAGTCCGAAATTAAAGTCCTGTTAAAACCATGCCGGACATGTCAATATGCACAACAGACCGCAACAATAAAAACCATAGCGGACAAAACCCTTCTAACCCCGCCAAGAAATACTAATATAGGAGCCTCTTTCACTTTTGTGGAATAGAGCATGTATTCTACAGGTAGAAAGAGGCCAACCCACTAACTAGGGTTCTGGCAACTCTGGGAAGGAAAATACCTGGGCCCATTCCGCACAAGGACCAATGTTGCCAATTGGTCCCTGAAAGCGGAAACGCTATTTTTAAAAGTGCAATTCGGCCTTATGCATACCTGCCTTTGTAGTGGAATCCAGTAGTGTTTCAATCGTTTCTCACAGGTTTCTGGTCTTGCCAAAAATCGCTATCCAGGAACCGATTTTTTTCTGTGCTTTGTCCCGCCCCTGGCCGTTAATCAAACGAACAGCCAATCGGCAGCCATTATCATGCTCCCAAAAAGCCCCTTTTCCTTTAAGCACAGTTTAAAAAAAAAAAAAAGAAAAACACACGTTGCAACAAATATGCCTTGATTCCTCCTAAGGTAGAGACCCATCTAGCTGGCAGCTGGTGTGTGAGCTGCCGATTCATCGTTACCACGCTCCCCCGAGTGAAAAAAACTCCCCCGTTCATGGGTGCGATTTTCGGCCGAAAATAAAGGGAACTTGCAAACAGGGCTGTGTTGTGCTTGGTGACTTAGGGAAGCTTTAAGGCAGTTCTGTGGAGGGACTGTAGCCGGAGAAGCCTCGCTGGGTGAATGAAGGCTCGCCGTTAGTTGCTTTCTGCTCTGTCCGAGAAAAAAAAAATGGCGATCGCTTCGCCGGAAGATCAGAGGAGAGAGCCAGGGGGAGGGACTTGGCTGGAACCGCAACAATGGGAATGCACAGGTCTTTTTCGCTACTGTTGCAGATTGTTTGCAAGAGTGTAGTGCTTTTCAGAGGGTGAATCCACTTTTCTGGATTTCCCTTTAAGCGCGACAATGAATTGCTTTTTGTGGATCGGTTTCAGGAGTGTGGCAGATTGTGTGCGACATCGTGCATAACTGCAAATTAGTAGCGTTTACAATTTGGAAGCCTTTTGCAACATTGAAGTCGTGCGGAATGGACCCTGGAAATTTGGGGTTGGGTCCTGGGAACGGCAAAGATTTGGGAGGGAAGGGACGTAAGCAGGGTATAATGTCACAACACCCACTCTGGATAAGAGTCAGGCTTTTAGTTAGGGTTGGCTTAGAGAAGAAAGCTTGTTTGATACCTTTTCTGCACAATAACAAATGGCCCAGGCCAGCACTGGTCTGGTTGCAGGGCTAATCCCCGCTTCCAGATGATGTTGGTGTCAGCCTGGCTCAGGCCCTCGGCTGCCTTGTGGCAAAGGAATGCAGATTCATCCCTTCTTTGCCACGGGCACCATTGGTATCTATTGTTGGCCAGGCCAGTCTGGCAGGGAAGAGATGGGCCATCCCGGCCCAGCTCCTCCCCTGACTAGTGTCTTGGAAGGGACAAAAAATGCCCCAGTCAGCTCTACGGTGCTGTAACACAATTCCACCTTCTTGAGAAACAATGAGTCCCACACTTCCACAAAGCACAGCAGAACCTCACCACCATGGCTGTCTCATCAGGAGGCACTAATCGGGGCAGACTGGGTCTGGTGGGGGAAATACTCCCTGTCTGGACACAGGAAGAGGCGGTGCAAAGTGTCTCAAACACCTGGCAGCAGGGAAATACGCATCAGGAAGACAAATAAGGATCCTATTAAGGGTTCTGCATTCCCAATTTTATGTGTTCTGTGGACAGGAACTGTGTGTGAGTTGATTTATTTCATTTGAGGCTCAGCTATAAAGTGGTTCTTCTCCTCATGGAAAGCTTGTAATCCATGGAGGTGAAGTTGAGAAGCTATTCACTTTATCTGCTGAAGCACTTCCACACAAGATCTATATCCTGTAAAATATGTTATTTTCTCTAAAATAAATAAATATTTGTTGTTCATCTCCATCTGGTGCCTTGTCTCTCAAATATCTATGAAAAAGTGACTTTGATTTTCCTCAGGGTAGTGGTTTAGAACAGAGGACCCTAATCTAGAGAACTTACCTTGCAAGGTGACTGTCAGCTGCTTAGAGACTCCTTAGGAGGGGGGAGAAGAAGAAAAAGAAGATTCTACTGCTTGCTAGCGGGTTTCCAAATAAGGAAACTTTAGGGAACGCATAAGCTTTTATACTACCAATTCTGCTGTGTATACTTCCCTCCTTTCACAGACTGGGAGTGGTTCGGGTTTGAAGAATCTATAGAAAATTCCAGAGTGAAGGGACTGGATAGCTTTCTGTCCAGTTGCCTCCGAGTAGGCTATGGGATCAAAGACATAACTCTGAAGGGTCATGGAAGCCCCCGCAGCAAGTGACACCAAGCAATTTGCATGGCAGAGAAAGGAAGTGTTACAGCTTAAAACATCAAGTAGGACATATGGCAAATCATCAATCAGGGTTTTTACAATTGGCATTGCTCCTTGGCTATACTGTTCAGTTCTCATGCCCCTGCCTTCGACTTGTATTTGCACAAGGGCAGAATCAACAAAATATCTATCGTGCGACATGATGGATGACCTTCTTACAATACCTGAACACCAAAGATAAATGTCATCTGGGAAGTAACACTGAAGACAGGTGCGCTATGGAGGCCCCAGGTGACGGTTAAATACAAAAGGTACCTTTCCGTTCTCTGTAAGTGTTCTTTGTGCATCAGAAACAAATTCAGATCCCCGCATCTCAAGGGCTGACTGATTATCATGGTGTCTGTATGCAAGATTACAGCCTTGAATCAATTAATGAGCTATGTGCCAAGAAAGGTATTAGAAGATAAAATTAACAGCATTAGAAGCCAGGGAGAGAATCTGACATTTTAAAATGTTGTTTATAATTACTTAAAGGTCTTGACAACACAGACTGGAAATTGTTATTTACATAAACCTAATTCTGGTATATTTTAGTGAGTGTATCAATCTACAGCCCACGGAATTGTTCTTTATTCCTCCGCCACTACAGAAAAGCAGCTGTTTCTAGAGGCTAAATCTTCATGAGAAGATGAAAGGCACTTGGCAATGCAGAGATAAAGGTGGACTAGCTTCAAAGAATGCATCCAACCTCTTCCTCTTGTGTAATTCCAGAAACAGAAGGATTGGCTATGATTGATTAGAATGAGAGTGCCAGGGGACTGCAATGCAGACAGTATGCAGATTGTGTTTATGTCTATGGCAAGTGACCTGGACTAGGAGCACACCAGGGTGGTCTCTGCGGAAAGTGTTATGGTTTTAAACCACAAAGACTTGCAACTGCGCTCGACAGTCAAAACAAGCCTGTTCGAGTAAATATGGAAGCAATTGAGAGTGGGTGAACTAGGGACACAAAACATCAGGGGTCTGAATCACTCTGGGAACTTGGAAAAAGGAATTAATGTAGTTATAGCGGGATATTGACTTATCTGGTTAGTACATTTTAATCTCTCCCCACCCTCTGTCGGGAATGGAGAGCACCATACATGCTTTTCCTTTCTGCTTTTCCCCCCACAACAACCCTGTGAGATATTTTGAATCCAGTGGCACATTTAAGACCGACAAAGCTTTATTCAAGGTACTAGATTATAGGCAAAGCCCTGTGCACCCAGGAAAGCACCGGGTGCTAGGACGCACGGCTGGATTGTGGCCCTTGCTAGTGCTGGCCACATGGCAAAAGCATAAATCATGGTTTTGACATCCTCCTTCCCCTGCTTCCCACTCGATCTTCAGATTCAGTGTGGTGTAGTGGTTAAAGACTCTAACGCCTCTTCTATGTGCAGCCAGCTGGGCTGCCAACCTCCAGGGGAGAAAAAGAGTCAATAATTGGCTGTGCAATTAAGTCTAGTTTGAATAAACAGACCTTACCACACAGCCAGTTATCAGTTTGTTTCTCAGGTTCTACACTGTGGGATCAACAGGTTTTTGCTTTTGAACCACATGGAGAGATCTGGAGATCTTCAGGAATTAAAACTGCACTCCAAGCAGCATGAAAACAAATGCATTTGAGTGTGAGCCACCATACACCCTCCCATTCCCCCCCCCCCCCGCTCTTTGGGGGAAGAGAGGGCAGGGAAAAGCACTCGGCCAGCAGTTGCTAATTTGTGGCCTGGTGTAGGTCCTGCCAGGGGAGTTTTACACACACAGACATGCAGGTCATCTCAAAGTCCTCATCAGAGTATAAAGATCAGCTCTGCAGGGGAAAAGTAGTGTTTGTTTCTTGACTGACATTCCCCACAATACTTTACAGAGCCGGTGGCCTATTTATATATAAAAATTGTTTGATGAGAGTATAAGGTAAGTCGTGATACTACAAACTGGTTATGGAGGTATGTGGGAGTAATTATTTACTGCATTGTTTAAACTTAAATTTAATTTTATTAATTTATACAGTTTGTATTTAGGTATCAACCACTGAAGAAAAATTGTGAAAACGGAGTATATCTAGAAACCGTTTTGGTTGGTCCTTAAAAAATGAAGGATAGATAAAATTTATTGTACCAATTGCCTTGGAAAGGTTCTTTTTTTTCTCTGCAGGGGAAAAGGGCTGCTGTGGAGGGGAGACTGTGAGGCATTGTACCATCTGGAGGCCCCAGCTCCAAACCTCCAGGAATAATCCCACCCCAGGAGACCCTAACCATCCAGGTGGGGCCTGGAGATCTCTGGGAATTAGAGTTCATGTGCAGATGATACAGATCAACTCCTCTGGCAACAAGGGCAGCTGGGGAGGAGGGACTCTGTGGCCTTAGACCCCACTGAGGTTCAGGGATGCCACTCTCCAGGTGGGACCTGAAGATCCCCTGGAACCATAGCTCTTTTCCAGACCACAGAGATGAATCCCGCCTGGAGAACATGGCTGCTTTGGAGAGGGGACTACAGGTGAGATGTGGAGATCTCCTAGAATTACAACAGCTCTTACCTGCAAATGGCAGTCATCCCGGAGAGGGACTGCATGGCATAGAGTTGCAGGTGCCAGCATCCAGCAGGGGCCTGAGGATCATCAGGTGAGAAAACTGGATGCGCTGAAGGGGGAACTCCAGAGGAGCAGACTCCAGCAAGGTCCCTGCCCACCAAAAATCATGTCCTCCTCCAGCCTCCAGGTATTCTCGAACCCAGAGATTTTATTTTATTAGATTTTTATACCATCCTTCCACATGGCTCAGGGTGGCAACCCTTCCACCCCCCAAATACTTTCTGGTCAAGGAGGAGGGAGTGGGGGATAGAGATAGAGATTTTGGTAGCATGGAAGCCTGTGGAAGGCAGGAAGGAAGGTGTCAAGCGCACAGGAAACTCACAACAAAACTTATTCAAAAGAAAAATAGTTTTATTGATTAGCACTACACGCAATGGACTGAAAAGTCAAATCTGACTAGAAGCCAGATTTGCCTCAGCTTATCAATACATTTCTCCCGCCCAAAACTTGACAGTTCCCAAGGGGGGGGAGGTGAGTGAGAAAAGACATATGTGAAACCAAAACAGGATTCCAAACTCCCATCCTTGAGAGAGGTGACAAACAGCCCTTCCTGCCCATAACAAGATAAGGTTAACATAACATCACTATTCTATTTTATTGCTTACAAACTACAAGGCCGGGACTAGCAGGCGCCGGGCCCCATCTAGTAATATAACTGACATGGAGGACCTCAGGCTAATTTATGGCAGAGATTCTACAATCCTGACATCCCTCCGCATTAAAACTAACTTCACTCCTCCACCTAGCCGGCATCAACCGGGCGAGGACAATCAGGGAATGCTCGATGGAAAGCCCGGAGAAGGCGGGGTGCCTTCACATTCCCAGCCTCAACCCACTCTTTATCCCCAGAGGGGAAATCCTTCCAATCGACCAAATATTGAAGGCGACCCTTATGCAATCGAGAGTCTAAGATTTGGTTGACTTCATAGTGGGTGTCCTTATCGATGTAAATTGGAACAGGCATAGATGGAGGAGGGTGCCACTCGTCCGGGGCTGGAGCTCTTCGCAGCAGGCTGGAATGAAAAACCGGATGCACATTCCTGTAAGTTTTTGGCAGAGCTAGCTCCACAGTCACAGCATTTATCAGTTTCACCACTTTAAATGGTCCCACATACTTTGGACCAAGTTTCTTGGATTTCTGCTGGCACCTTAAGTTCTTAGTAGACAGGTAGGCTAAATCACCCACTTTCCAATCAGGTGCAGGTACTCTCTTCTTATCAGCTTGAGCCTTATAGGCTTGTTTGGCTTCCTTGAGACTAGCAACGATCTCTGGCCAGCCCATACTGATGGAGGCTGCCCATTTGTTTATGTCAGGAACGTCCGCGGAGCTAAGTCCCCAGGTGGGGGCTGACACTAAATCAGTACCGTACACCACCTTGAAGGGCGATACCCCAGTTGAGGAGTGGACCCCATTGTTATAGGCGAATTCAGCAAGTGGCAATAAAGAAACCCAATCATCCTGCTGGTGATTGATGAAACAGCGTAAATACTGTTCTAGGATTTGGTTTACTCTTTCGGTCTGGCCATTTGACTCTGGGTGATAGCCTGAGGTGAGGGCTTGCTCCACACCTAATAGTTTAAGAAGCTCCCTCCAAAACTTGGAAACGAACTGGGGGCCCCGATCCGTCAGGACACGTGTCGGGATCCCGTGCAGACGTACCACGTGTTTAATAAAAAGAGAGGCCAGTTTTGGTGCTGAGGGCACGCCCGTGCAGGGGATGAAATGAGCCTGTTTGGAAAAAGCATCCACTACTACCCATATAACAGTGTTCCCTTGGCTGGGGGGCAGGTCTGTGATAAAGTCCATAGTCACATCAGTCCAGGGACGTGAGGGGGTGGGCTGTGGTTGCAAAAGTCCCTTCCTCTTGCCCCCAATTGATTTTGAGGCAATACAAATGGGGCACCCCTGCACATATTTTTCCACATCTTTACGCAAGGATGGCCACCAGTACTGTCTCCTGACCAGGTGCAGAGTTTTCACAAAACCAAAATGTCCAGCGGTTTTTGCATCGTGGCAAAGTTTTAAAACTTTTCCCCGGGCCGCGGCAGGCACAAAGAGTCGTTCGCCTTTGAAAAAGAGCCCCCCCTTTTCAGACAGATCAGGGCGGAGGGAACAAAACTCTGGGTCAGTTGACAACTCCTTTTGGACCCAGCCCCCTGGGATGGGCGTATCAGTCTTTGTGTGGCTGCGCGTCACAGCGGCCATCCCCAGTTGGGCGGGGGTAAAGACGGTATCCACCAATGGGTCTCGTTTGCTGTTATACTGAGGCAGGCGCGATAGTGCATCAGCCAAAAAATTCAGTTTGCCAGGAAGATGCTTTAAGGAGAAGTTGAAACGAGCAAAAAACTCCGCCCATCTCATTTGCTTGGCTGAGAGCGAGCGGGGCTGCTTGAGTGCCTGAAGGTTTTTATGATCTGTCCAGACTACAAACGGGATCGTGGATCCCTCCAACCAATGCCGCCAGGTGGAAAGGGCCAATTTCACTGCAGCCGCCTCTTTTTCCCAAATTGCCCAATTTCGTTCCGCAGCTGAAAATTTCTTTGATAAATAGGCCAGGGGGTGCAATTTCCCGTCCCCCCCCTCTTGGAGGATCACGGCCCCCATAGCTACGTCCGAGGAATCTACTTGTACCGTAAATTGCTTAGAGGGGTCGGCATGGGCCAACACAGGTTCAGACGTGAATAACAGTTTTAATTTATCAAACGCCCCCTGACAGGCGGGAGTCCAGGGGAGAGGCGCCCCAGGTCGGCTTGCCGTCTTCCCCCCTTTGGTTTTTAACAAGTCAGTGAGGGGCAGCGCAACCTTGGCAAAGTTGGGAATGAAGGTCCTGTAAAAATTAGCGAACCCTAAGAAACTTTGTAATTGCCTCCTAGTGCGGGGAGGCTCCCACACCAGCAAATCGCGCACTTTGCCAGGGTCCATTTCGATCCCAGCCTGGGAGACCCGGAAACCCAAAAACTCCACTGCATCGCGGTGGAACTCACATTTTGACAGTTTAGCAAACAATTGGTGCTTCCGCAAGCGGCGGAGCACTTCACGGACCAGCTTAGTATGACTCTCAACATTCTCTGAATACACAAGAATATCATCAATGTAAACCAACACCCCTTGGTACAATAAATCATGCATAATTTCATTTATCATATTCATGAACACGCCCGGAGCGCCGGCGAGGCCGAACGGCATTACGGTGTATTCAAACTGCCCCAGGGGCGTATTAAAAGCCGTTAAATACTCATGCCCCTTTTTGATCCGAACTCGATAGTAGGCTTCCCTTAAGTCCAGTTTCGTGAAAACGCGCGCCCTCCCCAAGTGGCCCAACAAGTCTTTTATCAGGGGAAGCGGGTAGGCGTTGCAGGTGGAGACCGCGTTCAACCCGCGGTAGTCGGTACACAGCCGCAGCGAACCATCCTTCTTTTTTACGAAAAGGACCGGGGCTGCCAAGGAAGATGTGGCTGGTCTAATAAAACCCCTTGCTAGGTTTTTATCCAAAAATTCCCTAAGCTCCGCCATCTCCCGCGGGCTCATGGAATAAAGTTTGGCTTTGGGGAGAGGCTCTCCTTTCTTTAGTTCGATGGCACAGTCAGTTTTGCGGTGGGGGGGAAGCTGGTTGCACTCCACCTCCGCGAACACATCACCAAGGTCCCGGTATTCAGGAGGGAGCGCGTCCACCCCCACCCCCAAAGCAGCCACCACCCCGGACCTCGGAGGACCCTGCTGCCGCGTGTGCTGCTCGCAGGCGGCGGAGGTAAATTCCACAGTCCCTTCCTTCCACTTCACAAGGGGATCATGTTCCCTCAGCCAATCCAACCCCAACACACATGGGAAGGCAGAGTGAGGGGCCACCAAAGGTTGGATTTGCTCCCAATGTTTTTTTATGTCCAAGTCCATAGGGCGAGTCTTTGCCGTAGCTTCCCCTCCGGGAGCGCACTTCCCATCTAACTGGGTGATTGGCAAGGGTTCCTTCAGTGCCACTTTCCCCACCCCCAAAGTCTCGGCCAGTGCTGGGCTCACTAGGGATTGGGTGCACCCCGAGTCCACGATACATCGGATTCCCACCGTTTTTCCCGACTTGGGGTTAGAGAGGTTGGCCGGTAGGAGTAGCAAGGGGGAATCACTCACCACGCGTTTGCCCCTGTTGGCGGCCTGCTGGCGGGGCGCCTTTACAGCAGACCGTCCTCGTTTCCCGACTGCTCCTCAGCTTGGTCCTCGTCCTCCAGCCCGCTTCCCTCCTCCGAGTCGTCCACCGCTGGCACGGCAGCCACTGGAACCAGGAGGGATTTGGTGCTTTTCTTCGTGGTGGTTTTCTTGGCAGGCGCGGCTTTCGATGGGGCGCTGCTCGCAGCTTTCGGGGTTGAAGCCGCTTTCGTTGGGCAGTGTGCTAGGAAGTGCCCGGCTTGGCCACATCCCAAGCACAGCCCTTTCTCCATGCGCCGAGTGCGCTCCGCCGGTTCCAATCTGGTCCGGGGCTTGGTCTTCACCGGGGTGGAAGTCTTCGCCATGGTTTTCCCGGCCAGGGCTTGCACCATTGAGGCCCGTTCCAAGCGGTTTTCCATTTCTCCAGCCAGCTGGACCCACCCTTCGACGGTGAGCGGGTCTTCCAGGAGGAGGCACTTGTCAGCCAGAGTGGGATTGAGGCCCCCCACAAACGCCAGCACACGTTGGGGCTCCGTCCAGTCCGGCACAGAGGAAGCCAGCTCCTTAAATTCCCTGGCGTACTCAACCACTGACAATTTTCCTTGCCGGTGCGCCCGGAGTTTCTTCTCCGCAGTCTCCCGCTCAAACGGTTCCACGTACATCTGGCGCAGGGCCCTCATGAAATGGTTGTAGTCGCGGGTGGCTTGGGGGTGGTAACGGTACAAATCCACGAACCATTTGGCGGCTTTGCCTTCCAGGGCTTGCCCCACGAAACGCACCCGTTCGGCGTCGTCTTGGAATGTGAACCCCATGTCCATCATGTAGGCTTGGAGGTGCACCAGGAACGTGGGGAAATCGGAGGGGTCCCCAGAAAACTTTGCCTTGAACTTATAGGTGTTCCGCATTTCCACTCCACGGAGGTGGGCAGGTAGGCGCCCGGGGCCCCAGTCCGCCGGTGCTGGGGCCGGGGCCGGGGGTCTTGCACCCCGGCCAATGCCTCCCCCTCTCCCAGCCGCCGCTCTCGCTCGTTCCGCTGCCTGCGCCGCTGCTGCTGCTCGCGCGGCCGCTCGCGCTGCTTCGCGTGCCGCCGCTGCTGCCGCCGCCTCGGCTCCCGCGACATCCGCCGCTGCCCGCGCCGCCGCCGCCGCTGCTGCGTCCTCGCCGCCGTCCGCGCCGTCTCCGCCAGCACCGTCGCCGCCCGCGCCGCCTTCGTCCTCTCGTTCCTCGCCTTCGTCTTCTCTCTCCCTCTGCGCTCTTGCGCGTGCTTCCGCCTCTGCTTCGATTTCTAGCCGAGCCCGGGCTCTGGCCAGCGCCTCAGCCGCCTCCGCCGTTGCTTGTGCGGCCGCCATGCCGTGTTCCTGCAGTGCAAACCCACCGCTCTCTCTCCGTGCACTGGTATCGTGTGCACCCCCACCGAGCATGTCCTTAAGCAGGCGTTGTGTTCGGCGTCTCTCCTCCGGATCCAGCCGACCCGAGAGGTCCTGCAGCCAGTTAGTCACCCTGTCCAGCTTGTACTGCAAGTCCTGTGTCTCACCCACAGGCTCCAGCGCGTAGCTAGGCAGTCCCAGGTGTTCCGGCCAGCGTTCATCCCCAGTAGGGCGGTCGTATTTTGACAACCGCCTGCGCTGGGTGATGTGACGTTCCAAAAATTCCTCGGGCCCCGGGGTTGCCCCCGAGACAGCCCGCATCATGGCCGAGCTGTGCGGCCCCGCACCAGCGCCTTCGGCCGGGGAGAGGTCCCAATCCAGGCCCTCTCCCTGATCAGAAAAAGTATGTCCCTCGCCCTGCATTTTGCAGGTGAAAGGAGTTGTGAGATTTGACTTGATGTCAAGCGCACAGGAAACTCACAACAAAACTTATTCAAAAGAAAAATAGTTTTATTGATTAGCACTACACGCAATGGACTGAAAAGTCAAATCTGACTAGAAGCCAGATTTGCCTCAGCTTATCAATACATTTCTCCCGCCCAAAACTTGACAGTTCCCAAGGGGGGGGAGGTGAGTGAGAAAAGACATATGTGAAACCAAAACAGGATTCCAAACTCCCATCCTTGAGAGAGGTGACAAACAGCCCTTCCTGCCCATAACAAGATAAGGTTAACATAACATCACTATTCTATTTTATTGCTTACAAACTACAAGGCCGGGACTAGCAGGCGCCGGGCCCCATCTAGTAATATAACTGACATGGAGGACCTCAGGCTAATTTATGGCAGAGATTCTACAATCCTGACAGAAGGAGAAAGAAATTGAGATAAAGCACACAGAGGCTGCCCCAGGAGGCAAGTCACCCTCCAACCCAACCCATCAAGTTGAAAGAGGCTAGGGCAACTTACTGGCAGTGGGGCATGCTCTGAGGCTGCCTCCTCTTCCATGCAGCAAACTTCTAAAACTGGCAGAAAGTTGAAAGTAGAGACCTGACCCTTTATTAGCCTTTCTGTGCTTAGGGCTCTCACCTGATCGGGACTAAACTACCAGGCTGGAGGCCATCTCCTAATGGGGAGGGGCAATCAGGTAGAGAGTCAGTTATCTGCATGCAATTTGAACTGATTAGCCCTTGTTGGCAGAGTGCAAGTTGAGCTGATTGGCCCCCATTGGCAGAGTGCAATTTGAACTGATTGGCTCTCATTGGCAGAGTGCTATTTCAGCTGATTGGCCCTTGTTGACAGAGTGCATTTTGAAATGATTGCTCCTCGTTGGCAGAGTGCTCTGTTTCTGTTGGTGGCACACACACCCCTGGGATGGCCAATCAGGTAGGGAATGAGCTATCATTTTGGATTTTATAAGGTTTACTGATTACCTTTTGTGTGCAGGTACACTTCCTCTGATACAATGTGAAGTGTGCATGCACATGAAGTCTCATTCCTTGAATAAAACTTTATTGGTCTTAAAGTTTCCACTGGTTTCAACATTTGTTCTGCTTCAGAACACTGCTTGTGAGATATGTTAGGCTGAGAGAGATGGAGAGAAAGGGGGAGGTTGTTTGTGTGACTGGTTGAAGGTTATGAGCCAACTTGGTGTAGTGTTTAGGAGTGCGGATTTCTAATTTGGTGAGCCAGGTTTGATTCCGCACTCCCCCACATGCAGTCAGCTGGGTGACCTTGGGCTCCCCTCTGCATTGATAAAGATATTTTGACCAAGCAGTTATCAGGGCTCTCTCAGCCTCACCCACCTCACAGGATGTCTGTTGTGGGTAGAGAAAAGGGAAGGAGATTGGAAGCCACTTTGAGACTCCTCGGGGTAGAGAAAAGTGGTATTTAAGAACCAACTCTTCTTCTTCTATGCGGTGAGGCTCAAGGCAAACTGTCTAACAAACTATGGCATATCATATCTAACCAAAGAAATCTGGGACATGTTTTCCGTATTGTGAAAAGTGAGAGAACAGAATTGCTTTACTGCATTGCTTTGCATTACCAATATAGAAAAAGGAATTAAACTAATGTGATGTGCACTGTTTTCTCATTTAATTAGTTGTCTGCCCCTCGTTGATATTGTAAAAACTATTGCAATAAATGAGACTTATTTTTTTAAAAAAATGAGAGTTTAGGTAGTTTTCATTCATTTGTTCATTATACACTTTTTACTGTTACACTGCATATATCATTTTGTCACTGGGTTTGTGGCATGGTCATTGTAGGTACAATATTGATTTTAGTGTGCTCGTTTTGTAAACCAGTTTCATGGCATTGTTACTTGCATGTATTATACTCTTACAGCATTGGGTTTAGCTGTTCAATCTGTATTGTAGTGAGGGAGGTGGATGGTAAAAGTAGTAAATAATTAAACAAAGCCCTGCTAAAAATGTCAGTGTTCTTCCCGAACACAGTTTGAAAACCACCTTTTATTTCGTATATTGGTGAAATGTGCAGTTCTATAGAAAAAGCACAGTAGTCTATAAATAATCCCTATACTGTACAGGAGAGGGGGAAAATAGAACTATTCCTAAATCTACTGAGCCAAATCCGCTTTCAAAGTGGAGCCAAAGTTTCTCTGACCTCCCTACGCTTTGCAACTTTATCTAGATGTTCTGGCTGAGGCAAGGTCAGCATGCACGCCTTGTGATTAGGCTGCATTAAGCTCTCTGGAAAGGATTACGTTTCTCACAGAGCATTGCTCTTCTTTGCTTCATCCCCTCTCTCAATAGATATTTGGTTTCATTTAAACAATATGATAAACAGTTTTATTCTTGTCCTGCTTAAAGTAATTGCTTTTTTAAAAAAAAATCAAGTTTAGCGACAAGCATCCTAATCGTTTTAATTCTTCCTTGGCAGCTCTCACTAGATTTTTAAAAGTAAGCCATTAAAGCAGGGGTAGTCAAACTGCGGCCCTCCAGATGTACATGGACTACAGTTCCCATGAGCCCCTGCCAGCGAATGCTGCACTAAAGGCTAGCTGTGTAGTCTCTTTTCCTTTTACCTGTGAAGAAATGGTAACCAGCTGTAGGCTTTAATAATCCTTTGTCACCTGGAGCATAGTTATCTAAAGAACATGAACTGGGGGGAAGGGAGGGGAATCAGTCCCTTGACTTCAGACTCCTTTCTTCACTATTTGTAACTTCATTGGTTTTCCTTGCATCCCCAGTGGCAGCTATAAGGAAAGGGGGTCCTCTGCTTGTGCGTTCTAGCTAATCACAGGATCAGTGGCAGTGTGGTTCTAGAGAGAGAATACTGATTGTGCCCAGTTTTCCATTTTGTTCAAGTGAAGCTTTAAAAAAAAAAAAAACTTACCAAAGGAATGTCTATGCCCTTTGATGACCTGAAATATATTATTTCAAGGGTAAACTGAGTGTTTGCCTTTGCTGATGTAGAGAAGCATTGCAGTGGTTCTACGTGTCTCTTTAAAGGGCAACATCATGTATCTGAGATGTCTTCTTCAAGGTCTGGGTGACCTTGGTCTTGCCAAAGCACTGAGAAAGCTGTTCTGACTGAGCAGTAATATCAGGGCTCTCTCAGCCTCACCTCCCTCACAGGGTGTCTGTTGTGGGGAGAGGAAAGGGAAGGCGACTGTAAACCGCTTTGAGACTCCTTTGGGTAGAGAAAAGTAGCATATAAGAACCAACTCTTCTTCTTCTTTCTTTCCATGCTTGGGATTCCATTTGTGGAATGGACCCAGCTTCATATTGGCATATTCTTGTACACTTTGTTGGGAATGGTTGCCTTCCAATGGCTCTATTAAGTACTTTGATAAAAGTTGAAATCTGTTGCACTGGAAAAGTTTGTGGCCTAGGATGGTTGGGTAGTTGGTTCTCTCTCTTTCTCTCTCTCCCTCCTCTTCCTTCTTCTTAAGCAAATGAAAATAATTACAGTTAACATGAGTTAGCATGGTAAGTACAGCTAAATCACTCAACAGTACATATTACTATCAGTCACGATTATGAAAGATCATGTGACTAAAATTAAAGCTAGATCTATTATGAGCTGCCCACTATTATATATTATGTTAACTATATCAAATCAGGTGACATTTGACCTGGTTTGTTCCATATGAGTGAAAAGTACCATCTAAGTAGCATGGACAGGATGATGTTATTGCAGTCTTCCTTTTTGTGGACTTCCTAGAGGCAACTGATTAGCCACTGCATGAACAGAATGTCGGACTAGATCAGTGGTTCTCAAGCTGGGGGTCAGGACCCCTTTGGGGGTCGAATGACCCTTTCACAGAGGTTGTGGCAGGATGAACAGCTTGGCCGGGGGGGGGTACCATTGTTGCTGCTCCTCCTGCAGGCATCTGTCTGGAGCAGCAGAAAAGAGCGAGATCAGCATGGTGGGACAAGACACAAAACTGAACTGAGAAACCCCGGAAAAATCCAATTTATATACAATCATGAACAATGGATTTCCACAACGTTGGTCAGTTTCGGTTTAATTTCTGTTAAAGAATACTTATATAATTTTATGGCCATTCTTGTCTTGCCTCTCTTGATAAGAACCAAGGGTCAAAAATGGTCAAACCAATATTGCAGGACTATAGTCAATTTCTAATAACTGTAGGATCAATCAGAAGGTTGCAATGATTTTCTCTACCACCAGGCCATCACTTTCTTTCTCACCATTTAGCTACTGTCAATCAAGCTGCCTTCATAACAAAATCACTCTTTGGGATGGCGACTTTGAGAAAGAACAGAAATAACTTGGGTGCGAGTCCAATAGTATGCTCAATTCCATTTGCTGACATAGCCATCATCCTCGAATATTTAATTGCCATCATCCTCCAATATTTAATTGCCCAAACACATTTCTGCCCCATGGGAAGAAAGCATGATATTCACCACTGGTAGCCGTTATTAACATTTATACATTGTAGCCAACTTTGCAGTCAAGAAATTGAAACTGATATCTCATAGCCTAATGCCTGGTTCCACTCCCCCTCCCTGCATAACCTTGACCAGAATCACAAGTAAGTACACGTAACGTGTTATGCATAATGGATAGAGGGGATTTAATTTAGGAAATAATAATTGTCTCAAAGAGGGCTAATTTCTTACTAAGCTCTTTTTTCCACGTTCTTGCTTCAATCATGCTCCTAATTTGCATATATTGAAAGCTAGAGTACCCTCACTGCTCCTTGTGACCAAAGAGTTATATTCAATTATTTTCTTGTCTTTTTAGGAAATTGTACTAGCAATCTGTTCCACCTCCTTCCCATCTAGAACAATCATTATTATTCCATGACACCCTGGGGGCTAATTCTTTTATTATAGATGCAAGCACAAAAACCCAAGGAAATAATTTACTGCAAAACTTAGTCCATGTCTTGGTCACACAATTAATAAAAGAGTCGTCTTGTTTATAACATAACTTCCTATCATTTTTTGCATATGCATTCTAGCAATGTTATCCACTGCTGTTGAGCACTGAGTTGAACCATTTTGGAAGCAGGAAGGCAATATAAACATTTATCAGACGTGCAGTTGGATCACCCCCACTATATAAGCCGTGAAAAAGAGCCACCAGTGGCCTTTATCCTTCCCAGATATTGACGAATCCAAGAGTCTAGAAGAGACAAATTAGGGCCTTTTCTGCACTCACATTTTTTCTACATTCGATTTGAAGCTGGATCTTCCAACAGATCTGCAGCTTTCCTTTTTCTCAACCCGAAACAGATCCCACTAAGTCCACACCTTCTGCACTGTATTTTGTCCCAATTGCCAGTCTCCTGTCTCCCTCCCACTTGATGGTGCAACAAGAAATCTCTAGGTTTTGCCCTAATACTTTGACAAAGATCCTTTTACAGTGTCTGCCCACTAGCAATTGGCAAAACAGAATGCAGACAGCTAAGCGTAGTTTTTATTCTGTACAGTAAACTAGGCTTTCAAATTGCAAGTTATGGTGAGGTATTGCTTCAGAAGAGAGTTGACATGCTTCACAACGTGTAGCAGGTTTCCCCCCCCCCTCCATCTTTATCCTGTTTATACCTTGTAACATTCTGCTTGTTCCAGGTAACTTTCATCAGGATGACCACCACCATCCTTAGAACTTTAAATCATCTTCTTTATTATGCTTGTGCTTGCAAAAGTTCTGGCTTGAATTCCGGTGACCGAGAAATGGTAAGCCACAACATATGATAACCACTGTGAATTTGGTGAGGAAAGGCCATAAGCCCCTATGGGAGTCCTGGTTCAGAAAACCAGGGGCCATTTCCCACGGCTTAAAAATAGCACAATGGTTGCTAATTGAAAACGCTACTAATTTGGCATTACCCACGACGTCGTAGACAATCTGCAACACTCCTGAAACCGATCAGCAATAAGCGCTTCGTTTTAGCGCTTTCAGGGGAATCCAGAAAAGTGGATTCACCCTCCGGATAGCGATACACTCCTGCAACCAATCTGCAACACTAGCGCTAAAGACCTGTGCGTTACCATTGTTGCTGGTTCTTCAAAGCCCCTCCCCCTGGCTCTCTTCTCCAAACTTCCGGCGAAGCGATCGCCATTTTTTTTTCTCGGAGCGAGCGGGGATAAACGCACCGGCGAGCCTCTTTCTGTTTAGAGGCTTCCCTGGCTTCATTCCTTCACCTTTAGTCACTAAGCACAAACCACTTAAAAGCCCGTTTGCTGAAATAAAGTCCCTTTATTTTTTACACATAAATTCAGCCGAAAATCGAGCCCGTGAGAAGGGGGGGGGGATTTTTTTTTATCACTCGAGGCAGCGTGCAAACGATCATACAATCAAACGACAGCTCACATTAGGCAGCTGGATGGGTCTCTCCGTAGCAAAGAATCTACACAGATTCGTTGCTATGGGTCTGTTTTTTTTTTAAAAAACCTTTCTTAAAGGGAAAGGGGCTGTTTGGGAGCATGCTAACGGCTGCCCATTGGCTGCTTGACGGCCAGGGGCGGGACGAGCTTGGCAATAGCGCTTCCTTTCTAGCGATTTCTGCCGAGACCGGAAGCCTGTGGGAAACGCTAAAAAACGCAACTGATTCCACTACAAAGCCAGGTGTGCAAAACGACGAATTCCACTATTTTAAATGGCGATTTTTCATTCCGCAAACAATTTGCAACAAAGATCCCCGTGCGAAAAGGCCCCAGGGATTTTTTGTGTGGATTCACAAACTCTGAATACTTTCATAGTCTCCTGAAGTGCAGTTCAGTTTGATGATCATACATTTCCATTTCACTTCACAAATCCAGTGACATTTAAAATAAAGTTGAAGTCTTCGAAATTTCCTAACATTTACTCATCGTTTTGAAAAAAAAACGTATAAAGTTAATATTTGAAGTAATGCATTTTTAAAATGTTCTGTTCTTTCCTGAAAAGCAATTGAACCTGTGCAGCTTTCTCTAGTGAACAAATATCCAGAAGGTGGAGATTTAGAACTGGATAATGTTGAGCGGAAAAGGTTAAATTGGTGTGGAGGGTCCCATTAGTTTCTATATTCTGGAAGGCATATAAAATGGTGTTATTTCAGGAGGCATTCCCTATAGCAGGGGTAGTCAAACTGCGGCCCTCCAGATGTCCTTGGACTACAATTCCCATGGGAATTGTAGTCCATGGACATCTGGAGGGCCGCAGTTTGACTACTCCTGCCCTATAGTATACTGTGTTTTGGTCTTGTTTGTTGTTTTATTGTGTTTACGGACTGCTACATTGTTTGATGTGTTTGTAATGTGTTGCTCTTTCAGCCACCTAGAGTCTAAGGAAATAAGTCAGGTTTTTTAAAGGTAAATCTTAAGCCCTCTTCTCAGAACTGTGGCACTGATTTAGTTCACCCACAGGAGATCTGAAAGTGACTCTCCACCATCCTGCAAAGTTTGGCCAAATGACTTCCAGAAGCCAGGGAGTGTTGCAAGATAGAAGATCAACTGTGCATAAATACAGAAAGATACCTAGAACATCCTGCACAGGCAGTAAAGGGGACGGGTAGCTAGCATAGCAACTCCCCCTGTTTCAAATTCTCCCCTTCCTGTTGATCAGCTTGTTAAGGTTTCCCCAGTTCTTCAGAGAACTGTAGGCTTCCTACCTCTCTCCAACCTAGATTAGACAGACAAACTATTAACATATGGACAACTTCGCTGCTCCAGTTCCCATGCAGGAGCACAAATCTGGGGTGGACGAGGTGTGTGGGGCCAAATGCTCCCCTGTGTGCAAGCAGGAAAAGACGGGTCAACCTGCTCTGGCTCAAACTCCAACCTGCAGCCTGGCACGAAGCCTCCAGCGTGGAAACTATATCCCCTGCTTTTTATCAAGTTTGTCCTTATCTTTAACAAATCAATTTTACACTTAGGCATCTTGTGCTTTGTTTTACTGCATAGTTAGACTCTGCCAACAGGCAATACCATTTGTTTTAACATGAGGTGAAGAAGCATCTTAGGTGTTGAGGATCTGTCATGAACCAGTTTGGTTCTGACAACATCTCTTTGCTCTAGCCCAGTTCTTGGACTGGTTTTTACTGGAATCCTCTTAGGAGACCCAATCTGATGTTGTTCTGTGTATTGCTGATCCTACATATGTACCAATGGTATTTTTATCAGTCTTACTAGGAGGAGGAGTTAGTTCTTATATGCCACTTTTCTCTACCCAAAGGAGTCTCAAAGCGGCTTACATTCACCTTCCCTTCCTCTCCCCACAACAGACACCCTGTGAGGTGGGTGAGGCTGAGAGAGCCCTGATATTACTGCTCGGTCAGAACAGCCTTATCAGTGCTGTGGCAAGCCTGAGGTCACCCAGTTGGTTGCATGTGTGTGAGGAGGGCGGAATTTAACCTGGCTCACCAGATTAGAAGTCTGCACTCCTAACTTCTACACCAAGCTAGACCAGTGTTGGGCTTCTCCATGGGAACCCCCCCACCCCACCTTCCTGTCTGCACCTAGACTTTCTCTTACCCTTTGAAGGGTTTTACTGATTATTTTGGTAAACACCTTATCTGTAGGAGGAATGTGCAAGGCCACCTGGCCTGAAGTAACTATGGTGGAATGTCCTCAGTTGGGGCCCTGATGTATTTCCTGTGCTATTTGATTATCCCACCTTATTCTATGTTGCTTTCCTGTGTTGTTTCTACCATTGGTTGATTTGGCCTTTGAAGTGTATCCAGTTTGATGTGCCAATTGCCCTCTTGGAGGGACTGCTTGAGAGTCATAAGTGTTGCCTTGAAGGAGGGGAGCCCATTTGTTTGTTTCCTCTTGAATAGAAGAGCCTCATTGACGCATTGGACTGAAAGAGTTTGGCGTTTCCAGTTCTTGCCTGGAAATCTCCAGGTCTGGACATTGTAGCTGAACATTTGGAATGTCTTCTCATGGCCCTTGGACAAAGGACCTATTACTTGTATTCCTGCTGTTACGTAGAAGTTGCTAACCCTTTTTATTTCTGTTGGGATCTTCTGTTACAGTCTTGTAGATTCTACAATGCCAGCTGTCTGCTTGCTTTCGAATTAAGATAGTCTTCGTTGTGATTAAGTCTCCGCCATGATTCCCAGGGGATGTTATGTCTTATGAGCCATTGTTTTACAAAGTGTGAGAATGCTTTGATGCCATTAATGCTCTGTCCATGCTTATGTGCATAACCCCCCCCAAAAAGGGGGGGAACTAGAACTGGAACAAAGAAAACTCCCTACTGGGTAACAGTCAGGACCTACAAAAGTTGAATGTGCATATTGTCGTTAAAATTATATTACTTTTATTGTGTACCATTAAAAAAAACTATAGGAATTAAAAACATGCGTCCAGCCCATAGGCTATTGCAAACCAGTATGCTATGCACTATGTGAACCAAAAGACTGACGCATTTCAGTTCTTGTAGGGCCTTCTTCAAAGGTCCGGTTTTAACACACACCAGGTCTTAACACATATAAAATATGTACGGCAGCCAATAAGAGTTGCCCCACCTCGTCCTGCACCCACATGGGGGAGCATTTGGCCTGGTGCACCTCATCCACCCCTGATTTGTGCTCCTGCACGGGAGCTGAGTCAGTGAAGTTCCCAGTGCGTAAATGGTCTTTGTCAAGGAATCTGCTAGTGTTTAACATTTTCTTAGCTATCATATGAATTTGTAATAAACGCTTTTTCATGGATCTCTTGGATCACTTCAGCTTGCTTTCTCATCCATCCCGTGGCACGTGACAGGATCCTTGGAGTTACTTTTTAGTTTGGGGGAGGGTTGTGATTCAGAGGTAAGACTAGGCTTGTCGGATCTTGATTGAGAATTTCCTGGAGGGTGAAAGCTGGAGAGGATTGGGAATTTTTTTTGGGTGTTGGGAGATTTCAATAGACCATAATGCCATCGAGTTTACCCCCCAAAGCACCCATTTTCTCCCAAGAAAAAAGATCACTTGTAATCCCGTAGATCAGTTGTGATTCCAGCAAAACTGGTAATCCTAGCAGAGCCTGTGTTTTTGCCCAAAAATCTCATGAGACCAACGTTATGACCTCTGACTGAACAGGTGGGGGTTATAGGATTAGAACACCATCGTTATTATTATTGCCTATCATATAATGGGAATTTATGGGATTTTATGAGAGCCAGTTTGGTGTGAGAGCCAGTTTGGTGTAGTGGTTAGGAGTGCGGACTTCTAATCTGTCATGCCAGGTTCGATTCTGCGCTCCCCCACATGCAGCCAGCTGGGTGACCTTGGGCTCGCCACGGCACTGATAAAACTGTTCTGACCAAGCAGTGATATCAGAGCTCTCTCAGCCTCACCCACCCCACAGGGTGTCTGTTGTGGGGAGAGGAATGGGAAGGCGACTGTAAGCCGCTTTGAGCCTCCTTCGGGTAGGGAAAAGTGGCATATAAGAATCTTCTTCTTCCTCTTCTTCCTCTTCCTCTTCTTCCTCTTCCTCTTCCTCTTTTATTGTGATTTTAATGTTTTATTGTGAACCACTGTGAGACCTCCTGGCGAACGGCGGTATAAAAGTTTAAATAATAAATAAATAAGTTCAGCCCTTGGTAATTTCAGTTGAAGGCTCTCAGGGGACAGTTATTAGAAAGACCTTTCTGTGCCTGAGATCTGAAAAGTCACAGTTAGCCAGTATATTCAATAGTGACCTACTTGTCCTAATGATATAATACAACTTTATTTGTACCAACTTTGTTATTGATATTACAATTTGCCACACTCCTGCTACATTAAACCTGTGCGGAATGGACCTGAGAGTTGAGTGGCAGAATACAAAGCAGGCCCTGCTGCTGAAGCCCCAAGCAGAGACATGGAAAGAGAAAGGAAAGAATTGTTCCCACCAATCCTTTGCACCTCTGTAAATTAGTCTCTTGACTGGATTTATTGTGTAGTAACCCAGGTTAAACTATTTCTGGTATCTGAGGGTTTCCTGCTATTATTTCTGACACTATAAGCCAGTTTGAGTCTGCACTGAGCTGATAAAAGTAAGACCCCACTGAAAGTGATATAGCTCCCATCTTTCTCCCAATTTATCTGATATGTGTACCCAGCATTGTATGACATATCATGGTGTGTAGCAATGTGATTTGCTTTAAAGGCTCATATATATATCTGTTGTACTCCTTTGCTTATTACATTCTAAGACATTAACCAAACTGCATAGTCAGTATACCCTTGGGTTAATTTAACTTCTTGATTTTTCTAAATAAAGTGGCACATAGACCACATTTTGGCAATACTGAAAGTGATTACCCCCCTCCCTATGTTGCTTCTACAAAAAGAAAACTGAAAAACAAACAGATGTGCAGTTGAGACTCTTGAACAAAATTACAGTGCTCCGTTTAGATGGCTTTGGTAATTATCCAGAAATGCCTTTAACCTGTAGAGCAACTAAAACAAGAAGCCTAAAATAAAATGTATGCACAGGATAATTTGCAATAAGTAATAGCGTATTTACCTTGGGAACGTTTTCCACATCTGTAATTATCATCCGAAATGCCCTAGGTGGTCCCGTACAAAGGCACCAATAACGTTAAACAAGCTCCAAAGCTTGCAATAATTTATCTTTCCTCCCCCCCCTTTTTTTTGCATGAGAGATGAGAACATTAAAAAAATATCTTGTTGAACTCCATTTGAAGTCTTAATGTAGGTCTTGTTTTTATAGATATAGATATAGATATAGATATAGATAATATTTCTTCGATGTCAGAATGATCTTGGACTTTCAATTTCAAAACATCGTATTATCTGTGCTTGAGAGAAAGGAGGAACATGTGAAAACCAAGGAACTGCAGAATCTCGAACAATTAACTATTTGTATCAAGTAACAAAATGACTGAAATTCTCCAGTGGCTTCCTTTGCATGCTAGAGAGTGTAGCATAACATGCTGGTTTTAAGTCTTGTAAGCAAAAGGAAAAGAAACATAGTTCAAGGATGCCATAGCAATCTATTGATGTTTCGGAACCAGGGAGTCTCTGCGTCCGACTTAAGTGGAATAGGGATGGAAAATGCCTAAGGGCTGCTCTTCTCACCACAACTGATGCCTTTTCTTTTTCTGTCCACAGCTTGAAGCACAGATAGGGGCTATGGGTGTGCAGGTGTATGTGTGCTTCAACCCCGCCCCGCCCCCAATGGCCAAATAACTACATTTAGATGCAGCAAGAATTTCTGGTTTGTGTGGGGATCAGGCACGCTGAGTGAGCTCTTTGACCATAATCTGACATCTCTGAAGGATTTTTTTTAAATTATCAAATAGGAATGGGTGATTCAACTCGATAAGTCCACAAATACTCACATCAATGCTGATTCGAGTATTTGAGGGGCCTATCCAATCACACATCCCAGCAGTTAAAATCGGCCAAATCAGAAAATCAGTCTGTTCCACAGACTTTGGCTAGCACACTTCTGACAGGTTATCCAGAGCTTTTAGCCCTTCTTTTCCCAGCTGGGGTGGTTTTATGAAACTGAAATCCAATTTGTACTGCACCTTTTCTTCAATGGAAATCAAGGTGCTCATCCCAATCCCTTTATGGCCCAGCTCAGGATACCCAAATCTGTCTCTATCTCAGTGCTTCTGGGCAGGTGAGCAAATAGTTACCTGTGTTCTGTCTATATGTCTCCAGAAAGGAATCTTGTTCTCCTATTAGTTTGTAATCTGTGGAGATTCATGGCTCCACTGCTAGGAACTTCAGGGCATCCCTATGTACTAATGAAGGTATCTTACATATCTCTATCATCACATATATTATCAACCATGTAACTATAGAAGTAAGATCCATTGGCCAAGAGAAGTGAAGTGATACCAGGGAAGAGATCCTGTCTGTCCATCATTTTGTGTGTTTGTCCTTACAAGCAAGAAAGGCTCTTTTGGGGGTGTTTATTTGCAATCCATAGTATTTTGAACTCTACCACCATTTAGTTTTAAATGGCCATTATTTATAAGCTGACCAGTACCAATCTTATAGGCTGACCAGTCATCTTAAAGTAGCTAAAGAGAGAGATATGAAGTAAAAGTAAATGGTGACAGAAATAGAAGACTAAATGCAGTGCTCCAGTGTCTTGTACGGAGAAGCAAGGGGAACTATTACAGTCATCAGGGTAAAGAAATAGAAGAGAACGACAAAGACCAAGAGTGCCTGTTCTACAAGATCCAAGGAAAGCAAAGCATTAAATCCAAAGAAATTTAAAGCATGGTTCAGCCTGCTGAGAGGTCAACTCAGAAATACATTAATTGAACAAGACAAAATAACGAAAAGATGAGAAACATACACTGAAGAACCATGCCGAACTGAAAGAATGTCAGATTCCTACAAAGAAGAATATTTTGAAGAAGAGCATACAATTTTAGAAAGTGAAACGAAAGCTGCAGTGAGTGCAATTGGGAGAAACAAATCATTAGGATAGTTTCATGTAGTCAGCCATATTGGTCTGAAGCAACAGAACAATGTTCAAGGCCATACGCGGTCTGGGCCCAGTGTACCCAAGAGACTGCCTCTCTGCTTATACTCCCCAAGGAGCCTTATGCTCCACCACCTCCAACTGGCTGAGGATCCCTGGCCCCAGAGAAGCACGTCGGATCTCAACAAGGGCCAGAGCCTTCTCAGTCCTGGCCCCCACCTGGTGGACCTAAACATGCTAATTACTCATCTCCTCTGATGCCCTTGCAGGACTTATTCTGTTCTATCATACACATTACAGAACTTGCCTATTTCAACATGGACGCTATGCTTTTAAAATAGATTTTGAGCAAAGAATGGTTCCTGTTCTAAAGACAGGAACCTGAATTCTCATTATATTTCAAATACACCTCATTCATGACAATCATGGCGTGCTACCTACCATTTAAGGGGGGAATCTGAGACTTCTTCAGGCCTGATTACATAATGATAAAATGCATGGTGTTTGTTAAGCTTTGGTGAATATGTTATACAGCTGGAAAATCATCAATGCTCTTTCTTGAAAATTTAATCAAGGAAATCCTATGAAATGATCAAACCATTCTTTGATTATTTGTTTAGGGAATTAATGTTTGAAGCATATTTTGAATGAAGTATTTTGTGTTGATGCCTGAGAGTTCCAGTTATCATACAAATGGATTTTCCGCCTTGATAGAGAATTTCCAAACAAATGGGGGACGTTCCTGTTTTATGAATGATACCAACAAACGTCAAGGGCTCATCTCATTGCATACCGGGGCTTTGGGAATTGTCACTTTCATAAATCCAGTGCTTGAGGCAGTGATTAGTTAATAATTGACCACATTGAGGGAATAAAGTTTGCCTACCTGTAACAACAAGAAGAAGAGTTGGTTCTTATATGCCGCTTTTCTCTACCCAAAGGAGTCTCAAAGCGGCTTACAGTCGCCTTCCCTTTCCTCTCCCCACAACACACACCCTGCGAGCTTGGTGAGGCTGAGAGAAGGCAATTGGCTGTCTGCTGGACGGACAGCCAAGCCAGTTGGAGGAAGAAGCACTCAAGAGCGGGACAGCCGCCCTGAGTGGGTGCTAAGCGCTGAGTGGCACTTAAACCATAACACACGCTCCTCCTACAAGCCCTTACCACAAATATATAATGTGGGATAAGTCTAAAGATCTTTGAGAGTAAACTCTGAGCACCAAGCTACTCATCAGATACCCAAACATGTAATTTAGCTGTAAAAAAACGATCCACCAGTAGGAAGAGGGCAGCTGAAAGTTTCATGTTGTGTTATTCTCTTTGAGAACTGGGATTGGCAGATACATCGCAGGCCATCTGTTGGGATAACACCTATCTCCCAATCCACAGATCACTGAACTTGCAGGCACAACACCTCACCTGAGGCAATCTAAATGCAACTACATCAGCCTCATCAGAAAATGCTTGAGACAGACTCTGAGTTAGGAGAGTTTGGCAGCTAGGCAGAGCTTTTCACATCGCCAAATCCTGACCAGAGAAAGGAACAACCCAGGAGGTGGCCGCAGCTGGAAAAGGGCTCCAAACCACTTCCTGGTTGAGTGGATGGGTAGAAGGAATGAGCCAGTCCATGGAAGAGATTGGAAGAGATGCTTGTCAACTTTGCCATCGATATAAATTCACCCATTTTATGTATCCATTCCTCTTCTCCTGGTAGGGATGGTTGCTTCCATCTTGTCGCTACTATCAGTCTAGCGGCAGCGGTAGCATAAAATAATATTTCTCTTTGCTGCTTCGGAAGATTAAGAGGAGAAAAACAAAACAGCATATATTTAGGGTTCATTGGAAACATACATTTCAAAGTGCTTTTGCAGCTGGATTTTCCTATGCGGAACAGGATAATTTACTTCTAAAGTGCATTGTAAGTGCATTATCCGACAATCTGGAGATGCTGGGACCTTCTTCATCCATAGAGCTACTGCTTTTCCTATTTCTCTTCTAACTCCACATAAATGTACTCAGGGGTACATTAATACAGTATATAGGATATTATCCAGTGACTCCCTTCCATTACGTTTTCCTTTGACAAAGAACATTTCTTTCCTGGAAGAACTCGTTTCTTGTCAGAGAAAGTGTGCTAAAAGGGAGTCATTAGATTTTGTGTAGCAAAAGGGAGAAATTGAATTCAACAGATGACACCCCCCTCCACCCTGAGCCACCTCATGATTAATGGAAAGGCCTTGGAGGAACCCACTGGCAAGCACTGTGGTGTCTAGTAATCCCACCCTTGGAGTGAAGTTTTCACTGGCCTTTCTGACAACAATATTGTGGGTTAATTTAAAGACTAAGAGATTCTGAAAATGACCGTCACAGAACTGAGGAAAGGAAAAACAAGTCTGAATCTATGTAGGAAAGGTTGAAGAAAGGTTGGGGGAGCTTGGTCTGTTTAGCCTGGAGAGGAGACGACTCAGAGGGGATCTGATAACGTTCTTCAAGTATTTAAAAGGCTGCCATGTAGAGGATGGAGCAGAGTTGTTCTCTCTTACCCCGGAGGGACGGACCAGAACCAATGGGATGAAATTAATTCAAAAGAAATTCCGTCTCAATATCAGGAAGAAGTTCCTGACAGTTAGGGCAGTTTCTCAGTAAAACAGGCTTCCTCAGGAGGTGTTGGGTTCTCCATCTTTGGAGATTTTTAAACAGAGGCTGGATAGCCATCTGACGGAGAGGCTGGTTCTGTGAAGGTTCAAGGGGGTGGCAGGTTACAGTGGATGAGCAAGAGGGTTGTGAGTGTCCTGCATAATGCAGGGGTTGGACTAGATGACCTATGAGGTTCCTTCCAACTCTATTATTCTATTTCTTGTGATCTGCCTTCACAATTGCATCCATCTGTGTGCTCACATTTCAGTCCTCCTTTCAGACTTCTGTTTCTTACCAGTTAGTAACCACATCCAGTGATGTCCCCCTCCCTTCCCCGCCCTCTCTCTCTCTTATTTTTTTTAAACAAGGGCATCTCCAACTCAGTAACAGAGTGATTTGTCATACATAATAAGGTTTAATTGCACAATTTCAGGAACCATGTTATTTTCCTCTAAATAAAAAAAGCAGACCTATGTGTGTGTTCGTGTGAGATTATTTTGCTGCATTCGGTCATTTCAAAAAAATAATAAAAATGCCTTTTGAACACTGGGGCCATTCTGCAGACAAATTAAGCATTCAAAGTTGGATGCTGAACACATTTAAATGATATTTGGAAAACAGCGTCTTGTGAAAGCAGTTATGGAAACGTGCCAAAAGAACACAGAGACCTTGAGCTACTTTAAAGGCAGGTGGTTGAGTTACTTTTACAAGCAGTTTTCAGAAGGGCTATTTCAATGTTATTAGATGTAACTTTGGAGGTTATATTTCTGCACATTTGTTTGATGGTTAAGTCATGTAGGTGGGTGGCTACAAGGGAAATCTTGGAATATGCTACAAAAACCACATACCGTGACAGCTAGTACTGTTCTTTTGCCTTCATCAGTTGGAAAAAAAATTATTACTAATAAACTTAGGCTTAAAGTGAGACCAGAGAAAAACACATTTGTAAATATATTGCGTTGGATACTACAGACCATGAATGGAAGAAGTTTATGAGACCGATCTCTTCCCTCTCCCCCTGCAGCCTTTTCTGGCTGCTGAAAAGCTGCTCCAGATAGTTGGAGGCTCTCATAAAAAGAGCTGGAAAAATGACCCTTGTTTTGACAGCCTCTTAGGACAGTGTGGGATGTCCCTCAAGGGGCTCCTGCTTGAAGAGGAACTCGGAGGAACGGCATATTCTCCCACTTTTTGTTTGAGGGCTTGCTTTGTTTTCAGAAGAGCTTGCACAGGAGGGGAGGGAAGCTGATTTCTCCTGATTCTGCAGCTATTCCTGATCCTGGTACCATCTCCCACTCTTTCCTGAAGGATTCCCTGACCCCCGAGAGCTACATTTCAGGCAGTGTAGGAGTCAGATGGGGAAAGGGTGTGTGTGTTTTCTATGCATTCCTTTTATTAAATATTAAAAAGTGTACTATATAAAAGAAATAAACCTGAGAGGCTTCAAAGAGATTCATGAATAAACATAATAAAAAGGCACTTGAATAATTATATGGACTAAACACACCAGTAAAATGCAGCTTTATTATGCAGAATAACTGGAAGCAAATAAATCCACTCTTAATAAATTAGCACATGGTTAATCCTCCCCTCCACTGGCTAATGAGATACCCAGCTCAGATGAAAAACTCAGAATCCCCAGGATATTCCCTGGCCATAAAGGTTAGGGGTTCAGGGAGCCAAGTCAGCCATTAATACAAATTAGCCCCAACTGTTAGCCTAGGACAAAAACCGGAAACACCCAGGTCTCCTTAGCATGCAATAATTGTATATCAATGCAATATACCACCCAAGCAGCTACCCACAGCATCTTAGCAGAGGCTGATTGGCTAAATCTTTGCTCAGCCAGTTTGGTGTAGTGGTTAGGAGCGAGGGCTTCTAATCTGGCGAGCCGGGTTTGATTCCCTGCTCCCCCACATGCAGCCAGCTGGATGACCTTGGGCTTGCCACGGCACAGAGAAAGCTGTTCTGATCGAGCAGTGATATCAGGGCTCTCTCAGCCTCACCCACCCCAAAGGGTGTCTGTTGTGGGGAGAGGAAAGGGAAGGTGACTGTAAGCCACTTTGAGACTCCTTCTGGTAGAGAAAAGCAGCATATAAGAACCAACACTTCTTCTTCATCATCTTCATCATTATCATCAGGGCTCTCTCAGTCTCGCCTCCCTGAGAGGGTGTCTGTTGTGGGGAGAGGAAAGGGAAAGCGAATGTAAGCCGCTTTGAGGCTCTTTCAGGTAGAGAAATGCAGCATATAAGAACCAACTCTTTTTCATTTTCTTCTCATATGCATCTCGTGAGTATTTGTTTTTTGCACGTTAGTTCTCTCAGCTCATAATTACAAAATTGGTCCTTGATGATCGTATTGTTTTTCTCTGCTAAAGAACAGGATAGCCAGCATTTCCTTGCTATATTTTAAGCTACATGGCCAACAAATGTGGCTTTTCCTTTCATGTACTTGCAAAAAATGAAGAAAAATGTCACCTGCCTTTGAAACACCTGTTGAAGAGACGGAATCTGTGCTGAGAAGAAAAATAAGTAGCAGTTTTGCTCAAAGTAGCAGTTTTGCGTGTCTTCCCTGCCTGGACCGGGTGCAATTGTCATCTGTGCCCCAAGCCAGGAATTTGGGAGTGATTCTGGATGCCTCACTTTCCATGGGGGCCCAGGTCACCAAGGTAGCCCAGATGGCGTTTCTCCATCTACGCCAAGCTCGGCTACCAGCGCCCTACCTGCCCCCGGAACACCTGGCCACTGTGATCCATGCAACGGTCACTTCTGTAACTCACTCTGTGCAGGCCTACCCTTGTCCCTCACCCGGAGGTTACAGCTGGTACAGTTGCACGGGTTCTCACTAAATCATCTTGGAGGTCCCATGTTCAGCCTCTGCTGAAGCAGCTGCACTGGTTGCCAGTTTGTTTCTGGATCAGATTCAAGGTTTTGGTATTAACATTTAAGGCTATACGCGGCTTGGGTCCTGCATACTTGAAGGACCGCCTACCTCCTTATGCCCCCTGCAGGGTACTTCACTCTGCGGGTAAGAATCTGCTGATGATCCCAGGACCCCGGGAGACACCCCTGGCCTCAACAAGGGCCAGGGCCTTTTCAGTCCTGGCCCCTACCTGGTGGAATGAACTTGAAGAGCTTCGAGCCCTGTCGGAGCAGTTCCGCAGGGACTGCAAAATGGAGCTCTTCCGCCAGGCATTTGTGGTGGCCCGGGGACTAAGATCGGGCCCCTCTCCCCAGGGGGAGAGGCCAGTATTAGACTGGACTGGTTCCCCAGATTGTTCCACCCATGCCCAGTTATCCATCCGCTCCCTTCTGCTCATCCAGTAGGCCTGTGTGGGAATAGTTATTAATTGCCATCATTATGACTGAGTCATTGTTAATGGGGTTTTAATTGGGAATTTTAATGGTTTTAATGTATTGATTTGTAGTAAATTATTGTGAACTGCTGCGAGCTGGTTTCTGAGAGTGGCGGTTATACAAATCCAAATAATAATAATAATAATAATAATAATAATAATAATAATAATAATAATAATAATAATATAAATAAATAAAAATGCACTACCAAACATTTGGGAAGCAACATCTTAATTTCATATGGTTGGTAGCTTCCTCACCAGTCTAGCCTCAGCTTGAAGAACCGCTAAATACATCAAACCAAATCTCCATAATAAAGTATCTAACAGTATATCATCGTAGAGCTAGGGGGGAAAGAACATGTTTATTTCACAGCAACTTGATGTGACCTTTGCCCTACACCACTGTTTCTTGCCATCTTGAAAAATCAACACTGCAGATGCCTTGATTACCTTCTCTTAGGAGGCCATCCCAAAAAGTAAGGTTTAGCATAGTGAAAGCTCAGGGGCCGATTTATTTGCCTACTTAAGTGTACACACCAAAATCTCCTGATTTCTTGAGATATGTAAACTAGGCTTTCTCAACCAGACTTTTGTGAAACTGTAGGGTTTCTTGACAGCCCTGAAAGGCTTTCCTAAATATATAAAATTTGTTAAACATTTATTGGGTGATATGGCCATATATGATCATGTTGGCCCACCCACTCCTCCCAAAATGGCCAATTATGGGCCTGGAAGGAGTGGGAAGGGGAGGGACCCCAGGTGGGCATATACACAGCTCTGCTTCCCAATCATCTTCATAGGGTCGCTGTAAATCAGAAGCAACTTGATGACCCTTGACACATACAGTATACCCTGAAGGATGAAAGAAATATGCTTCTTAGGGTTATTTTGACTAGAGCAGCTATCCCCAACCCCTGGGCTGGGGACCGGTACCGGTCCGTGGATGAGTCGGTACCGGGCCATGTCTCCTCTTTATCCTCCTCCCCAGCTGCTGCCTCAGGGGCTGCCCTACCACTCTACCGCTGGTTCATCTTTGGTGTTCTCCAGCAGCCGTCATGGCTGGGGCTCCCCCTCGGCATGGCACTGCACCAGCTGATGCTTGCAGTGCCCCCAGTGGGCAGCGGGAACTCAGGCGTCGGCGGGGAAGCAAGCAGACCAGGGGTTCAGGTGGCGATGTCCCTCAGTAAAATACTACCCCCCCAGGCCTCCGCAAAATTGTCAAGCGTTGACCGGTCCCCAGTGATAAAAGGTTGGGGGCCACTGGACTAGAGGACCAGGGCGAACTATGATCACAGTTTGCTCCACCGCAATCCTTCATTGCTTTCCTATAAACCAGGTTTTCTGAAAATGGCAGCTGCTTGGGAGGGGCCCTTTTAATGTCAGCAGTAGCCTTCCATCAGTGAACTGCATTTCACACAGCCGGTAAACAGCTTTCTTATTAAACGGACAACCATGCTAATAAAACACAAGGTTTTGCAAAACATTCGCTCATATTGCGCCTCCAGCTACGAAGATTCAGTAGTGTTTGGAGCACCGCAATCTGCTATAATAAATGTGGTCGCCGACCTCTTCTGTCTGTCTAACCGTCTTTAATAATTGTAAACCGCAGGAAACATTATAAGTAATATAATAGGTTAGCATCGATCTTGACAAAATAAAAGATATGTTTAATGAAATCTTCCCAGGGGAACCATGTGCAATGTCGGTTGTTTTCTCTTGTCTCGTAAAAGTATTTCTTCCATAAATGGAACACAGTGAAGTATAAAGGGCTTTAAAATATTTGGGTGGATCCTAGGTGATACCTGACCTGGATAGCCTGATCTCATCAGATCACAGAAGCTAAGAAGGGCCAGCTCTGGCTAGGATTTGGATTGGAATACTAGGGTCCAAGTAACACTAGGGTCATGATGTGGAAGCAACCATGGCAAGCTATCTTTGAACATCTCTTGGTTTGAAAACCTAAGGTGGGGTGCCATAAGTTAGCTGTGGCTTGACAATGTTCTCCCACATCACATAGGTGATAATGTAAACATCCTTAAAACTCTATTTTTTCAGAAGGGGAAAACTGAATTTTGCCCTTACATGGAGTAGAGCAGGGATCCTCAACCTGTGGTCCTCCAGATGTTCATGGACTACAATTCCCATGAGCCCCTGCCAGCAAATGCTGGCAGGGGCTCATGGGAATTGTAGTCCATGAACATCTGGAGGACCACAGGTTGACTACCCCTGTAGTAGAATATCAAATTAGGGTGGGGAAATCTAGGTTTCAGTCTCCAATTCTCCCTGAAGTTTATAAGTGACAAGTCATTCTCTCTCTCTCTCTCTCAGTCCAACAGGTTGGATCTAAACAGTTTTTCCGCAGGCTAAAAGGAAATAGGATGTCCTCTTTGACCACCAAATATGAGACTGAATGAACAAAAGCCATATAGTAATGTAATGAACAAAACCTGAGTGGAAAGGTTGCCTGGCTACAACCCATGAATTATGGCAAGGATAAAACCAGGGGAGGGGAGATCTGTGTATGTTACCCTAAGCCCCGTAGATGAAGGTTGAGATAAAATATGCCTATTATCATTATTAGACGTATCTGTATTCTTTATTCACCACCATTCTGTTGTCGATCTAATTCACAAGAATTGTGTGCACACTCATGGGATTCTCCCTGACAATTATTATGCAGGCAGATGAAACTATCCACATGGACAAAGGCACAATATGTTGCCAGTGTTACCTTTTTAAAAATCGCAACCTACTTGGATGAAATTGTTAGGGACTAAACTCCTAACGTAAGGAATCCCTCCTACCATATTTCACACAGGAGAAAGGGAAAAGAAAAGATGAGGCTCTATGAAAAAGACTTTTAAGTGCTTTCTAAAATTTTCGGCACTGCTGGCCAGAAATATATGATAGAGATTCATAAAATAATGGAAGGTGTAGAGAAAGTGGATTTCTTTTCTGTCTTTCCTTCTGGAGTTGTGTTAGAATAAACCAAAGAAAGAACTGGTTTGTTTGAAATAATGTTCAGTTCATCTTAACAACCAAATAAGTCCTATAACAGTGTTTCTCAATCTGGGGGTCGGGAGACCTTTGGGGGTTGAACGACCTTTTCCCAGGGGTCGTGGCAGGATTGAGCAGCTTTGGGTCTGGCCCCAGCTGGGTGGGGAGCGGTGGCTGAGGCCAGATGGCCCAGATGCGACAAGAAGCTCTGCTCTCGGCCCGCCTGTGTTGCCTCCCTCAAATCAGGTGTTTTCTTGGCTTCTCCCCCACCCTTCTCTCCAAAGTGGTCCACATCCCTTTAATGATGTGTCCAAATCAATTTTGTCTGAAGGAGGGCGCCTGCACATGAAAGCTCATGAAACCTTGAATAAATCTTTGTAGCTCTTAATGGTGCCCCCAGACTCAATTTTGGTTCTTGCAAATCATTGGTTTTCATTACTTGATTCGTACTCTGCCCTCCTCTCCAAGGGGGCCCCCAAAGTGGCCGACATCACTCCTCTTCCATTTCATCCACAAAACAACCTTGTGGTGTAGATCGAGATAGAGCTTTCGTCGCCTGCCTGAAGCAGCGGAAAAGAGGGAGATCGGCATGGTGGGACAAGAGGCAGAACTGAATTGAGAAACTACGGGGGGAAAAACCCAATTTATATACAATCGTGAACAATGGATCTTCACGCCATTGTTCAGTTTCGGTGTATAATCTTATCTTTGGAGGTCACCACAACATGAGGAACTGTATTAAAGGGTCGTGGCATTATTAAGGTTGAGAACCACTGATCTAGAGCAAAGGTGGCCAATCTGTGGTTCTCCAATTGTTCATGGACTACAATTCCCATGAGCTCCTAGGACTACAATTCCCATGCATTAACACCTGGAGATCCACAGATGGGCCAACCTAGCTCTAGAGTTATGCAAGGGAAGTATTTTAAGACACCACACTCTGATCTTATGTGGCTGCAGTGCAGGTGGTCTAAACACCCTGTGTCACATGACTTTTAAATATAATAATTTTTTTGAGGCTAGAAATCTTTTAATTCATTGTTTGTTCCAAAATATGGATTATATGGAGACATACCCCTTATGTGTAGGGGAGGAAAGAAGTAAAAAGCCAAACAACACCCTCTGCTTATGTGTGAATCAATAAGTTTTTCTATAATTTTATAGAGAAATCAGTTCCCTTGGTTTATATGTGAGTTAGTTTATATGTATATACATATAGTGATGTGTTTTTTTTACTAGAACCGAGTAATACTCCTATCATTTTTTCATTTGAAAACCCATACTTGTAATAGATTTGAACAGGTCTTACTGTGGTCTGTATTGCTATATGCACAACAGCCTATCAGGTTATAGTGAGTCTTTTCAAATGCCTACCCATGAGTCTTTGTGAAACATGCAAAGCTAAAAGAGCTTATTTACATATCAGCTATCTGTCATACTGATTAAACCTGATGGCCTAGCTATGGAATTGACCAGCTCCCAACAACTGTTAATGCTTGACTTTTCCCCAGTACTCGCATGATTTTATATTAGCATGCCTTAATGACTTACCATCTAGGCAGTGGTTCTCAGCCAGCCTAATGCTATGACACTTTAATACAGTTCCTCATGTGGTGACCCCCAACAATAAAATTATAAGCGTTTTTTTCACAGAAATTAAACTGAAAGTGAGCAATGGCGTGAAGACCCATTGTTTGTTACTGAATATGAATAGTTTTTTTTCTGGCATTTCTCAGTTCAGGTCTGCTTCTTGTCCCACAATACCAATCTCACTCTCTTCCCCTGTTCCAGAAAGACCTACCCCATCCGCTTATATGTGAATCAAGAAGTTTTTTCAATGTTTTGTGGTGAAATTATGCACATTAGGACACGTGCAGGATGCTTATATGCAAGTATGTACTATATATGGAGGTACCTTCTTTTATAGTAGAAGCTAGCAGTATCCCTATCATTTTTCTAGTTGGATAAGCCTACCCACTTGTGAGATACTTACCCAGCTGTTTTAGCATGGTCTGTGTTGCTATATGTACAACAGCCTTTCAGGTTATAGTGAGTGTTTTCAGATACCTACCCATGAGTCTTTGTGAAACATGCAAATTTACACAAGCTTATTTTCATATCAGCTATCTATCACCCTGATCGAGCCTTAAGGTCTAGCTATGCATCTGACCAGCTCCCAACAACTCTTCTTACTTGTTAGCATGCCTTAATGAATTACCGTCTAAATCAGTAGTTCTCAACCTTCCTAATGCCATGACCCTTTAATACAGTTCCCCATGTTGTGGTGACCCCCAGCCATAAAATTATGCAAGTGTTTTTTTCACATAAATTCAACAGAAAAGGAGCAATGGTGTAAAGATCTGTTGTTTGTTATTGAATATAGATTGTTTTTTTAACAACACCTTTTCAGGTTACAGTGAGTCTTTTTGAATGCCTACCCATGAATCTTTGTGAAATATGCAGATTTATAAGAGCTGTATTTATATATCAGCTATCTGTCATCAAGCCTCATGGCCTAGCTATGCATCTGACCAGCTCCCAAGAATTGTTCAGTACTAGTATGCTTTTCTATTAGCATGCCTTAATGACTTACCTTCTAGAGCAGGGGTAGTCAAACTGCGGCCCTTCAGATGTCCCTAGACTACTGTTCCCAGGAGCCCCTGCCAGCGAATGCAAGGGTGGCCAATCTGGGGTTCTCCAGATCTTCATGGACTACAATTCCCATGAGCTCAGGGGAATTGTAGTCCATTGACATCTGGAGCCAAACGGCCCAGATGCAACAAGAAGCTCTGCTCTCAGGCCCGCCTGTGTTCCTTCCCTCAAATCATGTGTTTTTTTGGCTTCTCCCCCACCTTTCTCTCAAAGGGGGACCCAAAGTGGTCCACATCCCTTTACTGGTGTCTCTAAATAAAAAAATATTTTAAGGAGGGTGCTTGTACACGAAACCTTATGCCTTGACAAAATCTTTGAAGGTCTTAATGGTGCCCCCAGACTCAATTTTGGTTCTTCCAAATCCTTGGTTTTCATTACTCGGTTCGTACCCTGCCCTTCTCTCCAAGGGGGCCCCCAAAGTGGCCGACATCACTCCTCTTCCATTTCATCCACAAAACAACCTTGTGGTGTAGGTTGAGATAAAGCTTTCGTCGCTTGCCTGAAGCAGCGGAAAAGAGGGAGATCAGCATGGTGGGACAAGAGGCAGAACTGAATTGAGAAACTATGGGGGGGGGGAACAATCATGAACAATGGATCTTTGTGCCATTGTTCAGTTTCAGAGCATAATCTTTGGAGGTCACCACAACATGAGGAACTGTATTAAAGGGTCGTGGCATTATTAAGGTTGAGAAACACTGATCTAGAGCGAAGGTGGCCAATCTGCGGTTCTCCAATTGTTCATGAACTACAATTCCCATGAGCTCATTGGACTACAATTCCCATGCATTAACATCTGGAGATCCACAGATTGGCCAACCTAGCTCTAGAGCAGGAGTAATCAAACTGCAGCCCTCCAGATGTCCGTGGACTACAATTTGCACAGAGAAGGGGCATTTTTACTGTGGTCTGTATTGCTATATGTATAATAGCTTTTCAGGTTATAGTGAGTCTTTTCAAATGCCTACCCATGAGTCTTTGTAAAACATGCAAATATACAAGAGCTTATTTACATATCAGATATCTGTCATCCTGACCAAGCCTTAAGGCTATGGAATTGACCAGCTCCCAATCACTGGTCATACTTGACTTTTCCTTAGTACTGGCATGTTTTTATATTAGCATGCCTTAATGACTTACCATCTAGAGCAGGGGTAGACAAACTGCGGCCCTCCAGATATTCATGTGAGCTCATGGGAATTGTAGTCCATGGACATCTGGAGGGCCGCAGTTTGACTACCCCTGCTCTAGAGTTATGCAAGAGAGGTATCTTAAGACACCACACTCTGATCTTATGTGACTGCAGTGCAGGTGGTCTAAACGCCCTGTGTCACATGACTTTTAAATATAATAATTTTTTTGAGGCTAGAAATCTTTTAATTCATTGTTAGTTCCAAAATATGGATTATATGGAGACATTCCCCTTATATGGGAGGGAGGAAAGAAGAAAAAAGCCAAACACCACCCTCAGCTTATATGTGAATCAATAAGCTTTTCCAGTATTTTGTAGAAAAATTAGTTCCCTTGATTTATAGGTAGGTCAGCTTGTATGTAAATACACATGGTGATACTTTCTTTTTAACTAGGAGCTAAACGTAAAGGTAAAGGTATGCCCTGTGCAAGCACCGAGTCATGCCTGACCCTTGGGGTGACGCCCTCTAGCGTTTTCATGGCAGACTCAATACGGGGTAGTTTGCCAGTGCCTTCCCCAGTCATTACCGTTTACCTCCCAGCAAGCTGGGTACTCATTTTACCGACCTTGGAAGGATGGCTGGCTGCTGGGATTGAACTCCCAGCCTCATGGACAAAGCTTTCAGATGGCTGCCTTACCACTCTGCGCCACAAGAGGCTCTAACTAGGAGCTAGCAGTACCCTTATCATTCTTTCATTTGAAAAACCTCCACACTTGTAATGGATTTGCACAGGGAGGGGACATTCTTACTGTGGTCTGTATTGCTATATGTACAATAGCTTTCCAGGTTATAGTGAGTCTTGTCAAATGCCTACCCATTAGGCTTTGTAAAACATGCAAATTTACAAGAGCTTATTTACATATCAGCTATTTGTCATCCTGACCAAGCCTTAAGGCCTAGCTATGCAACTGACCAGCTCCCAATCACTGGTCATACTTGACTTTTCCTCAGTACTGGCATGCTTTTCTATTAGCATGCCTTAATGACTTACCATCTAGAGCAGGGGTAGCCAAACTGCGGCCCTCCAGATGTTCATGTGAGCTCATGGGAATTGTAGTCCATGGACATCTGGAGGGCCGCAGTTTGACTACTTCTGATCTAGAGTAAGGGTGGCCAATCTGTGGCTCTCCAGATGTTCATGGACTACAATACTTGATTTGCTCCAGAATATGGATTGTCCTATATACTCACATAAAAGCCTAATTTTCAGCCCTTTTTTAAAGATGAAATAGACCCCCCCCCCTCGGCTTATATGTGAGCATAAGAATCCCACCTGCCAGACAAGACAGGAGGGTGGGGTGGGAGAGATGTATACTTACCTGAAAAAGCAGAGCAGGAACAAATTAAATACACAGCAAGCCCGGGAGGGAAGGGGAGGGAAAGAACAGTCTCCGTCCCCCCCCTCATGCCCCTAGAGACAGAAGGAGTCCGAGGGAATGAGGGAGGAGGAGGGTTGGGCCGCAGTTTGACTACCCCTGCTCTAGATGGTAAGTCATTAAGGCATGCTACTATAAAAGCCCCCTTCAAGGATCGCTGCCTTGTTGTGGCAAGGGGGCTTGCGTAGTTCAGTGAAGCTATGAGCTATGCCGTGCAGGGCCACCCAAGACGGACAGGTCATAGCTGAGAGCTCTGACAAAAGGTGATCCACTGGAGAAGGCAATGGCAAACCACTCCAGTATCTTTGCCATGAAAACTCTATGGACAGTTCCAATAGGCATAACGATATGACGCTGGAAGATGAGCCCCTCAGGTCGGAAGGTGTCCAATATGCTACTGGGGATGAGCAGACGGCTAGTACGAGTAGCGCCAGAATGAATGAAGCGGCTGGGCCAAAGCCGAAAGGACGCTCAGTTGTGGAAGTAACTGGTGGCGAAAAGACAGTCCGATGCTGTAAAGATTTTTATTCCATAGGAACCTGGAACGTCAGATCCATGAATCAAGGCAAGCTGGACGTGGTTAAACAAGAAATGAGAAGACTGAACATCGACATTTTAGGAATCAGTGAACTAAAATGGACAGGAATGGGTGAATTTAATTCAGATGACCATCAGGTATACTACTGTGGACAAGAATCTCGCAGAAGAAATGGAGTAGCCTTCATAATCAATAAGAGAGTAGGAAAAGCAGTCTTGGGATACAATCCCCAAAATGACAGAATGATCTCAGTTCGAATCCAAGGCAAACCATTCAACATCACAGTGATCCAGGTCTACGCCCCAACCACTGCTGCTGAAGAGGATGAAGTTGATCAGTTCTATGAAGCCCTACAACACCTTCTAGAAGCAACGCCCAAAAATGATGTGCTTATCATCATGGGGGATTGGAATGCTAAAGTAGGAAGCCAAAAGATAACCGGGATAACAGGCAAGTTTGGCCTTGGAGTACAAAATGAAGCAGGGCACAGGCTGGTAGAATTTTGTCAAGAGAATACAATGGTCATAGCAAACACTCTTTTCCAGCAACCCAAGAGACGACTCTACACATGGACATCACCAGACGGTCAACACAGAAATCAGATTGACTATGTGCTCTGCAGCCAAAGATGGAAAAGTTCTATCCAGTCAATAAAAACAAGACCAGGAGCTGATTGTGGTTCAGATTATGAGCTTCTTGTTGCAAAATTTAGGCTTAAATTGAAGAAAGTAGGGAAAAGCACTAGGCCACTCAGGTATGAACTAAATCATATCCCTGACGAATACACAGTGGAGGTGACAAATAGATTTAAGGAATTAGATCTGATAGACAGAGTGCCTGAAGAACTATGGACGGAGGTTCACAACATTGTACAAGAGGTAGCAACTAAAACCATCCCAAAGAAAAAGAAATGCAAGAAATCAAAATGGCTGTCTGAGGAAGCTTTACAAATAGCTAAGGAGAGAAGGGAAGTGAAAGGCAAGGGAGAAAGAGAAAGATACACCCAATTGAATGCAGAATTCCAGAGAAAAGCTAGAAGAGATAAGAATGCCTTCTTAAATGAACAGTGCAAACAAATAGAAGAAAACAATAGAATGGGGAGGACCAGAGATCTTTTCAAGAAAATTGGAGATATGAAGAGAACGTTTCATGCAAAGATGGGTATGATAAGGGACCAAAATGGTAGGGACCTCACAGAAGCAGAAGAGATCAAACAAAGGTGGCAAAATTATACAGAAGAACTATACAAGAGCGAGCTTAACATCCCTGATGACCACAATGGGGTAGTTACTGACCTGGAGCCAGACATCCTGGAATGTGAAGTCAAATGGGCCTTAGGAAGTCTGAGCAACAATAAAGCTAGTGGTAGTGACAGCATTCCAGTTGAACTATTCAAAATCTTAAAGGACGATGCAGTAAAAGTGCTACACTCAATATGCCAGCAAATTTGGAAAACTCAACAATGGCCACAGGATTGGAAAAGGTCAGTTTACATTCCAATCCCAAAGAAGGGCAATGCCAAAGAATGTTCAAACTACCGCACCATCGCACTAATTTCTCATGCTAGCAAAGTTATGCTCAAAATCCTACAAGCTAGGCTCCAGCAATATATGGACCGAGAACTTCCAGAAGTACAGGCAGGATTTCGAAGAGGCAGAGGAACTAGAGATCAAATTGCCAACATACGCTGGATCATGGAGAAAGCTAGGGAGTACCAGAAGAACGTCTACTTCTGCTTCATTGACTATGCTAAAGCCTTTGATTGTGTGGAGCACAACAAATTGTGGCAAGTTCTTAAAGAGATGGGAATACCAGAGCATCTTATTTGTCTCTTGAGAAATTTATATGCAGGTCAAGAAGCAACAGTGAGAACTGAACATGGAATCACTGACTGGTTCAAAATTGAGAAAGGAGTTCGGCAAGGCTGTATACTGTCGCCTTGCCTATTTAACTTGTATGCAGAGCACATCATGAGAAATGCGGGATTAGAGGAGTCACAAATTGGGATCAAGATTGCAGGGAGAAATATCAACAACCTCAGATATGCAGATGATACCACTCTAATGGCAGAAAGTGAAGAGGAACTAAAGAGCCTGTTGATGCGGGTGAAGGAGGAGAGTGCCAAAGTTGGCTTGAAACTCAAGATCAAGAAAACAAAGATCATGGCATCCGGCCCTCTCAATTCCTGGCAAATAGAAGGGGAAGAAATGGAGATAGTGACAGATTTTATTTTCCTGGGCTCCAAGATCACTGCAGATGGGGACTGCAGCAAAGAAATTAAAAGACGTTTGCTCCTGGGGAGGAAAGCTATGGCAAATCTAGACAGCATCCTAAAAAGCAGAGACATCACCCTGCCAACAAAAGTGCGTTTAGTCAAGGCTATGGTCTTCCCAGTTGCAATGTATGGCTGCGAAAGTTGGACCATAAGGAAGGCCGAGCGTCAAAGAATTGAGGCTTTTGAACTCTGGTGCTGGAGAAGACTCTTGCGAGTCCCTTGGACTGCAAGGCGAACAAACCAGTCAGTCCTAGAGGAGATCAGCCCTGACTGCTCCTTAGAAGGCCAGATCCTGAAGATGAAACTCAAATATTTTGGCCACCTCATGAGAAGGAAGGACTCCCTGGAGAAGAGCCTAATGCTGGGAGAGATCGAGGGCAAAAGAAGAAGGGGACGACAGAGAATGAGGTGGATGGATGGAGTCACTGAAGCAGTAGGTGCAAACTTAAATGGACTCCGGGGAATGGTAGAGGACAAGAAGGCCTGGAGGATCATTGTCCATGGGGTCGCGATGGGTCGGACACGACTTCGCACATAACAACAACAACAACTATAAAAGCATGCCAGTACTAAGGAAAAGTTAAGTATGAACAGTTCTTGGGAGCTGATCAATTGCATAGCTAGGCCTTAAGGCTTGGTCAGGATCACAGATAGCTGATGTGTAAATAGGCTCTTGTAAATTTGCATGTTTCACAAAGACTCATGGTTAGGCATTTGAAAAGACTCACTATAACCTGAAAGGCTGTTGTACATATAGCAACACAGACCACAGTAAGACCTGTTCAAATCCATTCCAAGTATGGTTTATCAAATGAAAAAAATGATAGGAATATTACCAGCTTCTAGTAAAAAAACATATCACTATATGTATATACATGTAAAGTAGCCCACATATAAACAAAGAAAACTGATTTCTCTATAAAATTCTAGAAAAATTTCCTGGTCACCCAGACTGGCTCCACTCACTCTCTACCCACTTATACCTTAGCCAACTGTGAATATAGCAAAAGCTGTATAAATTGCATTTCTATGTAAACTGTCCTGAGCCTTCGGGGAGGGCGGTATATAAATGTGAAAAATGAAAATACAATAAGTAAAATACTGATGTCTCCAAACTAATTTTATCAGAGGCGGGTGTCTGGACACGAAACCTCATGCCTTTAATATATCTTTGTTGGTCTTAAAGTTGCCCCTGGGCTCAATTTCTGTTCTTCCAAATCATTGCTTTTAGATACTCAGTTTGGTACTTGTAGTCCATTGACATTTGGAGATCCACAGATTAGCCAACGTAGCTCTAGAGATAAGTAAGGGATGTATTTTAAGACACCACACCCTAATCTTATGTGACTCTAGTTAAGGTGGCATAGACACGCTATGTCACATGACTTTTAAATATCATTATTTCTCTGAGGCTAGAAATCTTTTTATTCTTTGTTTGCTCCGAAATATGGATTATATGGAGACACTCCCCTTATTTTCAGGTTATAGTGAGTCTTTTCAAATGCCTACCCATGAGTCTTTGTAAAACATGCAAATATACAAGAGCTTATTTACATATCAGGCTTGATCAGGATGATAGAAAGCTAGCAGTACCCTTATCATTCATTCATTCATTCATTTGAAAAACCTCCACACTTGTAATGGATTTGCACAGGGAGGAAGGGTCTTACTGTGGTCTGTATTGCTATATGTACTATAGCTTTCCAGGTTATAGTGAGTCTTTTCAAATGCCTACCCATTAGGCTTTGTAAAACATGCAAATTTACAAGAGCTTATTTACATATCAGCTATCTGTCATACTGATTAAACCTGACAGCCTAGCTATGGAATTGACCAGCTCCCAACAACTGTTAATGCTTGACTTTTCCCCAGTACTCGCATGATTTTATATTAGCATGCCTTAATGACTTACCATCCAGGCAGTGGTTCTCAGCCAGCCTAATACCATGACACTTTAATACAGTTCCTCATGTGGTGACCCCCAACAATAACATTATAAGCGTTTTTTTCACAGAAATTAAACTGAAAGTGAGCAATGGCGTGAAGACCCATTGTTTGTTACTGAATATGAATAGTTTTTTTTCTGGCATTTCTCAGTTCACATCTGCTTCTTGTCCCACAATACCAAACTCACTCTCTTCCCCTGTTCCAGAAAGACCTACCCCATCCGCTTATATGTGAATCAAGAAGTTTTTTCAATGTTTTGTGGTGAAATTATGCACATTAGGACACGTGCAGGATGCTTATATGCAAGTATGTACTATATATGGAGGTACCTTCTTTTATAGTAGAAGCTAGCAGTATCCCTATCATTTTTCTAGTTGGATAAGCCTACCCACTTGTGAGATACTTACCCAGCTGTTTTAGCATGGTCTGTGTTGCTATATGTACAACAGCCTTTCAGGTTATAGTGAGTGTTTTCAGATACCTACCCATGAGTCTTTGTGAAACATGCAAATTTACACAAGCTTATTTTCATATCAGCTATCTATCACCCTGATCGAGCCTTAAGGTCTAGCTATGCATCTGACCAGCTCCCAACAACTCTTCTTACTTGTTAGCATGCCTTAATGAATTACCATCTAAATCAGTAGTTCTCAACCTTCCTAATGCCATGACCCTTTAATACAGTTCCCCATGTTGTGGTGACCCCCAGCCATAAAATTATGCAAGTGTTTTTTTCACATAAATTCAACAGAAAAGGAGCAATGGTGTAAAGATCTGTTGTTTGTTATTGAATATAGATTGTTTTTTTAACAACACCTTTTCAGGTTACAGTGAGTCTTTTTGAATGCCTACCCATGAATCTTTGTGAAATATGCAGATTTATAAGAGCTGTATTTATATATCGGCTATCTGTCATCCTGATCAAGCCTCATGGCCTAGCTATGCATCTGACCAGCTCCCAAGAATTGTTCAGTACTAGTATGCTTTTCTATTAGCATGCCTTAATGACTTACCTTCTAGAGCAGGGGTAGTCAAACTGCGGCCCTTCAGATGTCCCTAGACTACTGTTCCCAGGAGCCCCTGCCAGCGAATGCAAGGGTGGCCAATCTGGGGTTCTCCAGATCTTCATGGACTACAATTCCCATGAGCTCAGGGGAATTGTAGTCCATTGACATCTGGAGCCAAACGGCCCAGATGCAACAAGAAGCTCTGCTCTCAGGCCCGCCTGTGTTCCTTCCCTCAAATCATGTGTTTTCTTGGCTTCTCCCCCACCCTTCTCTCCAAGGGGGACCCAAAGTGGTCCGCATCCCTTTACTGGTGTCTCTAAATAAAAAATATTTTAAGGAGGGTGCTTGTACACGAAACCTTATGCCTTGACAAAATCTTTGTAGGTCTTAATGGTGCCCCCAGACTCAATTTTGGTTCTTCCAAATCATTGGTTTTCATTACTCAGTTCGTACCCTGCCCTTCTCTCCAAGGGGGCCCCCAAAGCGGCCGACATCACTCCTCTTCCATTTCATCCACAAAACAACCTTGTGGTGTAGATCGAGATAGAGCTTTCGTCGCCTGCCTGAAGCAGCGGAAAAGAGGGAGATCGGCATGGTGGGACAAGAGGCAGAACTGAATTGAGAAACTACGGGGGGGGGGGGACAATCATGAACAATGGATCTTCGTGCCATTGTTCAGTTTCAGAGCATAATCTTTGGAGGTCACCACAACATGAAGAACTGTATTAAAAGGTCATGACATTATTAAGGTTGAGAACCACTGATCTAGAGCAAAGGTGGCCAATCTGTGGTTCTCCAATTGTTCATGGACTACAATTCCCATGAGCTCCTAGGACTAGAATTCCCATGCATTAACACCTGGAGATCCACAGATTGGCCAACCTAGCTCTAGAGCAGGAGTAATCAAACCACGGCCCTCCAGATGTCCGTGGACTACAATTTGCACTGGGAGGAAGCTTTTTTACTGTGGTCTGTATTGCTATATGTATAATAGCTTTTCAGGTTATAGTGAGTCTTTTCAAATGCCTACCCATGAGTCTTTGTAAAACATGCAAATATACAAGAGCTTATTTACATATCAGCTATCTGTCATCCTGACCAAGCCTTAAGGCCTAGCTATGCAACTGACCAGCTCCCAATCACTGGTCATACTTGACTTTTCCTTAGTACTGGCATGCTTTTATATTAGCATGCCTTAATGACTTACCATCTAGAGCAGGGGTAGCCAAACTGCGGCCCTCCAGATGTTCATGTGAGCTCATGGGAATTGTAGTCCATGGACATCTGGAGGGCCGCAGTTTGACTACTTCTGATCTAGAGTAAGGGTGGCCAATCTGTGGCTCTCCAGATGTTCATGGACTACAATACTTGATTTGCTCCAGAATATGGATTGTCCTATATACTCACATAAAAGCCTAATTTTCAGCCCTTTTTTAAAGATGAAATAGACCCCCCCCCCTCGGCTTATATGTGAGCATAAGAATCCCACCTGCCAGACAAGACAGGAGGGTGGGGTGGGAGAGATGTATACTTACCTGAAAAAGCAGAGCAGGAACAAATTAAATACACAGCAAGCCCGGGAGGGAAGGGGAGGGAAAGAACAGTCTCCGTCCCCCCCCTCATGCCCCTAGAGACAGAAGGAGTCCGAGGGAATGAGGGAGGAGGAGGGTTGGGCCGCAGTTTGACTACCCCTGCTCTAGATGGTAAGTCATTAAGGCATGCTACTATAAAAGCCCCCTTCAAGGATCGCTGCCTTGTTGTGGCAAGGGGGCTTGCGTAGTTCAGTGAAGCTATGAGCTATGCCGTGCAGGGCCACCCAAGACGGACAGGTCATAGCTGAGAGCTCTGACAAAAGGTGATCCACTGGAGAAGGAAATGGCAAACCACTCCAGTATCTTTGCCATGAAAACTCTATGGACAGTTCCAATAGGCATAACGATATGACGCTGGAAGATGAGCCCCTCAGGTCGGAAGGTGTCCAATATGCTACTGGGGATGAGCAGACGGCTAGTACAAGTAGCGCCAGAATGAATGAAGCGACTGGGCCAAAGCCGAAAGGACGCTCAGTTGTGGAAGTAACTGGTGGCGAAAAGACAGTCCGATGCTGTAAAGATTTTTATTCCATAGGAACCTGGAACGTCAGATCCATGAATCAAGGCAAGCTGGACGTGGTTAAACAAGAAATGAGAAGACTGAACATCGACATTTTAGGAATCAGTGAACTAAAATGGACAGGAATGGGTGAATTTAATTCAGATGACCATCAGGTATACTACTGTGGACAAGAATCTCGCAGAAGAAATGGAGTAGCCTTCATAATCAATAAGAGAGTAGGAAAAGCAGTCTTGGGATACAATCCCCAAAATGACAGAATGATCTCAGTTCGAATCCAAGGCAAACCATTCAACATCACAGTGATCCAGGTCTACGCCCCAACCACTGCTGCTGAAGAGGATGAAGTTGATCAGTTCTATGAAGCCCTACAACACCTTCTAGAAGCAACGCCCAAAAATGATGTGCTTATCATCATGGGGGATTGGAATGCTAAAGTAGGAAGCCAAAAGATAACCGGGATAACAGGCAAGTTTGGCCTTGGAGTACAAAATGAAGCAGGGCACAGGCTGGTAGAATTTTGTCAAGAGAATACAATGGTCATAGCAAACACTCTTTTCCAGCAACCCAAGAGACGACTCTACACATGGACATCACCAGACGGTCAACACAGAAATCAGATTGACTATGTGCTCTGCAGCCAAAGATGGAAAAGTTCTATCCAGTCAATAAAAACAAGACCAGGAGCTGATTGTGGTTCAGATTATGAGCTTCTTGTTGCAAAATTTAGGCTTAAATTGAAGAAAGTAGGGAAAAGCACTAGGCCACTCAGGTATGAACTAAATCATATCCCTGACGAATACACAGTGGAGGTGACAAATAGATTTAAGGAATTAGATCTGATAGACAGAGTGCCTGAAGAACTATGGACGGAGGTTCACAACATTGTACAAGAGGTAGCAACTAAAACCATCCCAAAGAAAAAGAAATGCAAGAAATCAAAATGGCTGTCTGAGGAAGCTTTACAAATAGCTAAGGAGAGAAGGGAAGTGAAAGGCAAGGGAGAAAGAGAAAGATACACCCAATTGAATGCAGAATTCCAGAGAAAAGCTAGAAGAGATAAGAATGCCTTCTTAAATGAACAGTGCAAACAAATAGAAGAAAACAATAGAATGGGGAGGACCAGAGATCTTTTCAAGAAAATTGGAGATATGAAGAGAACGTTTCATGCAAAGATGGGTATGATAAGGGACCAAAATGGTAGGGACCTCACAGAAGCAGAAGAGATCAAACAAAGGTGGCAAAATTATACAGAAGAACTATACAAGAGCGAGCTTAACATCCCTGATGACCACAATGGGGTAGTTACTGACCTGGAGCCAGACATCCTGGAATGTGAAGTCAAATGGGCCTTAGGAAGTCTGAGCAACAATAAAGCTAGTGGTAGTGACAGCATTCCAGTTGAACTATTCAAAATCTTAAAGGACGATGCAGTAAAAGTGCTACACTCAATATGCCAGCAAATTTGGAAAACTCAACAATGGCCACAGGATTGGAAAAGGTCAGTTTACATTCCAATCCCAAAGAAGGGCAATGCCAAAGAATGTTCAAACTACCGCACCATCGCACTAATTTCTCATGCTAGCAAAGTTATGCTCAAAATCCTACAAGCTAGGCTCCAGCAATATATGGACCGAGAACTTCCAGAAGTACAGGCAGGATTTCGAAGAGGCAGAGGAACTAGAGATCAAATTGCCAACATACGCTGGATCATGGAGAAAGCTAGGGAGTACCAGAAGAACGTCTACTTCTGCTTCATTGACTATGCTAAAGCCTTTGATTGTGTGGAGCACAACAAATTGTGGCAAGTTCTTAAAGAGATGGGAATACCAGAGCATCTTATTTGTCTCTTGAGAAATTTATATGCAGGTCAAGAAGCAACAGTGAGAACTGAACATGGAATCACTGACTGGTTCAAAATTGAGAAAGGAGTTCGGCAAGGCTGTATACTGTCGCCTTGCCTATTTAACTTGTATGCAGAGCACATCATGAGAAATGCGGGATTAGAGGAGTCACAAATTGGGATCAAGATTGCAGGGAGAAATATCAACAACCTCAGATATGCAGATGATACCACTCTAATGGCAGAAAGTGAAGAGGAACTAAAGAGCCTGTTGATGCGGGTGAAGGAGGAGAGTGCCAAAGTTGGCTTGAAACTCAAGATCAAGAAAACAAAGATCATGGCATCCGGCCCTCTCAATTCCTGGCAAATAGAAGGGGAAGAAATGGAGATAGTGACAGATTTTATTTTCCTGGGCTCCAAGATCACTGCAGATGGGGACTGCAGCAAAGAAATTAAAAGACGTTTGCTCCTGGGGAGGAAAGCTATGGCAAATCTAGACAGCATCCTAAAAAGCAGAGACATCACCCTGCCAACAAAAGTGCGTTTAGTCAAGGCTATGGTCTTCCCAGTTGCAATGTATGGCTGCGAAAGTTGGACCATAAGGAAGGCCGAGCGTCAAAGAATTGAGGCTTTTGAACTCTGGTGCTGGAGAAGACTCTTGCGAGTCCCTTGGACTGCAAGGCGAACAAACCAGTCAGTCCTAGAGGAGATCAGCCCTGACTGCTCCTTAGAAGGCCAGATCCTGAAGATGAAACTCAAATATTTTGGCCACCTCATGAGAAGGAAGGACTCCCTGGAGAAGAGCCTAATGCTGGGAGAGATCGAGGGCAAAAGAAGAAGGGGACGACAGAGAATGAGGTGGATGGATGGAGTCACTGAAGCAGTAGGTGCAAACTTAAATGGACTCCGGGGAATGGTAGAGGACAAGAAGGCCTGGAGGATCATTGTCCATGGGGTCGCGATGGGTCGGACACGACTTCGCACATAACAACAACAACAACTATAAAAGCATGCCAGTACTAAGGAAAAGTTAAGTATGAACAGTTCTTGGGAGCTGATCAATTGCATAGCTAGGCCTTAAGGCTTGGTCAGGATCACAGATAGCTGATGTGTAAATAGGCTCTTGTAAATTTGCATGTTTCACAAAGACTCATGGTTAGGCATTTGAAAAGACTCACTATAACCTGAAAGGCTGTTGTACATATAGCAACACAGACCACAGTAAGACCTGTTCAAATCCATTCCAAGTATGGTTTATCAAATGAAAAAAATGATAGGAATATTACCAGCTTCTAGTAAAAAAACATATCACTATATGTATATACATGTAAAGTAGCCCACATATAAACAAAGAAAACTGATTTCTCTATAAAATTCTAGAAAAATTTCCTGGTCACCCAGACTGGCTCCACTCACTCTCTACCCACTTATACCTTAGCCAACTGTGAATATAGCAAAAGCTGTATAAATTGCATTTCTATGTAAACTGTCCTGAGCCTTCGGGGAGGGCGGTATATAAATGTGAAAAATGAAAATACAATAAGTAAAATACTGATGTCTCCAAACTAATTTTATCAGAGGCGGGTGTCTGGACACGAAACCTCATGCCTTTAATATATCTTTGTTGGTCTTAAAGTTGCCCCTGGGCTCAATTTCTGTTCTTCCAAATCATTGCTTTTAGATACTCAGTTTGGTACTTGTAGTCCATTGACATTTGGAGATCCACAGATTAGCCAACGTAGCTCTAGAGATAAGTAAGGGATGTATTTTAAGACACCACACCCTAATCTTATGTGACTCTAGTTAAGGTGGCATAGACACGCTATGTCACATGACTTTTAAATATCATTATTTCTCTGAGGCTAGAAATCTTTTTATTCTTTGTTTGCTCCGAAATATGGATTATATGGAGACACTCCCCTTATTTTCAGGTTATAGTGAGTCTTTTCAAATGCCTACCCATGAGTCTTTGTAAAACATGCAAATATACAAGAGCTTATTTACATATCAGGCTTGATCAGGATGATAGAAAGCTAGCAGTACCCTTATCATTCATTCATTCATTCATTTGAAAAACCTCCACACTTGTAATGGATTTGCACAGGGAGGAAGGGTCTTACTGTGGTCTGTATTGCTATATGTACTATAGCTTTCCAGGTTATAGTGAGTCTTTTCAAATGCCTACCCATTAGGCTTTGTAAAACATGCAAATTTACAAGAGCTTATTTACATATCAGCTATCTGTCATACTGATTAAACCTGACAGCCTAGCTATGGAATTGACCAGCTCCCAACAACTGTTAATGCTTGACTTTTCCCCAGTACTCGCATGATTTTATATTAGCATGCCTTAATGACTTACCATCCAGGCAGTGGTTCTCAGCCAGCCTAATACCATGACACTTTAATACAGTTCCTCATGTGGTGACCCCCAACAATAACATTATAAGCGTTTTTTTCACAGAAATTAAACTGAAAGTGAGCAATGGCGTGAAGACCCATTGTTTGTTACTGAATATGAATAGTTTTTTTTCTGGCATTTCTCAGTTCACATCTGCTTCTTGTCCCACAATACCAAACTCACTCTCTTCCCCTGTTCCAGAAAGACCTACCCCATCCGCTTATATGTGAATCAAGAAGTTTTTTCAATGTTTTGTGGTGAAATTATGCACATTAGGACACGTGCAGGATGCTTATATGCAAGTATGTACTATATATGGAGGTACCTTCTTTTATAGTAGAAGCTAGCAGTATCCCTATCATTTTTCTAGTTGGATAAGCCTACCCACTTGTGAGATACTTACCCAGCTGTTTTAGCATGGTCTGTGTTGCTATATGTACAACAGCCTTTCAGGTTATAGTGAGTGTTTTCAGATACCTACCCATGAGTCTTTGTGAAACATGCAAATTTACACAAGCTTATTTTCATATCAGCTATCTATCACCCTGATCGAGCCTTAAGGTCTAGCTATGCATCTGACCAGCTCCCAACAACTCTTCTTACTTGTTAGCATGCCTTAATGAATTACCATCTAAATCAGTAGTTCTCAACCTTCCTAATGCCATGACCCTTTAATACAGTTCCCCATGTTGTGGTGACCCCCAGCCATAAAATTATGCAAGTGTTTTTTTCACATAAATTCAACAGAAAAGGAGCAATGGTGTAAAGATCTGTTGTTTGTTATTGAATATAGATTGTTTTTTTAACAACACCTTTTCAGGTTACAGTGAGTCTTTTTGAATGCCTACCCATGAATCTTTGTGAAATATGCAGATTTATAAGAGCTGTATTTATATATCGGCTATCTGTCATCCTGATCAAGCCTCATGGCCTAGCTATGCATCTGACCAGCTCCCAAGAATTGTTCAGTACTAGTATGCTTTTCTATTAGCATGCCTTAATGACTTACCTTCTAGAGCAGGGGTAGTCAAACTGCGGCCCTTCAGATGTCCCTAGACTACTGTTCCCAGGAGCCCCTGCCAGCGAATGCAAGGGTGGCCAATCTGGGGTTCTCCAGATCTTCATGGACTACAATTCCCATGAGCTCAGGGGAATTGTAGTCCATTGACATCTGGAGCCAAACGGCCCAGATGCAACAAGAAGCTCTGCTCTCAGGCCCGCCTGTGTTCCTTCCCTCAAATCATGTGTTTTCTTGGCTTCTCCCCCACCCTTCTCTCCAAGGGGGACCCAAAGTGGTCCGCATCCCTTTACTGGTGTCTCTAAATAAAAAATATTTTAAGGAGGGTGCTTGTACACGAAACCTTATGCCTTGACAAAATCTTTGTAGGTCTTAATGGTGCCCCCAGACTCAATTTTGGTTCTTCCAAATCATTGGTTTTCATTACTCAGTTCGTACCCTGCCCTTCTCTCCAAGGGGGCCCCCAAAGCGGCCGACATCACTCCTCTTCCATTTCATCCACAAAACAACCTTGTGGTGTAGATCGAGATAGAGCTTTCGTCGCCTGCCTGAAGCAGCGGAAAAGAGGGAGATCGGCATGGTGGGACAAGAGGCAGAACTGAATTGAGAAACTACGGGGGGGGGGGGGACAATCATGAACAATGGATCTTCGTGCCATTGTTCAGTTTCAGAGCATAATCTTTGGAGGTCACCACAACATGAAGAACTGTATTAAAAGGTCATGACATTATTAAGGTTGAGAACCACTGATCTAGAGCAAAGGTGGCCAATCTGTGGTTCTCCAATTGTTCATGGACTACAATTCCCATGAGCTCCTAGGACTAGAATTCCCATGCATTAACACCTGGAGATCCACAGATTGGCCAACCTAGCTCTAGAGCAGGAGTAATCAAACCACGGCCCTCCAGATGTCCGTGGACTACAATTTGCACTGGGAGGAAGCTTTTTTACTGTGGTCTGTATTGCTATATGTATAATAGCTTTTCAGGTTATAGTGAGTCTTTTCAAATGCCTACCCATGAGTCTTTGTAAAACATGCAAATATACAAGAGCTTATTTACATATCAGCTATCTGTCATCCTGACCAAGCCTTAAGGCCTAGCTATGCAACTGACCAGCTCCCAATCACTGGTCATACTTGACTTTTCCTTAGTACTGGCATGCTTTTATATTAGCATGCCTTAATGACTTACCATCTAGAGCAGGGGTAGCCAAACTGCGGCCCTCCAGATGTTCATGTGAGCTCATGGGAATTGTAGTCCATGGACATCTGGAGGGCCGCAGTTTGACTACTTCTGATCTAGAGTAAGGGTGGCCAATCTGTGGCTCTCCAGATGTTCATGGACTACAATACTTGATTTGCTCCAGAATATGGATTGTCCTATATACTCACATAAAAGCCTAATTTTCAGCCCTTTTTTAAAGATGAAATAGACCCCCCCCCCTCGGCTTATATGTGAGCATAAGAATCCCACCTGCCAGACAAGACAGGAGGGTGGGGTGGGAGAGATGTATACTTACCTGAAAAAGCAGAGCAGGAACAAATTAAATACACAGCAAGCCCGGGAGGGAAGGGGAGGGAAAGAACAGTCTCCGCCCCCCTCCATGCCCCTAGAGACAGAAGGAGTCCGAGGGAAAGAGGGAGGAGGAGGGTTGGGCCGCAGTTTGACTACCCCTGCTCTAGATGGTAAGTCATTAAGTCATACTAACATAAAAGCATGCCAGTACTAAGGAAAAGTCAAGTATGAACAGTTCTTGGGAGCTGATCAATTGCATAGCTAGGCCTTAAGGCTTGGTCAGGATCACAGATAGCTGATGTGTAAATAGGCTCTTGTTAATTTGCATGTTTCATAAAGACTCATGGGTAGGCATTTGAAAAGACTCACTATAACCTGAAAGGCTGTTGTGCATATAGCAACACAGACCACAGTAAGACCTGTTCAAATCCATTGCAAGTATGATTTTTCAAATGAAAAAATGATAGGAATATTACCAGCTTCTAGTAAAAAAACATATAACTATATGTATATACATGTAAACTAGCCCACATATAAACTAAGAGAACTGATTTCTCTATAAAATTCTAGAAAAATTTCCTGGTCACCCAGACTGGCTCCACTCACTCTCTACCCACTTAGACCTTAGCCAACTGTTAAGATATCAAAAGCTGTATAAATTGCATTTCTATGTAAACTGTCCTGAGCCTTCGGGGAGGACAGTATATAAATGTGAAAAATGAAAATACAATAAATAGAATGCTGATGTCTCCAAATTAATTTTATCAGAGGGGGGTGTCTGGACACGAAACCTCATGCCTTTAATATATCTTTGTTGGTCTTAAAGTTGCCCCTGGGCTCAATTTCTGTTCTTCCAAATCATTGGTTTTAGATACTCAGTTTGGTACTTGTAGTCCATTGACATTTGGAGATCCACAGATTAGCCAACTCAGCTCTAGAGATAAGTAAGGGATGTATTTTAAGACACCACACCCTAATCTTATGTGGCATAGACACCCTATGTCACATGACTTTTAAATATCATTATTTCTCTGAGGCTAGAAATCTTTTTATTCTTTGTTTGCTCCAAAATATGGATTATATGGAGACACTCCCCTTATTTTCAGGTTATAGTGAGTCTTTTCAAATGCCTACCCATGAGTCTTTGTAAAACATGCAAATATACAAGAGCTTATTTACATATCAGATATCTGTCATCCTGACCAAGCCTTAAGGCCTAGCTATGGAATTGACCAGCTCCCAATCACTGTTAATACTTGACTTTTCCTTAGTACTGGCATGCTTTTATATTAGTATGCCTTAATGACTTACCATCTAGAGCAGGGGTAGACAAACTGCAGCCCTCCAGATATTCATGTGAGCTCATGGGAATTGTAGTCCATGGACATCTGGAGGGCTGCAGTTTGACTACCCCTGCTCTAGAGTTATGCAAGAGAGGCAAGAGCTTATTTACATATCAGGCTTGATCAGGATGATAGAAAGCTAGCAGTACCCTTATCATTCATTCATTCATTCATTTGAAAAACCTCCACACTTGTAATGGATTTGCACAGGGAAGAAGGGTCTTACTGTGGTCTGTATTGCTATATGTACAATAGCTTTCCAGATTATAGTGAGTCTTTTCAAATGCCTACCCATTAGGCTTTGTAAAACATGCAAATTTACAAGAGCTTATTTACATATCAGCTATCTGTCATCCTGACCAAGCCTTAAGGCCTAGCTATGGTATTTTATTAGCATCCTTTAAAAATGTACCATCTAGAGCAAGGGAGGCCAACCTGTGGTCCTCCAGATGTTCATGGACTACAATTCCCATGAGCTCCTAGGACTATAATTCCCAGTTGACATCTGGAGAGCCACAGATTGACCATCCTAGTTCTAGAGTTATGTAAGGGAAGTATCTTAAGATATCAAACTCTGATCTTATGTGACTGCAGTGCAGGTGTTGTGTCACATGACTTTTAAATATAATTATTTTTCTGGGGGTAGTCTTGTTAAGGGGGGAGGTGGAGTCTGTTCTTTCCCTCCCCTTCCACTCTCCCTGACGGGCTTGCTGCGTCTCTACTTCATTACTGCCTCTGCTTATTCAGGTAAGAATACTTGTCTGCAACCCCTGCCCTGTTGTCTTGTCTGGTAGCTGATTTTTTTATACCCGCATATAAACTGGGGGAGACTTTTTCAGCTTTAAAAAAGGGCTGAAATACTCCGCTTATATGCGAGTATATATGGCAATCCATATTTTGGAGCAAACAAAGAATTAAAAGATCTCTAGCCTCAGAAAAATAATTATATTTAAAAGTCAGGTGACATGGTGAGTTTACAACACCTGCACTGCAGTCACATGACATCAGAGTGTGGTATCTTAAGATATCTCCCTTGCATAACTTAGAGCTACGAAGGCCAATCTGTGACTCCAGATGTCAATGGACTACAATTCCCCTGAGCTCATGGGAATTGTAGTCCATGAAGATCTGGAGAACCACAGATTGTCCACCCTTGCTCTAGATGCTAAGTTGTTAAGGCATGCTAACATAAAAGCATGCCAGTACTGAGGAAGAGTCAATTATGAATAGTTGTTGGGAGCTTGTCAGATGCATAGATAGGCCATCAGGCTTGATCAGGATGACAGATAGCTAATATGTAAATAAGCTCTTGTAAATTTGCATGTTCCACAAAGACTCATGGGTAGCCATTTGAAAAGACTCACTGTAACCTTAAAGACTGTTGTACATACAGCAACACCAACCACACTAAAGCAAAAGACTAAAGCTATGCCAATGCATTTTAAATGTGGTAGTTTATCTCACTGGCAGAATGATAGAGCTATTATTAGCTTCTAATAATTAAAAAGTAACTCCCTATATTCTATGTTTTAGACCAAACAATGAATTAAAAGACTTTTACCCTTAGGAGAACATATAATGAAAATTCTTGTGACATAAGGTGTTTATGCTACCTGTACTTCAGTTATATAAGATCAGAATTTGGTATTTTAAGGCAGGGGTAGTAAACCTGTGGTTTTCTAAATGTTCATGGACTACAATTCCCATGAGCCCATGACATTTGTAGTCCATGGACATCTGGAGGACCATAGGTTGACTACCTCTTTTTTAAGATATCTCCCTTATATAACTCTAGAGCTAGGGTGGGCAATCTGTGGCTATGCAGATGTCAATGAACTACAAGTTCCATGAGGTCATGGGAATTGTAGTCCGTGAACATCTGGAGAACCACAGATTGCCCACCCTTGCTGTAGATCAGTGGTTCTCAACATTAATGCTGCGGCATTTTAATATAGTTCCTCATGTTGTGGTGACCCCCACTTATGCAAGTGTTCTTTCACAGAAATTAAACCAAAAGTGAACAATGGCGTGAAGATTCATTGTTCATGATTGTATATAAATTGGGTTTTTCCCCAGGGTTTCTCAATTCAGTTCTGCCTCTTGTCCCACCATGCTAATCTTACTCTTTTTCTGCTGCTTCAAGCAGGCGACGAATGCTCTAACTCGAACTACACCACAATGTTGTTGTGTGGATGACATGGAAAAGGAATGATGTCGGCCACTTTGGGGCCTTAGAGAGAAGGGCGGGGTATGAACCGAGTAATGAAAACCAATGATTTGGAAGAACCAAAATTGAGTCTGGGGCACCATTAAGACCTACAAAGATTTTGTCAAGGCATAAGGTTTCGTGTACAAGCACCCTCGTTAAAATATTTTTATTTAGAGACACCAGTAAAGGGATGTGGACTACTTTGGGTCCCCCTTGGGGAGAAGCCAAGAAAACACATGATTTGAGGGAGGGAAAATGGGCGGACCTTCTTGTCGCATCTGGGACATTTGGACATTCAAGGTGTGAGCTTTTGTGTGCAGGCACCCTCCCTCAGACAAAATTGATTTGGAGACATCAGTATTTTATTTATTTTATTTATTCACATTTATATACCACTCTTCCCGATAGTTCTGGGCAGTTTACATCGAACAGAAAACTATACAAGAAACCATACATATATATAACTATAACATTAATATTATTAACTGATAATAACAGGGTAACAGGATAACATTAAACAATAATACCAACAGGTCCAGGAGACTTGATGGATTTCGGGGGGGGGGGGGGCAGGGGCCCTGCAGATGTTGTTGATTTGTCTGGCCTCAGCCAAATGCCTGGTGGAAAAGCTCACTTTTGCAGCCCCCCCCCCCCCTGTTTTGGGCAGGATCTATTTTACAATTTCTTCCAACCCTCCTCCTCCCTCTTTCCCTCTGATTCCTTCTGTCTTTAGGGGCATGGGGGGGAGAGGCTGTTCTTTCCCTCCCCTTCCACTGACCCTCCCAGGCTTGCTGTGTCTTTACTTTGTTCCTGCTCTCCTTTTTCAGGTAAGTATACATTTCTCCCACCCCCACCCTCCTGTCTTGTCTGGCAGGTGGGATTCTTATGCCCGCATATAAGCCGAGGGGGGGGGGGGGCTAAAAAGGGCTGAAAAATTAGGCTTTTTATGCGAGTATATAGGACAATCCATATTCTGGAGCAAACCAAGTATTGTAGTCCATGAACATCTGGAGAGCCACAGATTGGCCACCCTTACTCTAGATCAGGGGTAGTCAAACTGCGGCCCTCCAGATGTCCATGGACTACAATTCCCAGAAGCTCCTGCCAGCGAATGCTGAGAGGGGCTTCTGGGAATTGTAGTCCATGGACATCTGGAGGGCCGCAGTTTGACTACCCCTGCTCTAGATGGTAAGTCATTAAGGCATGCTAATACAAAAGCATACTAGTACTGAACAATTCTTGGGAGCTGGTCAGATGCATAGCTAGGCCATGAGGCTTGATCAGGATGACAGATAGCTGATATATAAATAAAGCTCTTATAAATCTGCATATTTCACAAAGATTTATGGGTAGGCATTGGAAAAGACTCACTGTAACCTGAAAAGATGTTGTTAAAAAACAATCTATATTCAATAACAAACAAAAGATCTTTACACCATTGCTCCCTTTCTGTTGAATTTCTGTGAAAAAAACACTTGCATAATTTTATGGCTGGGGGTCACCACAACATGGGGAACTGTATTAAAGGGTCATGGCATTACAAAGGTAAAGGTAAAGGTATCCCCTATGCAAGCACTGGGTCATGTCTGACCCTTGGGGTGACGCCCTCTAGCGTTTTCATGGTAGACTCAATACGGGGTGGTTTGCCAGTGCCTTCCCCAGTCATTACCGTTTACTCCCCAGCAATCTGGGTACTCATTTTACCGACCTTGGAAGGATGGAAGGCTGAGTCAACCTTGAGCCGGCTGCTGGGATCGAACTCCCAGCCTCATGGGCAAAGCTTTCAGACAGCAGCCTTACCACTCTGCACCACAAGAGGCTCTTATGAAGGTAGAGAACTACTAATTTAGATGGTAATTCATTAAGGCATGCTAACAAATAAGAAGAGTTGATGGGAGCTGGTCAGATGCATAGCTAGACCCTAAGGCTTGATCAGGATGGCAGAAAGCTGATATGTAAATAAGCTATTATAAATTTGCATGTTTCACAAAGACTCATGGGTAGGCATTCACAAAGACTCACTATAACCTGAAAGGATATAGCATGTAATAGCAACACAGACCACACTAAAACAGGCCTGAAAATCAATCTCAAATGTGGAGTTTTTTCATGTCAAAGAGTGATAGGGCTACTACTTTTATAAATGTGTGTGTTTCACAATGATTCATGGTAAACATTTGGAAAGACTTACTATAATTTATTAGGGTGTTTTACATATAACAACACAGACCACACTAAAACAGTTGTGCAAATTCATTGCAAGTGGGGAGGTTTTTCCAATTGTAAGTACAGTAGGGCTATTAGTAGTGTCTAATAAAACATCGGTCCCTAACCTTTTTATCACCGGGGACCACTCAACGCCTTTTACTGAGGCCCGGTGGGGGGGGGGGGTAGTTTACTCCTCTACTCTCAACCACTGCCCTAGCGCTCTCTGATTGCTATGGTAATGTTTAAACATCCCTTCAAAATAAGATACAGACACACCACAACAATGAAGTGTGTTGTAAAGGGCAGGGGGGGGGGGAGAAGGCGTCCTTCAGGGCCCACCTCCAATTAGTCGAAGGATCACATGTGGTCTGCGGCCCACAGGTTGGGGATCGCTATAATAAAAGACAAGATGTATTCATATACTGTATACACTCCTATGTAAGCTGACCTGCCTATAAACCAAGTACCAAATGGAGAACCACAGATTGCGCACCTTTGCTCTAGATCAGTGGTTCTCAACCTTCGCAATACCACGACCCTTTCATGTAGTTCCTCATGTTGTGGTGACCCCCAAACATAAGATTATGCAAGTGTTCTTTCACAGAAATTAAACCAAAACTGACCAGTGGCATGAAGATCCATTGTTCATGATTGTATATAAATAGGTGTTTTTTTCCAGAGTTTATCAATTCAGTTCTGCTTCTTGTCCCACCATGCCGATCTCCCTCTTTTCCGCTGCTCCAGGTGATGGACGCTCTATCTCAATCTACCCCACAAGGCTGTTGTGCAGATGAAATGGAAGATGAGTGATGTCGGCCACTTTGGGGCACCCCTAGAGAGAAGGGTGGGGTACAAACTATCTAAAACCAATGATTTGGAAGAACAGAAATTGAGGCCAGGGGCAACTTTAAGACCAACAAAGATATATTAAAGGCAAGAAGTTTCGTGTCCAGACACTCTCCGTCAGACAAAATTAATTTGGAGACATCAATATTTTATTTATTGTATTTTAATTTTTCACATTTATATACCGCCCTCCCCGAAGGCTCAGGACGGTTTACAAAAAACTGCAATCTATACAAGAAACCATACACGAAAATAAATATCTTTATACAGCTTTCGCTGTATTCAGTTGGCTAAGGGCTAAGTGGGCGGAGAGTGGGTGGGGCCAGTCTGGGTGACCAGGACAGACAGCAGTTCTAGCCAATCGGGTGAGGGCACAATCTAGGCCCTCACCAGCACAGGCCAGAAAGGCTTTGAGGCCCTCACCAGGACAGGCCAGAAAGCCATGGGGAAGCTGTAGGACACAAGGCCATGGGTGTGCTTCTAGGCCTGAGCGGAAGGCCATGCCAATGCCAGGGGGGAGGGGGGAAAGCATGCCTTCCCCTCGGACCTAGAAGCACACGGGGGGGGGGGCTTTCAAATCTAGTAACATTAATATTAGAATTTATTTGGAGACATCAGTAAAGGGATGTGAATCAATTTAGGTCCCACTTGGAAGGAAGGGGGGGCAAGAAAACCCATGATTTGGAGGAGGCAACACACGCGGGCCTGAGAGCAGGGCTTCTCATTGCGTCTGGGCCGTCTGCCCTCCGACACCACTCTCCACCCAGCTGGTGCCTGATCCAGAGCTGCTTGCCCTGGTGCGACCGCTGTTAAACGGTCACTCAACTCTCAAAGGGTGGATCTTGCTGGGTAGATCAAGATACAGCGTCATCTGTTTCGTAAGGCGGAAAAGAGGGAGATCGGCATCATGGGACAAGAGGCAGAACTGAATTGAGAAACCCCAGAAAAAAACCTATTTACATACAATCACAAACAATGGATCTTCACACCATAGCTCACTTTAATTTCTCTGAAAAAAACCTTTGCATAATTTTATATTGGGGGGTCACCACAACATTGGGAACTTTAATAAAGGGTCATGGTATTAGGCACGTTGAGAAGCACTGCTCTAGATGGTAACTCATTAAGGCATGCTAATATAAATGCATGCCAGTACTGAGGAAAATTCAAGTGTGAACAGTTGTTGGGAGCTGGTCAGATCCATAGAAAGGTCATCAGGCTCGATCAGGGTGACAGATAGCTGATATGAAAATAAGCTTGTGTAAATTTGCATGTTTCACAAAGACTCATGGGTAGGTATCTGAAAACACTCACTATAACCTGAAAGGCTGTTGTACATATAGCAACACAGACCATGCTAAAGTAGCTATGCAAATGCCTCACAAATGGGGAGCCTTACCCAACTAGAAGAATGATAGGGATACTGTTAGCTTCTACTATAAGTGAAGGTACCTCCATATCCAGTACATATTTGCATATGAGTATCCTGATGTGCATAATTTCACCACAAAATGCTGAAAAAACTTCTTGATTCACATAAAAGCTGATGGGGTAGGTCTTTCTGGAACAGGGGAAGAGAGTGAGATTGGTATTGTGGGACAAGAAGCAGATGTGAACTGAGAAATGCCAGAAAAAAACCAAATTATATTCAGTAACAAACAATGGATCTTCATGCCATTGCTAACTTTGAGTTTAATTTCTGTGAAAAAACATTTACATAATTTTATGGTTGGGGTCACCACAACATGGGGAACTGTATTAAAGGGTCATGACATTAGGAAGGTTGAGATCCACTGCTCTAGATGGTAAGTCCATGAAGATCTGGAGAAGAACAGATTGGCCACCCTTGCTCTAGATCAGGGGTAGTCAAACTGCGGCCCTCCATATGTGCACGGACTACAACTCCCATGGGAATTGTAGTCCATGGACCTCTGGAGGGATGCAGTTTGACTACCCCTGCTCTAGATGGTGAGTCATTAAGGCATGCTAATATAAAAGCATGTGAGTACTGAGGAAAAGTCAAGTAGGAGGAGTTGTTGGGAGTTGGTCAGATGCATAGAAAGGCCATCAGGTTTAATCAGTATGACAGATAGCTGATATGTAAATAAGCTCTTTTAGCTTTGCATGTTTCACAAAGACTCATGGGTAGGCATTTGAAAAGACTCACTATTACCTGAAAGGATGTTGTACATATATCAACACAGACCATGCTAAAGCAGCTGTGCAAATCTACCACAAGTAGGGAAGTTTGTCAAGCTTAAGGAATTGTCAAAGTAATGTGAGTTTCTAATTAATGAGAAGGTGCCTCCATATAAGCTGACCTGCATGAAAGTTGGGGCAATTAATTACATCTCAAAATGCTGGAAAAAATAATTGACTCACATATAAGCTGAGGATAGTGTTTGATTTTTCTCCTTTCCCCCCTTCCCCCCTCCCCCCATTTTGGGTAGGATGTTTTTTTTTTCCTTTTCTTCCCGCCCTCCTCCTCCTCCTCCTCCTTTAAAAGGCATGTGACGCTGGGTGTTTACACCAGCTGCATTGCTGTCACATAAGATCAGAGTATGGTATCTTAAGATAAATCCCTTGCATAACTCTAGAACTATGGTGGCCAATGTGTGGATCTCCAGATGAGCTCATGAGAATTGTAGTCCGTGAACATCTGGAGAACCACAGATTGGACATCCTTGCTCTAGAGCAGGGGTAGTCGAACTGCGCTCCTCCAGATGTCCATGGACTACAATTCCCATGAGCTCACATGAACATCTGGAGGGCTGCAGTTTGTCTACCCCTGCTCTAGATGGTAAGTCATTAAGGCATGCTAATATAAAAGCATGCCAGTACTGAGGAAAAGTCAAGTATGAACAGTGATTGGGAGCTGGTCAAGTGCATAGCTAGGCCTTAAGGCTTGGTCAGGATGACAGATAGCTGATATGTAAATAAGCTCTTGTATATTTGCATGTTTTACAAAGACTCATGGGTAGGCATTTGAAAAGACTCACTATAACCTGAAAAGCTATTATACATATAGCAATATAGACCACAGTAAGACCCCTCCTCCCTGTGCAAATCCATTACAAGTGTGGAGGTTTTTCAAATGAAAGAATGATAGTATTACTAGTTTCTAGTAAAAAAGAGCATCACCATATACATATAAGCTAACCCACATATAAACTGAGGGAGCTGATTTCTCTATAAAATGCTGGAAAAATGTATTGATTCTCACATAAACTGAGGGTGGTGTTTGGCTTTTTTCTTCATAGAATCATAGAGTTGGAAGGGGCCATACAGGCCATCTAGTCCAACCCCCTGCTCAACGCAGGATCAGCCCTAAGCATCCTAAAGCATCCAAGAAAAGTGTGTATCCAACCTTTGCTTGAAGACTGCCAGTGAGGGGGAGCTCACCACCTCCTTAGGCAGCCTATTCTTCTTTCCTCCCCTACACATAAGGGGAATGTCTCCATATAATCCATATTTTGGAACAATGAATTAAAAGATTTCTAGCTTCAAAAAATTATTATATTTAAAATTCATGTGACACAGGGCGTTTACACCACCTGCACTGCAGTCACATAAGATCAGAGTGTGGTGTCTTAAAATACTTCCCTTGCATAACTCTAGAGCTAGGTTGGCCAATCTGTGGATCTCCAGATGTTAATGCATGGGAATTGTAGTCCTATGAGCTCATGGGAATTGTAGTCTATGAACAATTGGAGAACCACAGATTGACCACCTTTGCTCTAGATCAGTGGTTCTCAACCTTAATAATGCCACGACCCTTTAATACAGTTCCTCATGTTGTGACCTCCAAAGATAAGATTATGCACCGAAACTGAACATTGGCGTGAAGATCCATTGTTCATGATTGTATATAAATTGGGTTCCCCCCCCCCGTAGTTTCTCAATTCAGTTCTGCCTCTTGTCCCACCATGCCGATCTCCCTCTTTTCCACTGCTTCAGGCAGGCGACGAAAGCTCTATCTCGATCTACACCACAAGGTTGTTTTGTGGATGAAATGGAAGAGGAGTGATGTCGGCCACTTTGGGGGCCCTCTTGGAGAGAAGGGCAGGGTACGAACCGAGTAATGAAAATTAATGATCTGGAAGAACCCAAATTGAGTCTGGTTGCACCATTAAAACCTACAAAGATTTTGTCAACGCATAAGGTTTCGTGTACAGGCACCCTCCCTCAGACAAAATTTATTTAGAGACATCAGCAAAGGGCTGTGGACCACTTTGGGTCCCCCTTGGAGAGAAGGGTGGGGGAGAAGCCATGAAAACACATGATTTGAGGGAGGGAACATGGGCGGGCCTGAAAGCAGAGCTTCTTGTCGCATCTGGGCCGTTTGGCCTCAGACACATCTCTCAACCCAGCACGTGCCAGATCCAAAGCTGCTCACCCTGCTGGGGCACCTGTGAAAAGATCATTCGCCTCTCAAGGGGGTCCCAACGCCCAGGTTGATAACCACTGCTCTAGATGGTAAGTCATTAAGGCATGCTAACATAAAGGGCATACCAGTACTGAGGAAGAGTCAAGTATGAATAGTTGTTGGGAGCTGGTCAGATGCATAGAAAGACCATCAGGCTTCATCCGTACGACAGATAGCTGATATGTAAATAAGCTCTTGTAGATTTGCATATTTCACAAAGTCTCATGGGTGGGCATTTGAAAAGACTCACTATAACCTGATAGGCTATTGTACATATATCAACACAGACCATGCTAAAGCAGCTATGTGAATCTATCACAAGTGGGGAGGTTTGTCAAGCTTAAGGAATTGTCAAGGTAATGTAAGTTTCTAATTAATGAGAAGGAGCCCCCATATACTCACATATAAGCTGATGTGAATGACAGCTGGGACAATTAATTACAGTTCAAAATGGTGGAAAAATGATTGACTCACATATAAGTTGAGGATAGTGTTTGATTTTTCTCCTTCCCCCTCTTTTTGGGCAAGTTCTGTTTTTTTCCCCCTTTTTCCCACACTTCTACTCTTCCTCCTCCTCCTCCTTTAAAAGGCATGTGACGCTGGGTGTTTACACCAGCTGCGCTGCTGTCACATAAGATCAGAGTAGGGTATCTTAAGATAAATCCCTTGCATAACTCTAGAACTATGGTGGCCAATGTGTGGATCTCCAGATGAGCTCATGAGAATTGTAGTCCGTGAACATCTGGAGAACCACAGATTGGACATCCTTGCTCTAGAGCAGGGGTAGTCGAACTGCGCCCCTCCAGATGTCCGTGGACTACAATTCCCATGAGCTCACATGAACATCTGGAGGGCCGCAGTTTGACTACCCCTGCTCTAGATGGTAAGTCATTAAGGCATGCTAACATAAAAGCATGCAGGTACTAAGGAAAAGTCAAGTATGAACAGTTCTTGGGAGCTGGTCAATTGCATAGCTAGGCCTTAAGGCTTGGTCAGGATGATAGATAGCTGATATGTAAATAAGCTCTTGTAACTTTGCATGTTACAAAGACTCATGGGTAGGCATTTGAAAATACTCAGGGCCTTTTCGCACAGGGATCTTTGTTGCAAATTGTTTGCGGAATGAAAAATCGCCATTTAAAATAGTGGAATTCGTCGTTATGCATACCTGCCTTTGTAGTGGAATCAGTTGCGTTTTTTAGCGTTTCCCACAGGCTTCCGGTCTCGGCAGAAATCGCTAGAAAGGAAGCGCTATTGCCAAGCTCGTCCCGCCCCTGGCCGTCAAGCAGCCAATGGGCAGCCGTTAGCATGCTCCCAAACAGCCCCTTTCCCTTTAAGAAAGGTTTTTTTAAAAAAAAAACGACCCATAGCAACGAATCTAGGTAGATTCGTTGCTACGGAGAGACCCATCCAGCTGCCTAATGTGAGCTGTCGTTTGATTGTATGATCGTTTGCACGCTGCCTCGAGTGATAAAAAAAAAATCCCCCCCCCCCTCTCACGGGCACGATTTTCGGCTGAATTTATTTGTAAAAAATAAAGGGACTTTATTTCAGCAAACGGGCTTTTCAGTGGTTTGTGCTTAGTGACTAAAGGTGAAGGACTGAAGCCAGGGAAGCCTCTAAACAGAAAGAGGCTCGCCGGTGCGTTTATCCCCGCTCGCTCGGAGAAAAAAAAATGGCGATCGCTTCGCCGGAAGTTTGGAGGAGAGAGCCAGGGGGAGGGACTTTGAAGAACCAGCAACAATGGTAACGCACAGGTCTTTAGCGCTACTGTTGCAGATTGGTTGCAGGAGTGTATCGCTATCCGGAGGGTGAATCCACTTTTCTGGATTCCCCTGAAAGCGCCACAACGAAGCGCTTTTTGCTGATTGGTTTCAGGATTGTTGCAGATTGTCTACGACGTCGTGGGTTATGGCAAATTAGTAGCGTTTCCAAATAGCAACCATTCTGCTACTTTGAAGCCGTGCAAAATGGCCTTCACTGTAACCTGAAAAGCTGTTGTACATATAGCAATACAGACCACAGTTAGAGCTCCCCTTCCCTGTGCAAATCCATTATAAGTGTGGAGGTTTTTCAAATGAATGAATGATAAGGGTACTGCTAGCTCCCCAGTGTTGAGTGGTCCCCGGTGATAAAAAGGTTGGGGACCAATGTTTTATTAGACACTACTAATAGCCCTACTATACTTTCAATTGGAAAAATCTTCCCACTTGCAATGAATTTACACAACTGTTTTAGTGTGGTCTCTGTTGCTATGTGTAGAACACCCTAATAAATTATAGTAAGTCTTTCCAAATGTCTACCATAAGTCATTGTGAAACACACAAATTTATAGAAGTAGTAGTCCTATCACTCTTTGAGATGAAAAAACTCCACATTTGAGATTGATTTTCAGGCCTGTTTTAGTGTTGTCTGTTTTGCTATTACATGCTATATCCTTTCAGGTTATAGTGAGTCTTTGTGAATGCCTACCCATGAGTCTTTGTGAAACATGCAAATTTATAATAGTTTGTTTACATATAAGCTATCTGTCTTCCTGATCAAGCCTTAGGGTCTAGCTATGCATCTGACCAGCTCCCAACAACTCCTCTTACTTGTTAGCATGCCTTAATGAATCACCATCTAAATCAGTAGTTCTCTACATTCATAAGCATCTGGAGGGCCTTCATAATACATATAGCAACACAGACCACGCTAAAACAGCTTTGAAAATCCATCACAAGTGGGGAGGTTTTTCCAGCTCAAAGAACGACAGGGCTACTGCTAGGTTCTAATAAAAGAGAAGGTCTCTCCACACATTGTATATACTTGCATATAAGCTGACCCACAGGAAAGCTGGGGCAACTCATTACACCACAAAATGCTGAAAAACCTAATTGACTCACATATAAGTGCAGAGTACTGTTTGGCTTTTTTCCTTTCTTCCCCTCCCCCTCTTTTGGGGCAGGATCTGTTTATCCCTTTTCTTCCCCTCCTCCTCCTCCCTCTTTCCCTCTGAGCCCTCGTGCTTTTTATATCCAGTCATGTGCTTCTTCCCTTCTTCATAGCTCAGTGTTCTGTTCCTTCCACATTTCATTTGTCCTCTAAAGGCATTTCTTCCTCCTGCTCTCTGTTGTCCCTCAGATAAAGAGGCTTCAGAGCTTCCCTCAGCAGCAACAAGTGCTAGCCTCAATTAGGGCAATGAGGGGGGAGGTGGAGACTGTTCTATCCCTCCCCTTCCACTCTCCCTCATGGCTTGCTGCGTCTCTACTTCATTACTGCCTCTGCTTACTCAGGTAAGAATACTTGTCTGCAACCCCTGCCCTGCTGCCTTGTCTGGTAGCTGATTTTTTTTTATACCCACATATAAAGCTGAGGGAGACTTTTTCAGCTTTAAAAGAGGGCTGAAAAACTCTGCTTATATGTGAGTATATACGGCAATCCATATTTTGGAGCAAACAAAGAATTAAAAGATCTCTAGCCTCAGCAAAATAATTATATTTAAAAGTCATGTGACATGGTGTGTTTACAACACCTGCACTGCAGTCACATAAGATCAGAGTGTGGTATCTTAAGATATCTCCCTTGCATAACTCTAGAGCTAGGTTGGCCAATCTGTGGATCTCCAGATGTCAATGGACTACAATTCCCATGAGCTCATGGGAACTGTAGTCCATGAAGATCTGGAGAACCACAGATTGTCCACCCTTGCTCTAGATGGTAAGTCATTAAGGCATGCTAACATAAAAGCATGCCAGTACTGAAGAAGAGTCAATTATGAATAGTTGTTGGGAGCTTGTCAGATAGATAGCTGATATGTAAATAAGCTCTTGTAAATTTGCATGTTTCTCAAAGACTCATGGGTAGGCATTTGAAAAGTCTCACTATAACCTGAAAGATTGTTGTACATATAGCAACACAGAGCACACTAAAACAGTTGTGCAAATACCTCACAAGTGGGGTGATCTTTGTAACAGAAAGAAGGATAAGACTACTATTAGCTTCTATTGAAAGTGGATGTGTTTCTCTATACCCCATATACTTACATGTAACCTGACCTGCTTTTAAACTGAAGCCCCTAATTTCACCACAAAATGACAGAAAACATATTGACTCATATATAAGCCAAGGCTGGTGTTTGGATCTTTCTTTTTTCTTCCCTTCCCCCTGTTTTGAGCAGAAACTTTCCCCCCTATTTTCCCACCCTTCTCTTCCCTCTTTCCCATCCTCCTCCTCCCTCTTTCTCTATGACCCCTCATGCCTTTTTGTATCTAATCATCTGTTCCCCTTCTTCTCAGCCATGTGTTCTGTTCCCCCCACTTTTCATTCCTTGTCTCAGGGCCTTTCCTCCTTCTGATCCAGGGGCTTAAGAGCTTCCCTCAGCAGCAAAAACTGCTAGCCTTTTTAAGGCAGTGGGGGGGGGGGAGACAGAGAGTGTTCTTTCCCTCCCCTTCCACTCTTCCTCCCTGGCTTGCTGCATCTCTACTTCTTCCTGCTTCTGCTTCTTCAGTATACTTGTCTCCCACCCCAGCCCTCCTTTCCTCTCTGGCAGGGGGGGTTGATTACACCCGCATATAAGCCGTGGGTGACTTTTTCAGCTTTAAAAAAAGGGTTGAAAAACTTGGCTTATATGCGAGTATATACAGAAATCCATATTTTGGGAGGAGGAGGGGAGGAGGGGAAAGAAGGAAGAGGAGGATTGGAAGAAAAAGACTCATTAGCCAGATTTCTGGAAGCAGTGATGGGATGGCTCAAGCCGAGCCATCTGAAACTCAATCCTTCGAAGACGGTAGACCTATGGCTTAGTAGGAGAGGTCCCAGCAAGGAAGCACAATTGTCCTGCCTGGATGGGGTGCAACTATCAGCAGCACAGTCAGCCAGGGACTTGGATGTGATCTTGGAGGCCTCCCTCTCCATGGAGGAACAGGTCACTAGCAAGGTTGGCGTTCTTTCACCTGCGGCAAGCTAAGCTACTAGCACCCTATCTTGCCCCAGAGTACTTGGCCACAGTGATCCATGTGAAGGTCACCTCTAGAATAGATTTCTGCAACTTGCTCTATACAGGTCTGTGCTTACCCCTGCTCTAGAAACTCCAATTGGTATAGAATGCATCAGCCAGGGTCCTCACAGGAACACCCCGGAGGGCCTGTGCTTCCACAGCTGCACTGGTTACCAAATGTATTCCAGATCAGGCTTAAAGTCTTGGTAATGGCCTTTAAGGCCCTATGTGGGCTGGGCACTGCATACTTTCTCTGTTTATGCCCCCCCCCCCCCCGAGAGCACTCCACTCCACAAATTCCAACAAACTGAGGATCCCTGGCCCCAAGGAAGTGCATTTGGCCTCAACCAGAGCCAGGGATTTCTCTGTCCTGGCCCTCACTTGGTGGAATAAGCTCTGAGAAGGGATCAGGGCCCTATCAGAACTGAAGCAGTTCTGCAGGGCCTGCAAAATGGAGCTCTTCTGCCAAGCTTTTGGTTGAGATCAAGAGAGCAACACCAGCCCAGAAGCCCCCTCCCAACTCCCAACTGTCAGCAACGCCCAACAGATACAACCGTAGGGCGACTCCTGACCCAGACACCCCTTAAATGAAAGCAGCACTCACAGCTGAGTGGCTAATGGTTAAGCGTTACACAATTTACGATGGTAAAATGTTATTGTGTTCAAAATGTTAAGTTCAAAGCTATTGGTATCTCCTGCATTGTTATGTTAAACTTGTCTGAAAGCCTGTTGCATCTAGGATCGCAGCGGGTGCTAGTAGTGGGCCCCTCCGAGGGCTCTGCCGCCGCCCTACCTGCTGTTCCCTCTTGTGGTTGGGCCGATGGCTTCATAGCCGGTCAGTTTGGCGAGTAGCACTTGAAGTGGTCGTTGTGCTGCCGGCTGGGGCTGATGCACGGTGACTGGGCTGATAGCTCTGGCCATGAGGCTGGCTGAGTGCCTTGCAGCCGGCTTCTGAAGGCGGGCGCTCCAGGGGCCGGCCCAATCTGGGCATGCCTGGATTGGCCCGTACAGGAGGAAGCGCAGGCTGGACACCCGGATGTGTCCTGAACAGCACTCCGCCCATAGGGGTTTTTCACAAATATTAGAGCCACCATTGGTTAGGATGTTGTAAGTTTAAAGCTGTGTTCTCTGTAACGTACTATATCACAACAAACTGTGAGTTACAAACTTTTATTGTAAACTGCTCTGAGACACAAGGGAGGACAGTACAGAAATTTAACAAAATAATAAATAAATACCCTGCCTCTTTTTTTGTTAGTCTTTAAGGTGTAACCGATTCTTGCTTGGCTTACTATAAAACACAGGCTCGTAGACATTGAGGCTCAGAATCTCAGTAGTGTAGCCAATAAAACCTGCCCCCCCCCCCCTGAATTTGATGTTTCTACCTAAAGCAGGTCAGATCGCCCCTAACTTACATCATCTTCTAACTCCAAACCATCAGAGTTTTCCCTCTGGCCAAATGCAATACCGTACCCTCCATAATCCCCCTGGGAATAATCCAAAAAGCACCATTTTCAGATAGATACTGTCTTTGTCAAATATGCAATATCAAAACTGTCCCACATGTTCCCTTCTATTGTCCTTTTTGCATAAGTCTTCATAGAAAACTTTTGAGCCCTATTTTGATAAAGAAGCCGGGACTTCTAGATAATTTTAAGGTTTCCTTCCTTCTGGATAACACCAACAGAAGAAAGAATAGAAACTGTGGCCAAATTATTTGCTAGGTGCCATTAAAGTGCGTCAGGACTGTTGTTGAGGACAACAAGATAGATAATAATAATTTATTTTAACTTCCAATTGGATCCAATTTTGAGTGGTGATGAAAAACCATGTAGGACCAAATTATGGAGTAACTGGAATTTAAATAGCTTGGTTTCTTCTTCAAAATAAATAAATACATAAGATGATTTAGAAAAGAATCTGGAAAAGAAGATGAATGTTTCCTTTCACCCTGAACAAACTTATGCTAACGCTGTTTTCTGAAACTATTTATTTGGAAAGTGAACAGCAGTTATTGCCCAATGTTGTATAGTAGTTAAACAAAAATACATAGGCATGCAATGGTTGCATAACAGCAAACACATTAAAAAAAATGACATGCCACATTCCTTCTCTCACATTTTGCTAATTACATCAACATTTCCTTTGTTTCAAGGCAGTTGGATAGCACCATCTGGTACTAGCAGTTTCCTCTGCGAGCTTCTTAGAAAATTCCCTTAAACCCCATCTGCTCCCTCATGTCAGCTGGGTCTTTGGTGCCCTGCTGTCAGTGTTTAATCTATGGGTAGATTCAAATGGGTAGCCCAAACAATGATGTTCTACGATCCCATCTGAAGAGCATAGGCATATTCCGATGGAGTCAGAGGATGTTTGTTTTCTTGATCAATACGACTCTGTTGCTGATAATAGACTTCAATGTGACTTTTCCACCGATGAGACGTTTGACACCTCTGAAGTTTGATCAGTTATGTTTTGGGGGTGATGGAAGGACTCTTATTCCAAAAATAGCTTAAGAAAGACAGATAATCCTGCCCTTAAATATTCCCCCATTCTTTCATCTCAAATCATTTTTATTTGCTTCTTGTTCGTCCCTTTCTCTCTGGTCTCCCTTGTTTTTCTTTTTTGCTGTACTTGCTGGTGGTATAGGAGAAAACAGCTTAGAATAAACCCCATGGGTGAAGGGAACTCCTACAGCAAATGCTTCCAAGGAAAATAGAGTCCAATAGCACCTTTTAAACCAACAAAAATTGATTCAAGGCATGAGCTTTTGAGTGCAAGCCTCTCTCGGAAAAAAAATCAGAGAGTACACACAGAATAACAGCAATTAAGCCACACCATTAACATAATTTGGACGCTCCAGCAATATGTGGACCGAGAACTTCCAGAAGTACAGGCAGGATTTCGAAGAGGCAGAGGAACTAGAGATCAAATTGCCAACATACGCTGGATCATGGAGAAAGCTAGGGAGTACCAGAAGAACGTCTACTTCTGCTTCATTGACTATGCTAAAGCCTTTGATTGTGTGGAGCACAACAAATTGTGGCAAGTTCTTAAAGAGATGGGAATACCAGAGCATCTTATTTGTCTCTTGAGAAATTTATATGCAGGTCAAGAAGCAACAGTGAGAACTGAACATGGGATCACTGACTGGTTCAAAATTGAGAAAGGAGTTCGGCAAGGCTGTATACTGTCGCCTTGCCTATTTAACTTGTATGCAGAGCACATCATGAGAAATGCGGGATTAGAGGAGTCACAAATTGGGATCAAGATTGCAGGGAGAAATATCAACAACCTCAGATACGCAGATGATACCACCCTAATGGCAGAAAGTGAAGAGGAACTAAAGAGCCTGTTGATGCGGGTGAAGGAGGAGAGTGCAAAAGTTGGCTTGAAACTCAACATCAAGAAAACAAAGATCATGGCATCCGGCCCTCTCAATTCCTGGCAAATAGATGGGGAAGAAATGGAGATAGTGACAGATTTTATTTTCCTGGGCTCCAAGATCACTGCAGATGGGGACTGCAGCAAAGAAATTAAAAGACGCTTGCTCCTGGGGAGGAAAGCTATGGCAAATCTAGACAGCATCCTAAAAAGCAGAGACATCACCCTGCCAACAAAAGTGCGTTTAGTCAAGGCTATGGTATTCCCAGTTGCAATGTATGGCTGTGAAAGTTGGACCATAAGGAAGGCCGAGCATCAAAGAATTGAGGCTTTTGAACTCTGGTGCTGGAGAAGACTCTTGCGAGTCCCTTGGACTGCAAGGCGAACAAACCGGTCAGTCCTAGAGGAGATCAACCCTGACTGCTCTTTAGAAGGCCAGATCCTGAAGATGAAACTCAAATACTTTGGCCACCTCATGAGAAGGAAGGACTCCCTGGAGAAGAGTCTAATGCTGGGAGCGATCGAGGGCAAAAGAAGAAGGGGATGACAGAGAATGAGGTGGCTGGATGGAGTCACTGAAGCAGTAGGTGCAAACTTAAATGGACTCCGGGGAATGGTGGAGGACAGGAAGGCCTGGAGGATCATTGTCCATGGGGTCGTGATGGGTCGGACACGACTTCGCACATAACAATAACAATAAGTCCTCGGTGACAGTCTGGAACCTCTGATTCAAATCTTCTCATAGTTCCCAAAGCTCCCACCCAATTTATGACTCAGTGTCATTTCTCCTGTTTTGTAATCCTGAATTATGATTCAGTCAAGAACGTCCTTCACTGCTGCCATTTAATTATTTCTAGAGTTTTCTCCTGATCAGTTCCTCACCTCCCAAGTATTCCTTTACTTTCTGTCCCACGTGAAACAGTACGTGAAACTTAGTTTTTCATAACAATAATATTTAGCTACATCAGGGCCCTGATCTCCTCCGGGAGCTCATTCCACCAGGTGGGGGCCAGGACAGAGAAGGCTGTGGCCCTGGTTAGAATCATAAAATCATAGAACCATAGAGTTGGAAGGGGCCATGCAGGCCATCTAGTCCAACCCCCTGCTCAACGCAGGATTAGCCCTAAGCATCCTAAAGCATCCAAGAAAAGTGTGTATCCAACCGTTGCTTGAAGACTGCCAGTGAGGGGGAGCTCACCACCTCCTTAAGCAGCCTATTCCACTGCTGAACTACTCTGACTGTGAATTCCCCCCCCCCCTGATATCTAGCCTATATCGTTGTACTTGAAGTTTAAACCCATTACTGCATGTCCTCTCCTCCGCAGCCAGCAGAAACAGCATCCTGCCCTCCTCCAAGTGACAACCTTTCAAATACCTAAAGAGGGCTATCATGTCCCCTCTCAACCTCCTTTTCTCCAGGCTGAACATTCCCAAGTCCCTCAACCTATCTTCATAGGGCTTGGTCCCCTGGCCCCAGATCATCTTCATCACTCTCCTTGGTTGAGGCTAGGCAGGCTTCTTTAGGGCCAGGGATCATTAGCCGGTTGGTGGCGGCAGAGCATAAAGCTCTTTGAGGGGCATAGGCAGGGTGGCAGTCAGCTGAAATTGTAAATCCTGCTCCAGTTCAGAGTACTTCTGCCGAATATTTGGCTGTTGTTGCTAGGATAAGGAATGTGTCTGTGTTTTGATTTAGTAATGCTAGTATTTGCCTAGAGTTCCCTTCCCCTACTGTACCAACTCTCTATTTTTTAAAATCAGTTCTCAGCCATCCTTTTCCTGCTGAAAACTTGCTGCTTGTGGCTGCTTCTTTAAGTCAGAGATCCTGGCTTTCTGCACCTGGCTCAAATATGCAAGCTAATTGGGAAGTATGTTCACATGTTTGGGGGGGGGGGGCGTAGTAATAGTCTGAGCTGTCTCAGTTTTCATTTGACTAGCAAAAGCTAGTTGAGAAGGGTCTTTTAAAAGAGTTGCAATCACATGTGCCAGCAATCCACACAAGTGTTCAAACGCTTTCTCCTTGCAACAATTGACATCAACTCCGGCAAAGGGATTTCCAGGGATGCAAGGAGCAGAGGTGGGACTTCCTCTGCAGATACTTCCTTGGAGGTCTCCCATCCAAGCTTGGTGTAGTGGTTAGGAATGTGGACTTCCAATCTGGCGAGCCAGGTTCGATTCTGCACTCCCCCACATGCAGCCAGCTGGGTGACCTTGGGCTCGCCACAGCACTGATAAAACTGTTCTGACTGAGCAGTGATATCAGGGCTCTCTCAGCCTCACCTCCCTCACATGGTGTCTGTGTGGGGAGAGGAAAGGGAAGGTGAATGTAAGCTGCTTTGAGACATCTTTGGGTAGAGAAAAGCAGCCTATAAGAACCAGCTCTTCTTCTTCAAGTACTGACCATGATTAGCATCCAAAATTTGATGGGCCTGGGCTATGTCATGGTGGCTTTCCTCCCATACCCACATTAATGTAAACAGGGTAATGCAAAAATTTCCTAAGTATGTAAAGCATTGACACAACTGAAGATAAAAGCTTGAAAGCCCACTAGTTCGTTAACATATACTACAAGCTGTGCATACACAGTAAACATGCATATTGCCTCTGTTAATACAATATGGTGACCAGACAGATCATGAGAATCTGCAAGCAATTGGTGGGCACTTGCTACACATGATTGTAAATTTTGATCTGAGCCTCACAAGTATTTCTAATGACCTGGTGCTCAACATTCGCGTATAGTTCTGAAGAGATGGGAAACCTGTTCTGAGATACCCTGCCACTAAAGTTAACAAAGGGCAGCTAGACTGTGCTTTAGAAATAAGCACCATCACAAATCAGAATCCTTTGCGGGCGAATTCATATTTTAGTCTTCAACTTTAACTGCGAGCTATATATCTGTCTTGGAAAACAGCCAAAGCTTGAATACATTATCCAGGGTGATTTACAAGATAGATCTCACAACAATGGTCCTAAAATTGTATGGCTGAAGAGTATGAAGAGTTATGGCTGTCCTTTTATTGCTCAGAAGATGTAATGATTTAGTGCGTTTCTAAGTAATACAGGGCTGCCTTTGTGTGCCTGGTTAACCTGGATAGGGATGCAAATGTTTTATTTCTATGTGTAGGAATAGATAAAAGCTATCAAACTGTGTAGTCAGGAAATGACTAGGTATGAGAGGCTGACATTAGTTCTTTTTTCAATCTCATTTAACGCATCCACTTCACAAATGACCTGACTTTACCTTCTTGCCCCAGGAGCCAGCTTGGTGTAGTGGTTAGGAGAGTGGTGAGAGCCAGCTTGGTGTAGTGGTTAGGAGGAGCTTGGTGTAGTGGTTAGTTAGTGGTGAGCTGGGTTTGATTTCCCACTCCCTTAAATGCAGCCTTGGGCTTGCAAATGTGACCTTGGGCTTGCCACAGCACTGAGAAAGCTGTTCAGACCAAGCAGTGATATCAGGGCTCTCTCAGCCTCACCTACCTCACAGGGTGTCTGTTGTGGGGAGAGGAAAGGGAAGGCGACTGTAAAACTCTTTGAGACTCTTTTGGGTAGAGAAAAGCGGCATATAATAATTTCTTCTTCCTCCTTCCTCCTTCCTCTTCTTCTTCCTCCTCTTCAGTAATGAATGAGATAGCAAGGCAGTAGACCTAGAAAAGTGTCAGTGAGGAGATCAGTAATCCCTCACTTTTGAACTGCTCACAACATGGAGCTACACAGGGAGTATTCTCGGATGTCTTCTTAGTCTGCTTAGAACAGGGGTAGTCAAACTGCGGCCCTCCAGATGTCCATGGACCACAATTCCCAGAAGCCCCTGCCAGCGAATGCTGGCAGGGGCTCCTGGGAATTGTAGTCCATGGACATCTGGAGGGCCGCAGTTTGACTACCCCTGGCTTAGAACAACAGTGAGCCACATGTGACCAATGAGACCCCCGAAACCTAAGGCCACTCATTTATATGAATTTGAACATGCACTCTGGACCAGTCTCTGAAACCCACAACGGGGAAAAAATCACAGTGGTTTCCTGAAGGAAGGAAATGTGAAAACTATTGCTTGAAACATTGTTTTAAAAGTCGCTTACCCGCCAATGAGCCTAATTGTTGGATGATAGAATGAATTTGGAGATCAATAAAAAAAAAAGTCACTACACTAAACATTGCTCTGTGCGCATGGAAGGTAATATCATACAGCACTCTCTACGCTATTTTTTTCTAGAATAAAAGAGAGACCTAAAATAATTACAGTTTGATAGTCCTTTATTCCATTTTAGTGCAAATATTTATGGAACTTCTCAGAAAGGAAATTGAACCCATACGTTTTAAGAGCTTCTCCCAACCCCTCTTTGGTTGACCTAAAGTGTTTAATTTGTTGCTCACTGCAAATGTGAAGCAGAGAACAGCAATAGAGTAATGGGGGCAAATGATTTTAGTTCTTCAGAGGCAAAAGGATCTCTTAATAAAAGGGGTGACCTCTGATTTAAGTTTATTTCATGAAGTATATCTCAGCCTTGCTAGTGGTGCAGTGCTAAAATTAAAGAGTAGTAAAACCCACTGAACGTAGGAATAAAATGGCTGCTGTTCTGGGCGAGGTCACTGGAGTGATGTTCTTTGGGCAAGTGCATGTCTGCAGGGGTGGTGTGTGTTGCATGTGGTGGCCTCCTTGTGATGCAGGGCATGTTTATTGGTGCCTGGACAGCAGCAATGAGCCATTGGCTTTGGTCAGCTGGGAAGGCCACTAACCCCCAATGAAGTGGTTTGCATGGGTCAGTGGATGATTTCATGGTACACCATGTTCTTCATGACAATCTGGTCTGAAACGTGGATCAGCATCCCCTGCTCTGGGCCAGCGACCACACGGACTTTGAGATCCAGCTTGGTATAGTGGTTAGGAGCCAGGTTGGATTCTGCGCTCAACCACGTGGAACCAGCTGGGTGACCTTGGGCTCGCCACAGCACTGATAAAGCTGTTCTGACCAAGCAGTGATATCAGGGCTCTCTCAGCCTCACCTCCCTCACAAGCTGTCTGTTGTGGGGAGAGGAAAGGGAAGGCGAATGAAAGCCACTTTGAAACTCCTTCTGGTAGAGAAAAGTGGGGTATAAAAGCCAGCTATGGCATATAAGAACCAACTCTCCTTCTTCTTCTTCTCATCCTGAAAGTGTCTAACTCTTGAGATTGTAACACAGAGTTGCCTGTGGCTGAATATAGGCTCCTCGAGATGGAGGCCTACTTTTTCTAGAGTCTATCCCTGAGATTTGTTTATTGTCCTGGCGAAAGCCAACTTGACAGGGAACTGACAGTGGCAGAGGGAGTGACATCAGTGTGGCTGGGTCCAAGCCAGAGGTGGATGAGAGACCCCCAAAATGGGACTCCCAGAGGCAGGTATATGGAGGCAGGAACTCATGCATAATCTAGAAGGAAAGACCCTTGAATTAGATCTAAGTTCTGCAGAGTCAGAAGAGAATGCATCCAGAAGGCATGGTGGAATGCGGGCAGGGCGAGGCCTTCCTGTGGGCGCCACTGCAGCAACTTGTAGGACTTGACAAAAGCCTCCATGTAGCAACATGTGAATCCCTGGTTTGCCCTCACTGGCAAAGTGCAATTTGAGCTGATTGGCCCACATTGGCATAGTGCATTTTGAACTGACTGGCCCTCATTTGGCAGAGTGTTCTGTTTCTATTGGTGGCACTCTCCCAGGGAGGACCAATCATGTAGGAAGTGAATTGTCAGTTTGGATTTTATGACGTTTACTAATTATGATAAACAGGGAGAGAGATTTACACTATAAGAACTGCACAATGTTCCCTGTTGTGTAAAAGAAGAGAATTGGTACATCCCTATCCCCTGGTTAATCTACATGTGACATCGGATAGTAATTCAGGCAGCCATATTGTTCCCTCTTCCCACCTGAGGCTTAAAACAGACCGGGAGTGTTTTCATTTCAGGAAGATAGCACAGGGGAAGAGTTAAAAATTACTTCCTCAATGCCAAAGCCCCACTAAGACTTTTCAGTCCTGTCCACCTACAGCTATTTTTAGCACCAACTGTCATATCAGAAATTCTAATTATGAAACTCCAGAATCATATTAGGTTGTTTTGTCCATGATAGGTTGTTTTGTCCATAGATTCCATGTTTTCCCCCTTCTGTGTTTTTTTTTCCTGAATGCGTTTGTTTCTTTTAAGTCTGTCTTTATGTAGTATGTCTCAGCGACAATAGTTCAGTGACAAATGATGTGTGATCTGCATCTTTTGTCAGCTATTGTTCTTATCCGATAGCTACAGCTAATATCAAACTGGCTGACTCAGATGCAGATAATGATGTTGAACTAGAATGAACTGGATTGTCTACCTCAATTTTAGCTGATGGATTAAAACAAACCAACCAAATAACCCCCCAAAACCTGTACAATACCTAACATTTTAATTGAACTAGTGAAATCCCAACATTCGTGTTCCTCCTAGTTACCTGTAACATGCCCCTTAGAACAACTTAACCAGATAAAATTAAAGTGTAACTGTTCCTCTAATGGTATAGTCCTATCACAGGGGTAGTCAGACAGCCTTTTTTATCACTTAATATTGTAATGTTATATATTCAAAGATTGTACACTGCCCTGAGATGAACAGTTTGAGAGGGGCACTATATAAATTGGAGCAGCCTTTCGCTTTGACCACTGAGAAACCCGACACATTCTTCAAGATTCAGGCTTCCAAAACCCCCAGATTATGCTGAACATGGTTGGGAAGTATAGCTGTGTACATGCCCACCTGGGGCCTTCCCCTTTCCATCCCCTCCAGGCCCATCATTGACCATGGTCATGTCGCCCAATAAATTTTTAACACATTTTAAAAATTAATTAACTCCCACCCACTGAAAAAGCCCTTCCAGGCCCATCAAGAACCACCTGGGTTTCATGAAACCCTGGTTGAAAAAACCTGAATTGTAGAAATCAGCACAACATCCAAATAAGTACAAGAAATTTCAACCGATTTTCATTGAAGGTATTAGAATACATACATAATAATTTAAAACATCTCCACAGGAATAGGGACAATGAGACTCAGACTAGCTACACCAATTCCAAGAGATCAATGTTTAAATCTCTTTTTTGTTTTTAAAAATTAACTAATAGTCCCAGGTCGAGAATATGGCTCTTGGGAAAGGGAGTATTTTTCTCTGCTTATATTTCTTATAATTTAAATTGTCCTTCTGACATTCTTCTTAGCAGTAAGGATGTATAGTCAAATACTGCCAGTCCTAAAAGTTTGTCTGCCAAGATAGTCATAGGCTTTGAGGTAATCAGAGGCTTGTCAGAATGACTCGCAGGATCTGTTAACACAATGAATCTATTGCCAGAAATTCTACAGTGCCTGATGACCTCCCCTTCCTCAGAAAACAGCATTTCTCTCAGCCAGTCTTTGCTCTGCGACTGTTCAGAAGAGCTGCCTTGGCCAATCATGCACCGTTTCATGAAGAAGAGGGAAACTGTAAATAGCATCCATCAATACTTCTCATGTCCTAGGAGAGATGACTTGCTTGGCTGGACAGATCCTGCAAAGAGAGATCACTTGGGGCCTTTTCGCACAGGGATCTTTGTTGCAAATTGTTTGCGGAATGAAAAATCGCCATTTAAAATAGTGGAATTCGTCGTTATGCATACCTGCCTTTGTAGTGGAATCAGTTGCGTTTTTTAGCGTTTCCCACAGGCTTCCGGTCTCGGCAGAAATCGCTAGAAAGGAAGCGCTATTGCCAAGCTCGTCCCGCCCCTGGCCGTCAAGCAGCCAATGAGCAGCCGTTAGCATGCTCCCAAACAGCCCCTTTCCCTTTAAGAAAGGTTTTTAAAAAAAAAAACGACCCATAGCAACGAATCTAGGTAGATTCATTGCTACGGAGAGACCCATCCAGCTGCCTAATGTGAGCTGTCGCTTGATTGTATGATCGTTTGCACGCTGCCTCGAGTGATAAAAAAAAAATCCCCCCCCTCTCACGGGCCCGATTTTCGGCTGAATTTATTTGTAAAAAATAAAGGGACTTTATTTCAGCAAACGGGCTTTTCAGTGGTTTGTGCTTAGTGACTAAAGGTGAAGGACTGAAGCCAGGGAAGCCTCTAAACAGAAAGAGGCTCGCCGGTGCGTTTATCCCCGCTCGCTCGGAGAAAAAAAAATGGCGATCGCTTCGCCGGAAGTTTGGAGGAGAGAGCCAGGGGGAGGGACTTTGAAGAACCAGCAACAATGGTAACGCACAGGTCTTTAGCGCTACTGTTGCAGATTGGTTGCAGGAGTGTATCGCTATCCGGAGGGTGAATCCACTTTTCTGGATTCCCCTGAAAGCGCCACAACGAAGCGCTTTTTGCTGATTGGTTTCAGGATTGTTGCAGATTGTCTACGACGTCGTGGGTTATGGCAAATTAGTAGCGTTTCCAAATAGCAACCATTGTGCTACTTTGAAGCCGTGCGAAATGGCCCTTGGTCTGCCTGATGAACCAGTCACAATGTGACATGAGCTTGCTTCAAATGAAAAATGCACTATTATCCTCAATGGAGATTCTTTTTTATTAAAATTTCTGAGGTAAATCAATATAGGTACAGCTTACAGTTCACACGTTTCAAGCAGTTGAGACTTCCTTAAGTTTAAAGTTCATAAGTATATTTTTGAGCATATTTGACTTTTTTGGTTTCCAGAAGGCAGGGCTATTCTGCGCTGTATGCAAAATTCCTCCACTAAACACACCAGTACTCTTCTTGAGTTTTTAAAAACTGATTCTTCAGTATTTAAAAGGCAGTTCTTAAACACACCAGACCAGGGATTTCTCCATACTTCAGAGCTATCTCCCTATTTTAACTGAGTAGAGAAATTCTTATCCCACTAGAAGATCTATTCCCTTTTCTGGCCTGAATGGGAGTCTCCATCTAACTACCTACTCTTCCTTGACAACCTTCCCAATACTCCATCTGTGTTAAATTGCTCTTAGTCAGAATTAAATACCAACCTTGTCAGTATTAAACCCTTCTTTGTCAGTACTAGTCTCTTCTAACTTAGAGATAAATTTGGACTCCCTTCTCTTCAGCATTCAGATCTCAAGTCTTTCTCTGCTCAACTGATGCTAACTGATGAGATCTCTTGGAGAAGTCTCTCAAGGCTCCCTGGCACTGTGAGAAATTAGCCCATTACATTCCTTTACCTGTTTACACAGGATTTATAAGAGTTTAAAGTGCAGTCTCTCACAGCAGCTTGGTCAAGGAGCTGTGAAATTGGACCCCATTATCCAAATCACTTGAAACTGGGGAATATTTAAAATAGGGTCGCTAAGAGAAATTCTTTTAGTTCCTCTTTACTCAATTTCTCCCTGAAATCCAACAATCAATTTATTTTCCCCTTTTTAAGGTATCTGAAGTAAGTTTTCTAATCTATTCCATTTGAACAAAAAGAAATTTGGAAGGGTGGTGGTGGAGAAAGGGAGCATCTACCAATTTTTAGAATTTCACTCTGTAGTTGCTCAAAGACAAGCAATGTCTACACAAATCATCTTAACCCCCCCCCTCCCCTGTAAGAACGCCATCTTGCAATATATATCATAAAAAAGCTGCCAGAGCTGAAAGGGTACATTGATATTTCTTCAACGAGGAATGAAAGACAAATAACTTTATCAGGATTGTTGGTTGTTGTTGTTTTATGGCATTTTACAGTTCTTATTGTAAATCACCATGAGCCAGCCAGTGGTGATCAATAAATGTATGTATGTATGTATGTATGTATGTATGTATGTATGTATGTATGTATGTATGTATGTATGTATGTATGTATGTATGTATGTATGTATGTATGTATGTGTACGTGAGTACGTACGTACGTATAAACAAACAAATACAAAGTTGTGTTTTATTCAGGGTGTGAACTTTTGAGTGCAAGTGATTGCACTCGAAGGCTCACACCCTGAATAAATCTTTGTTGGTCTTAAAGGTGCTACTGGACTCTGATTTTATTGTGCTACTTCAGACCAACGTGGCTACCCATTTGAATCTAAAGTTGTGTTTGTTATGGTAGGAATTCCTTTTAATACTGAACTCTAGCAATAGGGTAAAAGTTCAGCAGAAAACAGGCTGGAGATGGAGACAAGATTGTTGGTATTTCTAATTAAGAGTATGCTGAAGTCCCCAGTATTTGGGTGGAGAGAAATCAAGTGCCACCATTTTTTCTCTCTCCCTGCACTCTTGTTAGAAACCTTTCCCCCAAGGATTTGGGCATCTATTGCTTATGACAACATCAACAAAACATACATGTAAAAATAGACAGACGCCTGTGTTCAAAGCCTGTGTGAGATTTATAGAGTAAGCCACAATGTTTGAAGTCTATGAAAGGTTCAACAAGGTTGGCGCTTGCCTTAATTTCCTTGTATAAAAAGTCTCTCAGGTAGCCATTAAAAGAACATTATTCTTAAAAATATGTGTTCTTGAATACAGCAATAATTGCTAATAATGTACTTAATTAATAGCCTAATGCTACAGTGACATTAGCTACCCTGAAATTATATTGAAATTTCTGCCAGAAATATGACATTAATTCCTCGCAACTTGTAATTCACTGAAGTGAATTCATGCTAGCGTTTTGACAGGCTAAGCTGCTAGCAACCTTATTCCACTTAGCGAGCAGCAGTAATACCATTTTGGTTCTTGAATAATTCCTAATAGCCAAGGACAAGCTTCGTTTTTAACCTCAAGAAATCCCGAGGATCAGTCTGTATCTCACTAAACCGGACAGCGTGTGCAAGGCAGCATGGCGCTTTTTGGAGACCAGATGGGAATGTTGTCTCCGGATTGCTAACACAAGAATTGGAGTCGGCGCTACCCTTATGCTACCGCTTCACAGAATAAAGTCGGAAGCTTTCTTTCACACTAGGAGCTTTCTTCCAGTATAAGTGGGCCAGACTTAGTTTGGAGGAAGCTCCTGGTGCCAGCGGAAGCTCCTTGTTGAAAGTCTAGATCCATACCATACATTGTTTTTGTTTTTTTAAATAATGGTCATTAGCTGTGGCTTCAGAGACATCACCCTGCCAACTAAAGTGCGTCTAGTCAAGGCTATGGTATTCCCAGTTGCAATGTATGGCTGCGAAAGTTGGACCATAAGGAAGGCCCGAGTGTCAAAGAATTGAGGCTTTTGAACTCTGGTGCTGGAGAAGACTCTTGCGAGTCCCTTGGACTGCAAAGCGAACAAACCGGTCAGTCCTAGAGGAGATCAGCCCTGCCTGCTCCTTAGAAGGCCAGATCCTCAAGATGAAACTCAAATACTTTGGCCACCTCATGAGAAGGAAGGACTCCCTGGAGAAGAGCCTGATGCTGGGAGCGATTGAGGGCAAAAGAGGAAGGGGGCGACAGAGAATGAGGTGGCTGGATGGAGTCACTGAAGCAGTTGGTGTAAATTTAAATGGACTCCGGGGAATGGTAGAGGACAGGAAGGCCTGGAGGATCATTGTCCATGGGGTCGCGATGGGTCGGACACGACTTCACACCTAACAACAACAGCTGTGGCTACATGTATAAATAACATACCAGGTAGACTGGGCATGTGGAAATTCTTTACCATAGCATCAGACTGTGTTGATGGATAGTGATATTGGGGCAAATACATACACAGAATGGCAATCCTTGCTAATTTACTTACATCATGGTGTTGCAGAAGGTGTATGGAGTTCAGCTCAATTGTTCCCACAACTTGTCAAGGGAGTTTCAGCCATGAAGCTCACAGCCATACTGCAGAATTAGTGGCTGTAGCTGCAGATCCCACAATGTACCCTTTCATATATGAGAGTGTATACTTTTTTCCCTCATGGCATATACACTCTGTGCATAAGCAGTATCTCAATGTAACCAGCTTCTCAAAGCGTGTGCAAAAGGCTCTATGTGGTGAAGTCAAGTTTGTCATTTTTATATACTATGGGAAAATGTAAGCCTGGGTCAAATGCATTAATTCCCTTTTCAAGGAGAGTTCCCATAGATACGAGTTTTGCTGCTCAACCATGATTCCTTGGAATATATGGAGTTAAAAATCTTCCATGATGCACACATGAAAAAAAATCTCATGTAGCACCGCTAACTGTAAACAAACCAGATTGTGAGTGTTTTATTGCAGCTGCATGCATATAGGGGCTGTGCATACATGGACAGCAAAAGTCACAAACAAGGAAATACTATAGTGCATATAACTGGTAGGCAAAATCACGAATCTCTGGCTCACTTACTTTGGCCATATCATGCGATCCAACTCAATGGAGAAAGCAATTATGCTGGGACTAGTCAGTGGTAAAAGGAAACCAGGCTAGATGCGATCAGAATGGACACTGGCCAGAACATTGCATTACTGAGGGAGGTGGTGTAGGATCAAGGATCATGGCTACAGCTGTGTAGTGTGATCACCAAGAGTCAGACATGACTGAACAACAATTATGCTTATGCTTTCAGTGATGATGATTTTCAGTGTTTGCAATTTTCTGTTTTGTTAGATAGAAAAGACAAATTCCTCCCTTTCTTTCTTTCTTTCTTTCTTTCTTTCTTTCTTTCTTTCTTTCTTTCTTTCTTTCTTTCTTTCTTTCTTTCTTTCTTTCTTTCTTTCTTTCTTTCTTTCTAGATTTCTAGATTTCTAGATTTCTAGATTTCTATCTAGATTTCTATCTAGATTTCTTTCTTTCTAGATCTCTCTTTCTTTCTAGATCTCTAGATTTCTTCCTAGATCTCTAGATCTCTTCCTAGATCTCTAGATCTCTTCCTAGATCTCTAGATCTCTTTCTAGATTTCTTTCTTTCTAGATGTCTTTCTTTCTAGATTTCTTTCTTGCTTTGGAAAGTACCAAGTGTTAATGGAAGAATTCTTTCTACTAATGGTAATGGAGAGAGATTACTTCCATGGTCAATATCAATCTGACTGGAAGAACATTTGATCAGTTCTGAACCACATCCAGAAACCCGCAATTTACTTTGGGAGCTGCATATTCCCAGCGCTAAAATCTGGGGGACTGAGATTCAGCAATAAAAGCATGGGCAGGAAATGTTTTCAGCACTGTCAGGCTACTATAAAATCTCTGCTAAATGGAGCTGCTAACTATATTCACAAATAATGACTGGCATAAGAGGAAATGGCATACTCTTTGTTTCCTCTGGCTGGAAACAAATCATTTAGAAACATCACATTCCAGAATAATGTATTCTTTCCTTGGCCTCATTAGCTTTTTTTTTTTTTTTTATAATAATTTTATTGTTTATTATTATATAAAGCATTTACAGAAAAGTTGTAAGGAGAAAACGACCAGTTGATATGGTTTGCCATCTCTTTTAACATAGGTATTTAGTTCTCATCACATATTATTCCTAGTCTAGAAGTTTTTACCATATTTCTTAGCCAAGTGATTGTTAATACATATGAGATCTGTTATAGGAATACATTCTGTTATTATCTTAAATGATATTAGGTCAATCTCCTTCATAAGTTGGCCCTAACCCAAGAATTACTGCTGTTGTCTTGTTAATGCCTATAAAGTATGGTTTGTCATCCTCTTTTGGCATACATATTAACATACATATTCAATTCCCATCGCATATTAATCCTGATCTAGGAGTTATTACCATCTTTCTTAACAAAGTAGTAGTTGATACGTAGGAAGGTATAATCTATTATAAGGATATATTCTATTACTGTCTTAAGTAATATAAAGTCAGTTCCCTTCATATATTGGACCTGTCCTAAAGATTGCTACTGCTTTTTTTTTTTTTTTTCTCACAAGAAGCCAGGAGAATACTCCATTGTTCAGCTCATCTTTCAGGTGGTCGCAGAAAATGAAATTGTATTTTTTTCCATAGTAGAGTGTTTCTGATTGTCCTTCTGTCAGGGCCAGAGAAATCTCTTGCTTGATTCTTGCTTGTAGTCGCCTTTGAGGGGGCTCTGAAACCTTTGTCAATCTGGATCTCTTCCTCTGGTCGCACAGAAATATCTCCTGATAGCTTCCTAGTTGCTGTCGCTTTTGAATAGACTCTTTTTATTTTGCTGATCCAAGTCATTTCCTGCTCTGAATAGACTTCCAGGTTTTTGGTACTTTCCTTCCATGAATCTGTTTTCCCGGGTTCTTTAAAGATACTTTGGGTTTTTACATCTCTGGCACTCTCTCCCTCCTGAAGTTTCACTTGATTTACTGTTGGCTGAGCTGCGTCATCAACTGGTCTCTCCGGATCTTGGGCTCTATCCAAAAACTCCCCCTTAGTCCCACGAATTTCCTTTTCCAGCTTATTGATTGCTTTCAGTATCTCTGAGTTTCCTTTGCATAACAAATGGAAAAGCTGTGCCTTTGATAATTCTTCCATAGTTCTAGGCAGTCACAAACTATAAACAGAAAGTCTCGTGAGGTCTCGCGGGAGCACGAGCGATCCCAAATTATCAGTTTGTCGATCTCCGTATCAAGTCAAATTCTCCCACTGAACGTTCACCCATAAATCTTCAAAGCACTCTCTTTGTTTGGTTAATGGGTGTAATTAGCTGGGAGTCTCTCACTCGGGGAAAGAAGGAATTCGCTTGTAAATTGGTTGAGAGAGGGGGAGGGAAGAGCTTGTGAGAGGAGAGAGAGAAAAGCCAGAAAGCTTTCAATTCTTACTGTTGTAGGTTCCAGCTTCTGTCAACTTCTGCTCCTATCGATCTGGTAAATGATGGTCTGGGAAGAATGTGAGGTCGGCTGGTCGTTTCAAGCTTGTAAAGTTGTTTGCGACAAAGACGCCATCTTGACCTTGAGCTCAAGCCGCTATTAATCCAAGGAGGTCTTGCTTCTCCCTACGGATCTGTAGGACCCTCAGGTCACCGTTCCCGGTTCCTGGGGCGACCGGTGAACAGATTTGCGTATCTGTTCAGGTCAGCCAGGTGCATAAGCACCTGACCCTCGGCATGGCTTAAGAGCTGAACTGAAGTCCAGCTTTCCCTATGGCGCCATCTTGAGGTCTCTCGGCCTCATTAGCTTTAACACACATAAAAAGAAAGGGGAGAAATGAAAAGAGGGGATGTAAGTATAAAGCAAGACAGATAAGGCCAGCGCCTGGTTATTATTTCCTTTGGCATGTTGGTGTTGCCAGATACTACAGAGTTCAAAAGAGGAGACAGAGCAACAAGAACAAAGAAACTTTACAACTTCTTTTGCTGAATGGACACAATAACGTGGAACAAAGTTTAAAAATATTCCAGAGGGGCGGATGTGTCAATTTGCTGAAGCCAGAACAACAAAGTTTTGTGACGTCTTAAAGACTAGTACCCAGTTTGCTGGGGGGTAAACGGTAATGACTGGGGAAGGCACTGGCAAACCACCCCGTATTGAGTCTGCCATGAAAACGCTAGAGGGCGTCACCCCAAGGGTCAGACATGACTCGGTGCTTGCACAGGGGACACCTTTACCTTTTTAAAGACCAGTACATGCTTGTTGAGGCATTTGCTTTCACCACATGAATGGTTAGAAGCTCTGCAGGGACTCATCCATTGGTGGTCCCTGGCCCTAAGGAAGGATGCCCGGCCCCAACTAGGGCCAGGCCCCGACTGGGTGGAATGAGCTCCCGTGAAAGCCGAGGGCCCTGACAGAACTCTCACAGTTTCGCAGGGCCTGTAAAATGGAGCTTTTCCACCAGGTCCTGGGTTGAGGCCAGAGCCAAGATCAACATGGCCTCTCCTCAGGCTGGGCATTTACATCTCTGCACTGCACCCCTAGGTTAGTCTGCTCAGGAGGTACAGGGTACTTTGGATGCCAGTCTTGGAGGGTTGTTGGGGGGTTTATTGGGGTTTTATTATCATAAGCCGCCATGAGTCTCTGGAGAAGTGGCGGGATATAAATCCAAAAATAAATACATAAAATAAACTCTGTTCACAATATAGGTGTTGGTCTTTAAAGTGCTGCAAGAGAGCCAGCTTTGTGTAGTGGTTAGGAGCATGGACTTTTAATCTGGCGAGCCGGGTTTGATTCCCCACTCCCCCACATGCAGCCAGCTGGGTGACTTTGGGCTCTCCACAGCACTGATAAAGCTGTTCTGACCGAGCTGTGATATCAGGGCTCTCTCATGGTTCCAGCACCATGAACCATGAACTATGGCTTGAAGCCAGGATTGTGCTCAGCCCTCATCCACAGACCAGCTGTGAGAGGGGGACAGGAAAGACGGAACCCAGAAAAGGATCCTGGGTCCAATGAGTTCCTCTTGCAGGCTGTTGGTGAAGCAAGAGGCCTCACCTGGCCTTAGGACCCTGGTGGCAACTTTGCTGCAAGACGCAGCTGTGATGATGTGCTGAATTGAGAAAGGCCAATCCCAGTATAGCATCACAGCATCACAGTTTGCTGGAGGTGCCATTTTCTCGTAGGGTCACAATAAATTGGACCCACCATTGAACTCTATAGAATCTGAACAATTAGTGTGCCATCGTGGGCAACTTGGAAATGCACTTACCGCGGCCACAAACATAGCAGAAACATTAACGCCTTTCACCGTCTCTCACAGTGCTTCCCTGGGTCCTTTGGATGGGGCACGCCCCTTCCCAAAAGGAGGGGAAAAAGCCGCCAACAACACAAGCATCTAAATATTATGCAAGCGCCGTGGAGTTAGTACATCTTGCCAAGCTGTTCTTGGGCTCATTATTTTAGTCCGCGGCCCTTTCAAACAGCAGCTCCCTTTTGTTTGACAAGTTAATTCTCTTCATGGATTTTGTGCTCCTGTGAAAAAGGATACTCTGAATGGCCCTGAAAGCCTCGAGCATGCTGTCCGGCAAGAAAATTGCCACAAACAACCTCGGCTTGGACTCAGCAAGCTACAATTTATTAGCATGCAAACTCTCATTTGTTAGCCCAATTAAATCAACAACCATTTGAAAAGGGGAGGGAGGGGGGAAAGGTAAGCAAACATTAATTTCCTAATGGGCTTAAGTCGTCCTAAAGGGTCAGTGGGTTCGAAGACTGCATGCAGAGCTTGTGGCTGGGAAACCACTGGACTCCCAAATATGATTTACAATGAATACAGAAGAGGCTTGCGCATGGTTGTGTGCGGGCGCTCGTGTGCTCTTGTTTTCCTATTGTAATAGGAAGCGGAGGGACCCGGTTTTCCCTCCGTGATGCCCTGCTTTTCAAAATGTGCCTTTGGAACTGCCGCTCTGCTTCTCAGCCTTTTAGATAATTGAATGGGTTTCGAATCTGGTTTCTAAAAGGGCCATGCAAATAGTAGCTCCAGGAGTGAGGGTGCCAGCCACCGACTTAGTTTGATAATGGTGAAAAGAACCCATCCATTATCCCATAGCTGTTCTGTGAAAAATGAATACTCTGTCATGGGGAGGGAGGAATGTCAGGTCATCTAAAAATCAATTGTTTAAATTTATGGAATAAGTATTCAGGCTAGCTCACCCCTAGTATTCTGTTATTAATTCTAATTTTAAAAGGTACTATACTAATGTTTTGGGATCCCCCCCACACGCATGGATCAGAACAATTACTAGCAATTTTAATAATTCTATAGCTTCATTAATATAAAAAAGGCCACATTTACTTGTTGCTCTCAGACTTACAGGAGCCTGTGTATTTCCAGCAGCGCTGAGGAATTGGAGGTGTCTGATAAGGGAAGTCTGTTTTTGCTTCCGTCCCAGAGGCATCCAGAGATTTTGTCAGTGTTCATTAAAGGTAAAGGTAAAGGTATCCCCTGTGCAAGCATCGAGTCATGTCTGACCCTTGGGGTGATGCCCTCTAGCGTTTTCTTGGCAGACTCAATACGGGGTGGTTTGCCAGTGCCTTCCCCAGTCATTACCGTTTACCCCCCAGCAAGTTGGGTACTCATTTTACCGACCTCGGAAGGATGGAAGGTTTAACAAAATCTCTGTGAACCTTTTCCTCTTTGCCATTTTTTGGATCTGTGTGCTCAGCAGTGTAACAATGAGCACCCTTCTAAATCCATTTATGCTCAGTGGATTAAAACTGCTTTAACTCTGTCGGACTCTTTGTTTGAAAGGGCAGTGCCATAACTGACATTCAAATGTACCTTGTCTGAGATCTTTTTGTTGTTGTTGAGTTTGATCACTTTTGATCACTTTGAAGAGTTATTCCCAAGAACAACCATAGAATCATAGAATCATAGAGCTGGAATGGGCTATACAGGCCATCTAGTCCAACCCCCTGCTCAACGCAGGATCAGCCTATAGCATCCAGGATAAGTATCTGCCCAGCTACTATTCAAAGACCTCCATTGAAGGGGAGCTGACCATCTCCTTAGGCAGCTAATTCCACCGCTGTGAATTTTTTTCCTGATATGTAGCTGGTAATGTTCTACATGTAGTTTAAAGCCATAACTGCCAAAAGGAACTGCTCCCTTCCCTTCTCTAAATGACAGCCTTTCAAATACTTAAAGACAGCAGTCATGTCCTCTCTCAACCTTGTCTTCTCCAGACTGAACATTCCCAAGTTTCTCAGTCTTCTCTCATAGGGATTGGCCCCCAGACCCCTGATCATGCTTGTCATGCTCTGTACCCTTTCAATTCTGTCCACCTCCTTTTTGATCTGAGGTCCCCAGAACTGCACACAATACTCCAGATACAGTTTGACCAATGCACGACTATGACATCTTGTGTCTTTGATGTGAAGCCTCTATTGATATAGCCTAAGGCTGCATTTGACTTCTTTACTGTTGCATTACACTTGCCTGCTCATATTTAGTTTACGGTCCAGAAGTACCCCAAGATCTTGTTCACACACACTGCTACCCAGATGTGTATCCCCCATCCAGTATGCATGCTTCTCATTTTTGTGACCCAAATGTAGAACTCTGTACTTATCTTTATTGAACTGCATCATATTCTCATTTGCCCATTTGCCCAGTGTGTTCAGATCTCATTGAAGTAGATCTCTGTCTTCTGGGGTGTTCGCCATTCTTCCTAATGTGGTGTCATCAGCAAATGCAATGTGAAGTCTCTCCACCCCCTCATCCTTTCTCCAATCTGATGAAGACCATTGACAACTACTTTTTGGGTGCTGTTGTCTAACCAGTTCTCTATTCACCTAACCAGCCAAACATCCAGTCTGCAGTCCTCCAGTTTACCCATCAGAACATCATGGAGAACCTTGTCAAAATCCTTACTGAAATCCTATGCATTCACCATAGCGGTGATCAGGGAACTGCTGCTCAAACGTGGTTGGGTACTATTGGTCATTATGGGATGACTCTTTGAAAAGCAACAACATTTGGATTGTGCTGTTTTTATAGCTTTAGAATCCCTTCCCTTCCTATTCTTTCCATGATTTTCACAGCTAGGGCCCATCCCTCATTTCTTTTTTCCCCCTGTCCTACATATGTCAAAGAGATACAGGTTAAGAAAGCCTGGGTCATTCAGCTTCATTTCAGGTTCTCAAGCTCAGGACTGAACCCTTTCAAACTAACAGACAGGAGTGCTCACCAAAGGCAATTAAAGTATAATATCAAGCATGTTTTCACCCAGAAAATGGTACTTCAGTGTAAAATTTACAGTAGGGCTTGTTAGGAAGACAGACAGAGAACACTAATGGAATAACCACCTTTCATCTTGTGCCTAGTTCCTTATTAGAAAGGGGAAAAGAACAAATACATTGTATTACTTATTTACTACATTTTTCATAGATGAAAGCCACCGGTTGGTTTATACAGGCTTTCCCATTTAAGCAGGGAGTATTTATGGTTGGAGACAATCCAAACAAAAGTACTCATCCACTAATATTACATGATAGGCTCCCTGGAGGGTGTTGTCACTTCACATTGCAGATAAGAGTCCCCAACATAAAAGAAAAAGCTTCATGCATCTAACCCCCCCCCCCCCAACCCTTTGTGTATCAAGAGCACATAGGTGATTGCAAAGTTCTCATACCGGCTGTTCCGATTCAATGTGAAGAACTCTTGTTTTCATTTCTCTATGTTCTTTGCCAAACTGAATCCATGATTCTGTAGTTGCATGCAGTTTTCTGCTTTCTCACAATGATTTTTCCCGTAACATATGCATATTTGTCATTGTATTACACCAGTAAGCAAACAGCATCGATTTAAACGACCTTTGCTGTAATTTAAAAAAATACCGTATCAGTTGCAACATGTATGTTGCAAACATATTTATAAAATCCACAGCAAAACGTATGAAAACATTTTAAAATACACATCCTTATCCATGGTTCCTCTATATATTTGTAAAACAGTCTGAAGGGTGGAACGTGTCCGGCTGCCTGAGTTGGAATAGGCCAATGAGTTGCCCTGCCCCTACAGCTCCTGCCCTCCCTCCCTGGACGCTAGCCACGTTCCTCTCAGCCATGCTAGAGACAGAGAGAGACATACAGAGAGCCTGGCCAGACAGAACACGAGCCCTCATTCCCTCCTATTGCTCCTGCTGTGAGGGAGACAGAGAGAGCTACCCCAAGCTGCTGACAGAGACACAGAGAGAGCCGCCCCTGCTGTGACAGAGGGAGAGAGAGATGGACAGAGTGAGCTGCCACAAACTGCACACAAGCCCTCCTTCCCTCCTACAAACCAGCCTTGATTACCTGCTATGACTCCTGCTGCGAGGCACACCGACAGACGCGAGAGGGAGAGAGACACACACACACAGATCTGCACCTCCCGGTGTCCCCTGGGTCCTAGCACCCATTGCATTCCTGCTTGCAGTGGGCTTTCTTGTTAGTGGATATATAATGAAGAAAAATGGAACATTTGCTGATCCTAGAGCCTGTCTTGGCAATACGGACTATATTGACTTGGAAAACAAACAAAGTAGAGGCCAACTCACAACTGAAATAATAATAATTAAAAACAAACACATTAAAAGCAAGCCATTAAGGACAAATTATGCATTAAAACAGAGCAGTCTAAATTGATACTGTTAGAACAGACCTCAAGGCCATAAGCGGACCAACAACCAAAAAAGATACAATCCCTTCATTAAAAGATTGGGCAGAGAACAATATTTTGGACTAACAGTTAAAAGGCAAGGTACCACCACTGAAAAAGTCTTATTGGGTTGCACCCTGCTACACCTTTGAAGAAGGCATGGGGAGCAGGACTTGTGAGAAAGATCTAAAATCTACCAAATTAAGGATGCACACAATTAGTCTGATGTTCTTGTAAGATGCCACTGCTGCATCTTTATTAGGGAAGGGTATGAACCAAAGCATGCACCTAATTTTCCCATGAAAATGTCCCAGTTCATGCTCCCCATCAGGCTAAAATGTCCGCAAGTCATTTGAGTTCTCCCTCCTGCTTAGAAGCAGGGAGAAGTGAAACAGAACACTTAAATGTTCACCAGCCAATGAGACTGCCCGCCTTACTGACTCTCTAAAATGGTCAAAAAGGAGGGAGCAAAACAGACCAGCCCCGACCAAACCAGTTCGTTTTAGGGCTTTGGGCTAGGTTTAGTTCAGGTGTTCGGTTTGTGAAACTCCCGTACCCTGAACTGAACCAGGATTTTCCAGTTGATGCTGTTCCCTATGGGACTTAAGAAATTACCTTAGGATGCAAAAAAGAAAAGCAATAAAACAAGGGTTGGGAAAGAACTGAGTAACTTTGTTTTTACTTTTCTGCTTCCTTATCTGCTGAACAGTGATAATCTGCTAGAAGATTCAAAGAGAGTCCACGCTTAATTCTCTTTTCTACTAGACAGGTTGAGGTCTTGGGCAAAGGTCACTGGAGCTTCAAGAGTGTACTGAGTTACCAGACTCAATTGTCTGTCGATAAAAGGCCCAATATTTTTACAGGTTTTTTTTTTCTTGATTTCATTCCCTGCTCTCACGGAAGCCTGAGCGACTTGGTTTATCTAACACAATTTCATCCTTGGCGTATGATTATTTCATTCTGGAACCAGCTGCGGCATGCCTCGCTTTCTGTCTGACTCTCTGCTTGTCATGAACTGTTCGCTGCATGAAAGCCAAGGTTAGGCTGTTTACATGGGGGAAAACAGCAGCAACAAAGCATTAGCAAATTAGTAGCCATGTCCACATTACTACAGAAAATCTGGTGGTATAAGCAGCAATCCCCCTTCCCCGTCCTATCGCTCCATAGACATGAGTATTGGACATAATCACTAGTTCATTGGTTTTTAACATCCAGTATGTACAAAGCAAAATATTAGAGCGCATAAAGTCTGAAAAATCGTGAAACTCCGGCTCACTGACTTTGGTCATATCATGCGAACTGACTCAATGGAGAGAGCAATTATGCTAGGACTAGTCAGTGGAAAAAGGAAACCAGGGCAGAGTCTGCACTTACTTTGTTTATTCCATTATCAATCCTGTTGAATTCAGATAGATTTGAACTCGGGTGTTCCTCCCCCCCCCCATTGAAACAGAAAAGTGTTCTGCACTTGGTTTGGGTAGTTCAGAAGGGGGGGGGGAGCCAAGCTTCTTTCTGTTCTTGAAGGGGAGGGGGAGAGGAGCCAAGCAGGGAGCCTCTTTCTTTTCTTGGAGGGAGGGGGGAGAGAGGATCGAAGAAAGCAGAGAAGGGAGAAAAAATCCATGACCGACAGAAGTTGAGAGAAATTAGGGGCTTCTTCTTTAAGGCAAGCTTGTCACATGGCCACCTACCACCGAAGTTCAAAACAGCCTGCTTTCTCTAATCCAAATCTTGAAATATTGAGCATTAAAAGCACTTTAAGATATTGCACAATAAAGGTAGGGTCACTCCGGATCAATCCTTGTTGCTGCAGAAGGAAAATTTAAATCGTCCAAAATTAAAATAGAAATCACATTCTGTGTAGACGGCAGGGACTGAATTGACCTGGGATTGGAATAAAAGGTCTGTGCAGTTTACACCCAGGTCATGGTAGTTGGATAAAATCAAAATGGACACTGGCCAGAGCATTATACAACTGAAAGAAGCAGTGCAAGATCAAAAAATGTGGCGACAGTTGACCCATAGGGATGTCCAAAGGATTCTTACAGTGCTATCTTGGGCAGAGTTATAACCTTCGGAGTACACTGTTAGAAATGTGGAACTTCTCTTAGGGTTGCTTGTTGAGGCTTGCAGAGTGCTATGCTATTGTCTGGGCTCTTTAAAAGGCTGACTAGACAAACCCAAGCAGAATTTTACCCTCCTAAGCCCAGCCAATAGACTAGGTGATGGAAAGGGCCATCCATTTGCAGCAGACCAATAGCAACACCATAGGCTTTTTTTTTAAATTGTATATGAAGTGCTTACAGAAAGATAAAAAAGAAAAGAATGACCAGCTAGCAAAGTAATTATTGATACACGTGAGAATATAGTCTGTTATTATCTTAATAAGTATATAGTCAGTTCCTATTGCATATTAGCCCTAACCTAAAAGTTACTGCTGTCTTTCTTAGCAAAGTAATTATTGATACATATGAGAATATAATCTGTTATTATCTTAAGTAGTATATAGTCAGTTCCCATCACATGTTAGCCCTAACCTAAAAGTGACTGCTGTCTTACTTAAGAAAGGCCAGGTTATTGGTCCACTGTTTGTCACATTCTTCAGGTGGTCGCAAAAAATGGAATTGTGCTCTTTTCCATAATGTATCTGCTAAGTCTTGAAAGATTTGTGCTTCTTGATCCACCAATTTCAATGGCGTCTCCTGATGTTTTTTGAGTAGATTGTTTCTTGCAGCCTTGCTGTCAAAGCTTACAAAGATGTCTCTTGGTTGTTTCTTGCGTGCAGCCGCCTTTGAATAGACTCTATATTGTCAATCTGGATCTCTTCCTCCTCTAAGTAGTCTTCAAGGCTTTTGGTGATTTCCTTCCTCAGGTCTGTTTTCCCAAATTCTTCCGAAACGCCTTTGATTTTTACATTCCTAGTTTTAGATTCTACTTCCAGGACTTCGAATTTGTCTTCTGCCACTCTCTCCCGCTCCTGTTGATTAGCTTCCAAACGTTGGATTCTCGTTTGGTGTGTTGCTAGCTGAATTGTGTTTTCATCAGCTATTTTTTTCAAACCATTGATTCTGTCTGAGAGCTCTTTCTTGGTATCTTGAATCTCCTTTTCAACTTTTTCGACTACTTCCAATATCTCTGAATTGCCCTTGCATATTAGGCAATACATCTGTGCATTGGTTAGGTTTTCCATTGCAGTATTCATCAACTCCGCAGGATGCATACAGCACCATGTAATCACAGATCACGGACAGGGCGTCTTGCAAGAGTTCAGGCGATCAGGAGTTATCAGTTAGTCAATCTCCGTGTTCTGTCAACAACTCCTGCTGGGCTCTCTGTCGTAAGATATTAAGCTCTTTCTTTTGTTTATTTTAACGAGTATATTTATCTGGCTTGCCTCCCGTCCAAAGAAAGTATTGCCTTGCGAATTGGTTGGGGGGGGGGGGGGAGAAGGGGAGCTAGTGCCTGGCTTTAAAGAAAGAGAAAGCGAACAGAGAACTCACAGTCTTTGTGTTGGTAATTCGCCAGACTGCTGCTCCTTGTCTTGATTGTTCAAGCTGGGAAGAGATAGCCTGAGAAGAATGCAGGATTTTATGAGGCTGGTTGTTTCAAGATTAGAAAGTTGTTTTTGACAACGGCGCCATTATGGCCCCGAGCACAAGCAGCGATAATCTGGAGAACTTGGTCTCCGCGGATCTGTAGGACCCTCAGGATGCCGTTCCTGGCTCCTGGGGCGACCAGCAAGCGGGTTTTGCGCACCTCGCTCAGGTCTGCCAGGTGCTTCTGCTCCTGGCCCTCTGCTTGGCTCGGGAGCCCGTTACAGAACGGGCTAGCACGGCGCCATCTTCTGTCGTCTCCCCCACCATAGGCTTTTCAAGGCAAGAGATGAATAGAGGTGCTTTGCCAGTGCCTATCTCTGCATAAGAGGAGGTGGTTTTTATACCCCACTTTTCTCTAGTTTGGTGTAGTGGTTAGGAGTGCGGACTTCTAATCTAGCGAGCCAGGTTCGATTATGCACTCCCCCACATGCAGCTAGCTGGGTGACCTTGGGCTCGCCACAGCACTGATAAAGCTGTTCTGACCGAGCAGTATTATCAGGGCTCTCTCAGCCTCACCCACCTCACAGGGTGTCTGTTGTGGGGACAGGAAAGGGAAGGCGAATGTAAGCCTCCTTCGGGTAGAGAAAAGTGGCATATAAGAACCAACTCTTCTTCTTCTTCTTCTGAGCCCTGATGTTAGTGTTTTGTGAGAGCAGCACTATCAGGGCTGTGATGAGCCCAAGGTCACCTAGCTGGCTGCATGTGAAGGAATGATAAATCAAACCCATAATTCCTTGGTGTGTGTGTGTCTCCCATCCAAATATTAACGAGGGCCGACCCTGCTTAGTTTCCAAGACAAGGCTGGACTATTCTGGGCCATCCAGGTTAGGGCAGTTAAGGACTGCAACTAGGATGAGCCCAAGGCCACCTTCACAGAATATGGTATGCCACCCCAGCTGCACTCCACAGCTCCTTTCCCAGTTTGCTCTGTACAGAACAGAGACTCATGAGGCATGTGCACATCTGGGGAGAGCAAGTGCCATAGACATTACTGAAAGGTGCAGCGACAGAGGCTGGTAGGAAAGTGGACCATGTACGGGGGGCACAAGGGTTGCCAAAAGGAACACAGACAGAGATGAACACATGTAGGGAAGGGGAGAGAATGTGCCATGGGCATAGAGGAGCTGGACTCCATCAATGCCACAGCAGGTGTTAAAAAAGGGTCACAGAGGATACTCACCACGCTTCTGGTTTCACAGCCATTCTTGGCCTTCCCTGAGAAGCTGGACTGTATCATGACTATATGATCTCCCTGTTTATTTCCCCTAAGGCATGGGTTTAAAAGGGGTTCTCAGAGTCTAGGGTTAGGGAGGGTCCGGGGGATGGGATTGCTGCCATTTGTTGTATGCCTAGTAATACAATGGTTGTGGTGTTATGCTTTTATTGTTGTGATTTTTTATTGTAACCCACCATGAGCTGGCTGTCCGAGAGTGGCAGGTAATAAATCACACCACCACCACCACCACCACCCGCAAGGAAGATCTGCCCCCCCCTGCAACAGCAATAGCGAAGTTCGATTTGCACCCTCTGTCTCCCACCCCCCTCCAGAATGGGTTATCGTGGGGTAGTATAGATAAGACTGGAGTTTTTTGCCGCATCTGTTTTACTGTATACTTTGGTATACTGTATAAGCCTTTATTGTTTCCAGCCATAGGATATACTTTGGTATATTTTGTTGTATGGATTTTATTGTGGCTTTTATATACTGTACCTTGCCTTGAGTCTCCAGGGAGAGGCGAGTAACAAATCTAATAAATCATCACTATCACCTTCACCATCCCCATCATCACCAGACTTTCACAACCAGGGCTTTGTGAAATCCTGGGGTTTCTTGACAGCCCTGGAAGGGATTCTCAAATGGGTGGGAGTTAATTTTTTATGTTTAAAAAAAAATTATTAACACTTATCAGTGGTATGGCCATATATGGTTACGTCAACCCTTCTTCCCCCTCCCAAAATGGCTAATGATGGGCCTGGAGTTGGTGGGAAGGGGAGGGGCCCCAGGTGGGGATGTACACAACTATGCTTCCCAATCATATTCATCACGATTGCACCACTTTTGGGATGTCTGGAAGCCTGAAGAATGTTTCAGGGGTTTCCCAAACTTGACAAAGGCTGCTGAGCACTCCAGCCTTACTGGCTATGAACCCGTTAAAACTTTAGCTGGTTAATTTACTACTGAAACAGACGAACAGTGCAAATCCTGGCCGAGATTTAGAAGAAGAAGAAGAGTTGGTTCTTATATGCCGCTTTTCCCTACCCGAAGGAGTCTCAAAGCGGCTTACAGTCGCCTTCCCTTTCCTCTCCCCACAACAGACACCCTGTGGGGTGGGTGAGGCTAAGAGAGCCCTGATATTACTGAAGAAGAAGAGTTGGTTCTTATATGCCGCTTTTCCCTACCCAAAGAAGTCTCAAAGCGGCTTACAGTCGCCTTCCCTTTCCTCTCCCCACAACAGACACCCTGTGGGGTGGGTGAGGCTGAGAGAGCCCTGATAGTACTGAAGAAGAAGAGTTGGTTCTTATATGCTGCTTTTCCCTACCCAAAGGAGGCTCAAAGCGGCTTACAGTTGCCTTCCCATTCCTCTCCCCACAACAGACACCCTGTGAGGGAGTTGAGGCTGAGAGAGCCCTGATATCACTGCCCGGTCAGAACAGTTTTATCAGTGCTGTAGTGAGCCCAAGGTCACCCAGCTGGCTGCATGTGGGGGAGCGCAGAATCAAACCTGGCACGCCAGATTAGAAGTCCACACTCCGAACCACTACACCAAACTGGCTCTCCAGGTAATCCATTGACAGCAACAGGCGTAGACTGTGCGGGAAATCTGCACAGGATTGCACTGCCAGGCTGTCGTGCTGTGCTTGCCTGCTCGGCAATAAGCCCCCTAAAAGGCAATGAAACTGACGTCTAAGTCAGGGTGCGCAGGGTTCAGCCGCATGGCTGACACCCCTAATTCCAAGGTCAGCTAGATCCATCAGCAGTAATGACTTCAGCGCTGAGGAGCTCTGGGTGAATAGCTTTTGCTCAGTCAGAAAGGTTTGGCTGCCGTTCAGATCGTAGTGGATATCTGTCTGTGAGATCTGAAGTGTCAGGTTAAGATTCAGAGGTGAAATGATGGGTTTGCAGTGTGCCCTTAAACAATGCCAGAGGAAGGATAAACTGGCAGTCTAATCACAATTTAATCTGATGGGAATGTATTTTTGCCCTCTCCCTTAGACCTCCGGTTCACTTTCTGTTCAAAAGCGCCTCCTGACATTTTGCGCACTGGAACTTGTCAGGTTTTAATCACCTTGTTCAAGATATCTCTCGAGAAGCATTATTTTTCTCAGCCTGTATTGCAATGCAACCCTTATTCCGTAAGAAATTGAACTCTGTAAAGAAATTAAGAGAGCTGGAGTTAAAAAAAAGAAAGAAAAGAAAACCTGCTAAAGTCAACAAGATTTTCCTTCAAGGAAGAATATGCTGAGTTTCTTCTTATGCTGATTTTTTTTATTGACATAATTCCCACTGCCCCCTTGCTGTCTCTTTGCCAGAACCTTCCCTTCACTCTTCTTCTTATCAGTGTTGTTTAAATTTGCTTCCTCAATTCAAACTGTTTAGGGGGAATATCTGAAAATATTTTGATTCAAGGAAGCATATCTAAACGGCAGTGATAAGAAGAAGAGTTGGTTTTTATAACCTGCTTTTCTCTACCCTATGTAATTTCAAAGCAGCTTAAAAATCAACATCCTTTCCTCTCGCCACAAGAGACATCTTGTGAGGTAGATGGGGCTGAGGGATCCATGTCTTGTCCAATGTCACCCTGGAGACCTCATGGGTCTCAAAGTGGCTCATAATTGCCATCCCTTCCTCTCCTCTCAACAGGCACCTTGTGAGGTAGATGGGACTGAGAGTTTGGAGAGGACTGTGACTGGTCCAGGGTCATCCAGCAGGCTTCATGTGAAGGAGTGGGGAATCAATACATTTTATAACTATTAATAATAATAAATATGTTAATAAATATATGTAGGTGAAAAAGTGTGCGTACACCTGGAAGCTTATACCCAGAATAAAACTTTGTTGGTCTTAAAGGGGCCACTGGACTCCAACTTTCTTCTTCTTCTTCTTCTTCTTCTTCTTCTTCTTCTTCTTCTTCTTCTTCTTCTTCTTCTTCTTCTTCTTCTTCTTCTTCTTCTTCATAAATTCAAATTCAAATAATGGGTGGCATGTGGTGATAGGGCTGGCCGGGCCATATTTTCAGGGTTACCAGCCTCCTGGTAGAGTAGACCTGGAGTTCTCCCAGAGTGACAACTGATCTCTATACTTTAAAGATCCGTTCCCCTGAATAGGAGATGGCTGCTTCAGAAGGCAGACTCTGTGGCATCACATCCCCACGGATCCCTCCCTCCCTAAAATTCTCTCTTCCTTGGTCCCTCCCCCAAATCTCCAAGAATTTTTTGAGCTAGAGTTGGTAATTCTACATATGAGCCATTTTCAACTAGATGAGAATCCTCATCTTCTTTTGATCCGTTAATGGTTCATAGTTTGCTTTAAAAAATAAACACCTGTGCCTTTCCACGTACAGAAAAGTGGACATCCCATTGTCTGAGAGTTGCTTTGGAGATTCAAAAGATGCTGTGAGAGAACGGGGATATGAATTTTATCCTCACAGTGGGCGAACCTGCCTCTCTCTGCAGGTGTAATGAACATCTCCATCCTTTATACTGGACCAAGAAGCATGAGGAGAGGAATTGCTTGCTTACAGTGACTCTCTCACCGGCTCCTTGAAGTGCACTGAGCTCATCTGATGGGCTATTTGTGAGTCACATCTTCTGGAGAAAATAGTACAGAAGATGACTGAACTAGAGACAGACAGAAAGCTTTTAAAGCTGAGATGGCGGAATCAAGCTGTGTGTTACTCACCAGCCATGATAGACACTTCTGCAAAGAAAAAAGAACTTTTGAGTTGGAACCATGTTCCTGCTCTGAATTACTTTCCCTCCCAAGATGCAGGTAAAGATACAATATCCCGGAAGGGCAACCAGAAGCAGCAAAATAGTGTATGGGGCAAAGGTGAACTCATCTCTTTTCATTTCCCTTTACTGAAAACTTATCCTACCCACTTTTAATTTTAAAAGAGTGTCTGTCTATCTATGAGTAACATCTAGTTTGCCTAGAACAGGCTTTCTCAACCAGGGTTTTGTCAAATCCTGGGGTTTCTTGACAGTTCTGGAAGGGCTTTCTGAATAGGTGGGAGTTAATTTTTTATATATATTTTTAAAAAGCATTCATCAGGTGATATGACCACATATGGTCATGTCAACCCACCCACCCCTCCCAAAATGGCCAGTGATGGGTCTGGAGGGGGTGGGAAGGGGAGGGGCTCCACATAGGTGTGTACACTGCTGTGTTTCCCAACCATATTCTGCAAGATTGTGCCACTTCCGGGGTTTCTTGAAACCTGAAGAATGTTTCAGGGGTTTCTCAATGGTAAAAAAGTTGATAAAAGCTGGCCTGGAAACATCTTTTCTCATACTATCCCATTATTTTCTTATAGCTCACTATCTGTATAATCAGTGGTAACAGATACTATGGGACTGTAGCTCAGAGTTTTATTTAATTACTAGCCTGAAAGCCCGTTGCATCCAGGAATGCAACGGGTGCTAGCGGGCCCTCCCAGAGGGGGCCGCCGCCATTCTACTTTCTGTTCTACGTGGTGCGCGTTGGTCAATCTGGCCTTCATGCTGTCGGCTGGGGCAACAGCACTGCGATCAGCTGGGCTGGCGCGTAGCGGCTGAGCTGGTAGCCCTGTTGGCAGCTGGACCGACGGTGCCGCAGCCAGTTGGGCCAGCACAACCGCTGCTGGGCGGGTCGATCCGTAGGTGAGGCAGGGCACAGTGGGAGTGCCTTTCCCAGCGACCAGGCAGCGTCTGGCCGTGAGGCTGGCTGTGCGCTTCAATAGCATATAAATTTTATGCCTTTAATAGCATATAAAAGTACAATATAAGGAGGGAAAGTACAGAAGGATTCATTGCTATACAGAGTAATATTCTGTTCGATTGTTGATATCGTTTCAACGTATGGCGTAAATGGAAAAGTTAAGAGGCCCATTGGCTCTCATCCAGATGGCAGCGCTTCCGTAGCAAGCAGCCCTTCCGTAAAGCTCAGCATGAATTGCAGCGCTGACTCACCTGAGGCGCAAAATCGATGCAGCTGGGGAGCTGGGGCAAAAAGGGGACGCACCTGGCTGTGCGTGCCAACAAGCATGCGTGGCGGTGCGGGGGAAAGATACAAAACGTTATTTGGGGTGGGGGCAAGGCTAGGCTATAAAAGGCACCACATGTGCTAGCCTGGCCTCTTTACCGGCCCTTGTATGAGAACAGCTACCTACCCACCCACCCCCTTTGTTATGGTTATTGTAGTTCGTACAGGTTGGGAGTATTATGTCGCAAATTTTTGACACAGCTGGTGGGTCACATGGAAGAGAGCCTATTTTTGTTTGTTTGGGGGGGGGGTCCGGCCTGCTTGCCAGACTCCCCATGTTAGGGATCTCACTAAACAGGTGGAAAGTCGTGAGCGGTCGCCAACCCGGATGGGAAGACAGGGCTTGCCTTGCCAGGTGGTCTGGGAAGTACCAAATTAGGTACGCACCTCGCTATGGTTTTCCCAGGTGGATATTTCCCTGGTGGGGTGTTCCTATGGCCAGGAGACCCAGGTTCCCAGATGGGAACTAGGTGGGTTTTCCTGGTGCCATTCGGGTCCCGGCAGGGTGAACGGATTTCTCCCCTACAGGTTCCCTATTCCATATTTGGGTCAACACTCCTTATTCAGTTGGAATAAATGGCTGTGGCCATTGTTAAAGTAAAAATTGAGGTGTGTCTTTATTGGAGCCCCTAATATGCTCCCATGCTAGTCAGTTCTGCAGTGATTAGAATACCAGACAAGCAGTCAGAAGAACCAAGTTCTACCATGGAATTTCACTGGGATACCTATAGCTAGTTGTTCTCTCTATTCCCTCACAGAACTGTTGGGAGGAAGAAGGGTAAGAGAAAGAGAGAAAGAGAGAAAGAGAGAGAAGAGAGAGAGAGAGAGAGAGAGAGAGAGAGAGAGAGAGAGAGAGAGGAACATTTGTAAGCTGCTTTGGAACAGATGCTCCATTGGAGAGAAAAGCAGGAGATACATATTTTATTACTTAATTAATTTACTCGATCTATTACCATTCTTGCTGGATTCAGGACAGGTTACTAGTAAAAAAAAATCAGTGCAGTAAGCACAGTACAAGGCATGCAATCAACAATCCCTTTTGTAATTGTAAAGAAAACCACAGCCCATTGCACTGAAAACACAGTGTAATGCGGATAATAAAACGGGAGTTAAAAGACTGGAAAAAATTGCCTACAGAAAGATGATGGGAGATGGAGGGAAGCAAGGTAGGTGGGTCCTCATGCACAATGGTTGGTTATATAAAATCTTTTTAAAAGCTAGATAAAAATGCCGCCCAACAATTGTGCCTTTGCATGAAAAGATTAAGCCATGAAACTTAATGGCCGGTATGTGTTCTTTTACCAAGGTGGAACACTGAGGAGACCTCTGCATAGAAACATGGCAGTTTACAAATACTACCTCTCAGAAAATATAAGCTATTTCAAAACCTAGGTGTAAACTGCACGGAGCTTTTATTCCAATCCCAGGTCAATTCAGTCCCTGCCCTCTACATAGAATGCGATTTCCTTTTGGATTTGGGGCGATTTAAATTTTCCTTCTGTAGCAAGGATTGGAGTGACCCTACCTTTATTGTGCAATATCTTAGAGTGCTTTTAATGCTCAATATTTTTCAAATCCGGATTGGGAAACCAAGCTCCGGGGTAGAGAATCTCTGATAGGCCACACCTGGTCATGTGACAAGCTTGCCTTAAAGGAGAAGCCCCTAATTTCTCTCAACTTCTGTCGGTCCTGGATTTTTCCTGCCTACTATGCCTTTTTCGATCCTCTCCCCCACCCTCCAAGAAAAGAAAGAGGCTCCCTGCCTGGCTCCTCTCCCCCCCCTTCAAGAAAAGAAAGAGGCTTGACTCCCCCCCCCCCCTTCTGAACTACCCTAACCATGTGCAGAAGACTTTCCTGTTTCAATGGGGAGGGGGGGAGAGGAAGACCTGAGTTCAAAGCGATCTGAATTCAACAGGATTGACAATGGAATAAAGAAAGTAAGTGCAGACTCTGCCCTAGGCAATAAACAGTAAATTTTCCACAGGATGGCCCCAATATTTTTGGGAATTCTGTAGATAAAGAAGAGCTGGTTTTTATACCCTGCTTTTCACTACCCCAAAGAGTTCCAAAGCAGCTTACAAACACCTTTCCCTTCCTTTCCGCATGAGGTAGGTGGGGCCGAGAGAGCCCTAAGAGAACTGCTCTTCAAGAACAGTTCTAAGAAAACTGGGACTAGCCCAAGGTCGGTCAGCTGGCTGTATGTGGAGGTGTAGGGAACTGCATCTGATTCTCTCGATAAGAGTGCTCTGCTCTTTAACCACTACGCCATGTTGGCTCTTAGGGGGGAGAGTCTGTGCCCCTCAGGACTGAATGAATCCATTAATGCAAGTGGCAGGACACGTTCTCTTAAATCTTGTCTTTAAACCACTAATTCAGTTTCAGTTTGTGCAAAAGGCCACCACTTAGTTTCCACTCTTTCCAGAAAGGTTTTCATCGAGCTACATAATAAATAGTATATTTTCTAAACCAAAATGGGAGCAGCCATTTGGTCCTATAAAAAGAACTGCAGCAAAGGTTATTGCAAGACGTTTGCTCTAATGCTATTGCTAACGCGGCTTCTGCTATTAGGGAGGGCACTCGGGAAACTGCGGCTGTGGATAAAACGGCAGAGTTCTCAAGATTTGGCCAGCAATATTTCTTCCTTGTTCTTAAAGAGTTTCCAGGATTCAAACTTGCCCTGTTGTAAAGCGGCTTTATCCACTGGCACCTTGCTGAATTGGTTGGCTTAAAAAATAATAATTCTGTGCGGCCTAGATTCAGGACCGCTTCCACTTTGAACCAGAAGGTGTGCATGAGTCACAAGTGACACATGGAGACCCTACGCAAAGAGCATTCTAGGCAAGAGGCAAGCAGAGGTGGTGTGCCATTGCCTTCCTCTATGCAGCCCAGTTGGCCCAGTTGGTCTTGGTGGTCCCCCATCCAAATACTAAGTGATCATTTCAGACAAACCTTATCTTGTAGTTTGAAAACAGGTAGACCAGCCTTTCTCAACTTTTTTCTTACCATTGAGAACCCCTTGAAACATTCTTCAGGATTTGAGAAATCCCAGAAGTGGCGCAATCATGTAGTATATGGTTGAGAAGCATAGCTGAGTACACGCCCACCTGGGGCCCTCCCCTTCCTACCCCATCCAGGCCCAAAATTGGCCATTTGGGGAGGAGAGCGGGTCAGCATGGCCATATATGGTCATGTCACCCGATAAATGTTTAACAAATTTTTTAAAACATATTGAAAAATGAAATAATTCCCACCTATTGAGGAAACCATTCTGGGGCCATCAAGCAATCCCAGGGTTTCGCGGAAGCCTGGTTGAGAAAGCCTCACGTAGGCTGAGAATCAATAGTTGTTCAAGTAGTTTGGGGGTCTTGTTTTCTTGAAAGCAACATTGTGATATATAACAGCGGTCCGCAACCTTTTTAAGGTTGCGGCCCGTTGCCAAGGGGTGGGGGGAGAGGGCGACCCGGGGCCCCACGCAAACGCGCATGTGCGGACCTGATGCACATGCGCACCTGTGCATGGCGGCGGCACAAATGCGCATGCGTGGCAGTTTTGAGCATGTGCGCATGCATGAACCACCGTGCATGCACGTTTGCACCTGAGAGTGGCACAAATGCACATGTGCATGTGCGAAACTCCCGCCGTGCACAAACGCCATGGCGGGTCTGCGCATGCACATTTGCGCTACAAGCATGCTGGCGGTCGCGCTTCCTTCTCCCCCCCCCTGCAGTGAGAAGCTTGCCGGGCTGATTTGCTCGCGGCCTGGCGAGCTTCTCGCTGCGGGGGGACGGGGAGAGGGAGCCGCGGCCCACTGCCGAGGCTCTCCCTGCCTGGCACCGGGCCGCAGACCGGGAGTTGATGACCCCTGATATATATAACATCACAATTTTGTTCTTAAAAGATTGCGATTGTCATGAGAATTACATGATAATTATTTTCTGGATGATATCATTTTGGGTGGGAGTGGAAGTAGGACCAGGGCGTAGTTGTGGTAGAAGAAAAATGGCCATTGTTTTAATACCCTGTGTTCTCAGCTCCTACTCTTATTTCCAGCCTACATGAGGCAGAGCCATCATAGTAGAAGTAAAGCCAGGAAGAAGGAGCAAAAGAAGGGTTAAGGCTATGGGGAGTGATGTCACTTCCAGGGACGTGGTAGGGGGCGTGGTCAGCTGACATCACTTCCGGGGCTCCTTGAAATCTGAATAATTATTTCAGGGGCTCCTCCATGGTGAAAAGGTTGAATAAGGCTGCTTTAGATCCTGAGAAAATTGCACCCTTATTTACTGTTAAGTAAGGGAAGAGCCATGAAGGGCTGTCCCGAGATCCTTGCAGGAAGGACAGGAGGAAAATGCAGCAGGCAGGCAGGAGGGAGGCAAATGGACAGCCCAATGGATGATTCAAACAGAAAACGGTGCAGAGTTGCGTGATGTACATAGACTCTTTCGTTGCGGTTATGCTCTCTACACTGTTTGCCTCTGCAGCCACAGCATTGGGCTGCTTGTTTCCCATCTGCTCCTCTGTTGCAGAGATTACCATCTTTATAGTTGCATTTAGCATGCACTCGTGGGTTGACAGCCTAATCCACATTTTTATGGGATCGGGCGGCAGCTGTATCCCAAGAGTAATGTGCGTGGGGAACATGTCTTTTATACAGAGATCAATAATAAATCTTACACACTCAGCTCTGATGTTTAGTGAAGGAAATTGATTTTGTTTTCCCTGTCTTCAAGAGTAAACTTTGTAAAAAAAAAAAAAAAACCCAAAAAACCTGGGTTCCAGTTTTGAAGGAAGTTGTTCAACATTTGGGTGAACTTTTCCTTTTCTGTTTATAAAAGGACTTCCAGCTTGAATGGTTTCCTTGATTTCTTTTGATTTGTGTGAGAGAATCTTCAAGAAGGACCTTTACACCAATGGTTAGTGGGATTAAAGCCCGGAATGGTGTAACAGGAATATGCCTTCTTTTCCACATAGGCCAGCCTTTCTCAATATTTTACCATTGAGAAACCCCTGAAACGTTCTTCCAGCTTCGAGAAATCCCAAAAGTGGGGTGATTGTGCAGAATGTGGTTGGGAAGCAGAGCTGTGGACATGCCCACCTCGAGCCCCTCCCTTTCCTAGACCTTACAGGCCCATCATTGCCTATTTTGGGAGGGGGAGGCAGGTCGACATGACCATATATAGTCATATCACCTGATAAATGTTTAACGATTAAAAAAAATATATCTAAATAATTAATTAACTCCCACCTTCCAGGGCCATCAAGATCCCCCAGGGTTTCATGAAACCCTGGTTGAGAAAGCCTGACATAGGCTTCTTAGTCTATGGACTTTTTGTGGCCTTGATTCCCACTAAGTTGACAACCATACTTGAAATGCTTAGCCTGAAGAAGAAAACTAGCAAAGAAAATTGACAACCAACTGAAGAAGACTATCGAAACCACCTTTATCTGGAAGTCAGCCATTGAAATGTTATATTTTGGATGGGGTTCTTTATCTCTCCTAGTAGGAATGGTATCCCACTTCGTCCAGAAGTACACTTTGGATGGTGATCCAACAACTGTGAGGCAAGGTCTTAGTTCTTTGATTGTTAATGCCGTATCCAAAATAATACACAATAGAAGGGTTTTGATATTGAATGCCAAGGTTCCTTAAGGGACCATCATCTTTCTTATCTCTTAGCTCCCGCTGAATCTTTCTCTGTTCCAGCAGGATATGGAAATTTCAAAGAGTAAACTTGCCAGGTTCTCTTGCTAGCCATGTAACAGGACAGCCCTCTGCACTGTTATTCCAGTCCAACCCCTTTGAAATCAGTGAGCTGAAATTCCAGTAACCTTGCCCACAAAACTTCTTGTTCTACTGGCAAGTGAACAACAAACATTTAGTCCAGTTAGAAGAAACCGACCTATGGCTTTCTCCATTAAAGGTAAAGGTATCCCCTGTGCAAGCACCGAGTCATGTCTGACCCTTGGGGTGACGCCCTCTAGCGTTTCATGGCAGACTCAATACAGGGTGGTTTGCCAGTGCCTTCCCCAGTCATGACCGTTTACCCCCCAGCAAGCTGGGTACTCATTTTACCGACCTCGGAAGGATGGAAGGCTGAGTCAACCTTGAGCCGGCTGCTGGGATTGAACTCCCAGCCTCATGGGCAAAGCTTTCAGACGGCTGCCTTACCACTCTGCGCCACAAGAGGCTCTTTCTCCATTAGATGCTGTAATAATGGGCAAAACTGCTATGGTCAGAATTCTCCCTTCCACGTGACCCTTTTAAGTTCCGAACCAAAGAACTATCATGAGCCAGCCCTCGATCCATTCTCAGCAATAAGGCTAAAGCATTTTATAATGTTTATACAGGAGCCAAGGGAAATAACCGTGTCGTGGCCACACTGGTTTACATATTATTGAGACTTGTTTTATGTCATCCTGTCCCATGGAGGATGGTCTAGTTTCCCTTTGAGCTCTGTTTTATCTGTTTTTATGTTCGGTATCTTGCCACCGTTCTGGTCTGTTGAATGAAGGAGTTAACTGGTTCGCATGCAGAGGCTGGTTTGTCCCGCCTTATACAATCGCTCAACAACCTTCTCTCTTAGCACTTGGGAAAATGTACCTCAATTGCCTAGATGACCACTGTGGCTTTCAGGTGACCTCGAACCAACATTTAGAGAGTATCACTTTCAACTTCGGCTTTCCTTGATTACCCTCCACTGACGTTTGATTGCCCTGGTCCTGCCTGCAATATCTCGGTGGGCTCAGAATGGAGGAACTTTCTGCACGGTGGTGCTGAGGTCTCATGATTGCTTCAATTGGGCGTCTTTTCCCGAGGCCAATGATTGCAGAGTAGGAGGAAATACGCACTCAAGAAGCCCTTGGGAACAAACGGCTCTCTTGTACAAGATATAAATGCACAGTCTGGCTTTTGAGAATGCCAAGCCACAATGACTGTCAACCAAATTCTGATAATGAAGGGAAAGTACGATATTACTAGGGACAAAACCCGTTGCATTCAGGAATACAATGGATGCTAGACTGGAGGGGTGGGGTGGAAGAACTCCGCAGACGGCCTTCCCCTCCCTCCGGGACCTGGAGAGGCTGCAGGCAGCTGTTAGGGAACTGACCGGCAGGGGGAAGTGATGCTAGGGGGAGTGGTGGGAGCAATGGGTGGGAATGCCTGACTGGGACGGCCCAAGTTTTCCCGTGTTCGCATGGCCCAGACCGGACATACACCCCATTGGATTCCACGTCAAAAAATTAAGGTAATTGCAAAGATTTCAAAGCGATCTGATTGTAAGTGCAGGAATTATCATGATAAAATTGGCTTTTCCTTTCTTCCTTTCTCTTCTATCAGTGTATAGATAGTGGGCTAAAGTTCACATTCATAATGTTTATTGTTAAGTACTCAATGAAACCTGAAAGTATGTCGTTGTGTATCTGTCTGGAATGGCTTTTCACTTGTGCTAAAAACTTATCCTTCGATGCAACCATTGCAACAAGGCTCCATTTATGGATAATAGTTGAAGAATTTCAAGAACAGTGGAACTTTTACCGGGAGTTTTTAGCAAAATGAAACTTCAAGCAAATGGGGACTGGGGGGGGGGGTAGACGGAGGGGAGATACTGTTAATGAAGTTATTCTTTCTCTTTTCCTTTATCTATATAAAAATGAAGAAAATATTTTTTAAAAAATGGAACACAGATTTCTCAACGTTCCCTTGACATGGGCCAACTGAGGGGGCAAGTTGGGTCAGCCCTGAGACCGCCCCGGAAGGGACCCGAATCCATGTGGTGTGGGAGGAAAACCATGGACTCAAGCAAAGAGGAACCACAGCCTCATTGGTTGTGTGGAAGTAGTCTGATGATAACCTGCAATAATCGGCACTTAGCAGCATCAAAAGATGAGAGGGCGTTCCTCAAACAGCCTAGCATTCATTGTGCAGGAGGATGGCTTGGCAAGGGAGGCCCCTTAGTATTAAGTAGGATCAACCAAACAGTTAGCTGCGTAGAACTCAAGAAGAGGTTGCCTCCAGCCCAGGTTTTCTGCAAAAGAGAGAAGCCACTCCTGGTTTCCACTTCATTCCCGGTTTAATCCTTTCATTTCACAAAAGAATGGATTTAAAAGACCATTTACCAACAAGAAGGCACTGTTTGTATGGCTGTTTTTGAGTAATGTACTGTTCCTCTTCATGTAATGTACTGAGCCTCTTGTGGTAAGTGGCAGAAATGCTGTCTGAAGCTGTCTGCCCATGAGGCTGGGAGTTCGATCCCAGCAGCCGGCTCAAGGTTGACTCAGCCTTCCATCCTTCCGAGGTCGGTAAAATGAGTACCCAGCTTGCTGGGGGGTAAGCGGTAATGACTGGGGAAGGCACTGGCAAACCACCCCGTATTGAGTCTGCCATGAAAACGCTGGAGGGCGTCACCCCAAGGGTCAGACATGACTCGGTGCTTGCACAGGGGGATACCTTTACCTTTACTGTTCCTCGAGGGGTGTGGAGAGCCCTCTTTCTCTCCCCCAACATCTTCCTGACCTCTAACCACCATCTCAACACACTTCAGTTCCAGCTCTGAGTACATTTCCTTTCTTTCCGCCGCCAGTCAAGCAATCTGTCTCCCTCACGCTCTGACAACATCTCCTTATGTCTGTTTCCCCCCCAGTCTCAGACGGATGGGCAAAACAGCGACCCATGGCCAGTCACCCAAGTCCCTCATTTGCATGCAGTAATTAAGTTCTGAGGGCAAAGGCCCAGAGTCAAAACTTAAAGCATTCCCATTTCAAAAGAAGGCAGTCGTGATCCGTAAGTGTAACTTATTCCATCACAGAGAGACAGTCAGGACAGCACATTTGGTAAGCTTGCCCTTCATAAGGCTTACTTGGCCACCACTCCTGCCCTTGTAATTCCAATGAAGACGAAAAACCACACAGTATTGTTTAATTTTTATTAAACGTCTGAGCTACACCATCCAACCACAAAACAGTTTTTAAGTGTATTTCGACAAAGGCTACCACCGTTTATCCAACGGCGGGCTCCAAAGTTTGCACCCGATACCATCAGTTTTGTTCATCTTTGTATGCACATTCTTTGCCGACAGGTGACACCTCCCCCACACACAATACAATTTAGAGCAGCCTTTCCCAACTTTTTGATGTGGAGGATTTCCTTTAATAATTTTCCAGGCTTCGAGGCGCCCCGGAAGTGATGTCATCTGGCCACGTGCCCCCGGAAGTGCTGTGTCACCGGAAGTGACATCACCACCTGCGTCAACAGACAGGCTTGAGGAGGACTGAGGGAGGAGAGACACGAGGCGGTTTAAGGGGACAGAAGGCATGCAGGTTCTGCCCCCTCCCAGACACACAAACCAGAAGACACTCGGGAGGGGGAGCAACGGAGCCAGCCAATTCCCCTAGCTTGTGGCTGAGTCGATTAAGGCAGATGGGGAAAGGCCATAGACCCCCGCCAGAGCTCCTGTTGACCCCTGTTTAGGAATCCCGGATTTAGAGACAGCTAAGTGTTTGGTTGATCCTAAGAGGCAGGTGTTTGGCTGAATTTCACCCTTCTCTGCCTGTTGACTTTGATGGATTGAAAAGGCTGTAACGCTGCTTAGGGTGGAACTGTACATGTCTGGTTCAGTTGAACTGGATGGAAACCCAGACTGCTTCATTGTAAGCAAGCACCTGGGGGAGGAGCTTGGTCACTGCTTTGCAGGGACTCTTGTATCTCTTTGTTCACTCTGCATGTAAAAAAGCAGCGATTCTCCATTGTTAGTGGCGGCGCCTGATGCCGTATCTCTGCTAGACACAGAACTGATGATGATATCGCCAAATAGCTTGTCTTTCACCTCTCGTGGTGTGCTTAATTACGACGGCCCTGTTTTAATTTACTGGATCTCACTTTCAAACGGCCTTTTATTTTTTATATATATTTTAAATGAATGTGAGATTCTTTGGGGGGCACCACGAAAAGGTACCTTGGATGCTTTTAATAAAAGCTGCGGAGCAATTTTCCACACTGTGGTTTAATTCAAACGCAGTGCTCCTGCAAAGCACCTCGGTGTGGGAAGCCATGCCGACGAAAGGATGAAGATGCTGAACAAGTGCTTGCCGCTGCCAATATCATGTTCTAAACACATCTCCATTGAAAGGGATGTGAGAATTACAGCGCAATCCTATGCAGAATGACTCTAGTCCAGGGGTAGTCAAACTGCGGCCCTCCAGATGTCCATGGACTTCAATTCCCAGGAGCCCCTGCCAGCAAATGCTGGCAGGGGCTCCTGGGAATTGTAGTCCATGGACATCTGGAGGGCCGCAGTTTAACTACCCCTGCTCTGGTCTAAGCCCTCTGAAATCAGTGTGCTGAGACTCGGATAATCGCCAGCGATCTACATAAAAACTCAAGCACAGCATTGGCCCTGCTCCAGCTGTAGTTAAGCAATCCTATTAAAAACTTTGGGATTCCTGTTTATTTCACTGGGACTTGATCAACCACTATTGATCTCACAGGAGACCTGGGTTGTCATCCGGTTTCACGTGCAGAAATAAAAACAAGGTCTTTTTGAGCCGACATTTTGCGAAGTTTCCTGCCATGCATAATACACCTTGTTTGAGAAATGACGTGTCAGTGATTTCCTGCTGCAGTTAGAATGGCAATCGAAAGGACAGGACAGATTCGTGCGGAAAGGGGTTTTTAAAAGCCAGGTTGTTCTGCAAAAACAAAAGGTTCCGTTGATTGGCATGTGCTGATTTTCCAACCCTCCTTCCGTGGCTTTCGCTTTTCCTGCGTGAGCGTCCCCCTTTGGTACTGCCATCTGTCAGAGTCTGAAGTGAACCCAGCCATCTTTCGGGCTTCTTAAAAAGCACATGATAAAGTGCAGCTTTTTAGTGATTGCAAATCTAATTTCCTAACTCCCGGGACTGCAAAGATGAGCTTGGCGGCTGGGCTGTCATGTATAATCAATGGACAGGAGCTGAAAAAAGACACTAAGAAGGATGGACTTTTTTTTTTAGTTCCATAATTTTGCAGACTGCCTCACAGTTTATCCACAGAGGGTTGCTGAACCCTGACTTGCTGTCATGACCTTTGAATGCCAAATTCCTGCAGAGGTTTACCCAGGCTCAATAGCTTTTAAGGCCCTTATGCATAAGGACATAAGAACCCTGCTGGATCAGACCAGTATATTCAGGGTCACACTGCATCCTGCTGTCCTCCCATCACATGTCTTTGTTCTGCGTGGGCCATCAGTATCTGTGCTCAGTGTGGGGTTCAGCCCAGCCCCTCCCGGAGCTGCTCCCCTTTCAACCGTTGTCCTCACCCTTCACGCTTTAAAACAGGCCGCAAGGAAAGACGATTGTTGCACCGGGACTGCTGAGTGAAGCCTTTTTAATCTTCTTCTGACCACAGTACAAGCTCTTCACACCCGAGTCACTTCCTCCACCATCTAACCCCCTAGCCCCATGTTCTTCCCCCCTCCCCTTTTAATCTCCACCCTGTGCTTCTTAACCCCTCCTGCCCTTCCACCTCCGTCTCTTCTGGTTCTATCCCTCCTCCACTACTGTCGACTGCCTTGGGGGTAAGTATTCTTCTTTTCCTCCTTCTAAGTGCTGCTGAGCTCTTCACCTCGAACAGGCCTTTCCCTGTGACGTTGGCTGGGGCATTGTTCACTACCGGCCCCCACTCCTCGGCCCATTCATGGCCTGTTTGTGACTTGTCTTCAGCTGACTGCTGCCGTAGCTCATTGTCTTCAGGAGTCCGGTGAGTATTTCCCCCTTGGCGATGTTTCTCTCCCTCAGTTCCTTGCTCTCCTTCCCCCTCCTTTCTCGCGGTTTCCTGGCCCCCGTCCCTAACATTGCTACATTCCCCAAGTCCGGGTGCGGGATCGAGACAAGCCGTAGCAGACTCAACTGCTGGGTCCTTTTGTTGAGGTTCCGTTTCTTCAGGTCCGGAGGTCCGGAGGAACTCCGACTCCCGGGGCTACCTTCCAGTCCTCCTTAGCCAGGCCCGGACACTCAGGTGAACACATCCTGTTGATAGAGGCTATCCAAACTAGCAGCGTGACTGAAGCTGCCCTAGCAAACAACTGGATCCAGGCTATTCTGAATTCTCATCAAGCAAGCAAATATGGATAGCACATTTTTAGGTAAGCACCTTGTGCACTTGGAGGCAATTACATTTCGGCAAACTGACTACTGAATATTGTATTGCTAATTCGCTGCAAGGATGGGTCAATATATAGGACTGCTGTGTTACGATACCAAGAGGTCTTTGGCCTTGAATATGACCAATGTTTCCACCAAAGGAAGCCATTTGTAGCTGTGCAGAACAATTATGCAAGTTCATTTTTGGAGGGTATGGATGCTCTTCCAATGCGCAAATTCAGCGCTGGACAAACCAGATTAAGAACAGGCTATTTTATTTAATTGCATATAAACCGACCCACATATAAGTTGAGGCACTTAATTTTACTGCAAACGTATTGACTCGCATATAAGCCGAGGTTACAGCGGGTTACAGGTAAATTTACAGGGTGACATAAGTACTTAATCCGTGCTCAATCATCACAGGCTTTCCCATCCAGCCTCCCTCCCAACAAATACAGAAAAGACAAGAGGATGAATAGCTGCTGGTTTTTGTACACACTAACCAAAGGAGTCTCAAAGTGGCTTACATTTGCCTTCCCTTCCTCTCCTGATGCCAGATATCCTGAGAGAGCACTGACAGAACTGCTCTGTGAGAACAGCTCTGGCAGGAGAACCAAACAGGCCAGCAAACCAGAGCAGAACAATAGTACCCAAAGTTGGCAACCTACTACAACAAGTACAACAGCTACAATCTGCGGGCTACAGTGCCCCCCCCAGAACAAAACACTGAAATAAAGAACTGTAAAACTGAAAGAAAGAACTGTAAAAATCAACTTTTAAAAGAAACACAACTCCAAAAAGAAGAGGCAAACAATGCTTCCCCTCAGATAAAAGAAGAAACACTGAACAAACAGTAAATCCCAAAGCACCCCTAATACCCCACCCCACCCTACCCACAGAAATCAAAAGAATAGTTTGGAAGAAGTGATTAGAAAAAGAAGGGGGGAAAATATCAGAATCCCTGTCAAACCATTGATGTCCTACAAGCTGCCAGAGTAAGCTTTCACAATATTTGCAGAAGGCAATGGTTAGCTAGGAGCAATTAGCTCACTTGCAAAGAGCTTAGTTTTTAAGATCTTTGCAGAAGGCGAAGGTTAACTGGAAGCCACTAGCTAACTCGCAAAGAGCTTAGGTTGCAAATGCAATGCTGCAATTGGCTGGCTGCGGGCAGGCTGTTAATCAATTACCAGCATATATGGTGAGGAGGACTTTTAAGTGCTAAAAACTGTGCTGGAAAACTCGGCTTATATGTGAGTATATATGGTATACCTACGGGTGTCCAAACAGTCACTCGATCTATCTTCTGCACGCTTGATTTCATAATATGTTCCTGTCCATCCACGCCACTGATGAATGCTTGTAGGAGGAATGTTCATTTTAATATTCATTCATTCAGAAAGCACCATCTTAGAGCTACCATAATACTTTAGCCTGGAGTCACTATAATCCTGGGTGGCTATCTCACACTGCTATTTGAGCGCATGCTCACTTCTCACGTAAATTCATCTGCATGTGTATTAATAGTTTGAATAACTTACATTCCAGCCAAAACATAAAACTCAACTCTTGCAGTGTTGGAAAAGAGCTGCTATATATGTTTTGGCTCCAAGTAAATATTAAACCAGTGATTGGGAAGACAGCACAAAGCCAATGCATTTCCTGGTTCTTACATCCTCCTTCCAATCTTGGTTTACCTCCTCCCCAGTAGAGCAGAAAATACTTCAAAAGAATCCAGGATGCACCATTTCAGTGCCTGGATGGAATAACCATTCAGAAACAGTTGCCTCCATTTGACAAGGACACTTGCCTTGAAACCTGCAATATTATTGATGTGGGACACATCTGGTGTGCCTTGTCAAACGGAAATATAGATGGACGTGACATCCATTGTCCTGACTACGAAGTGTGCCAGAGGATGGAGGGCCCAGCCAGTGACTGCACCGCCCCCTGGGGCATGAGCAACCACTGCGCAACCTGTGGGGGCTGAGGTAGAGGAGGAGGAGCAGGTAAGCAGGAGGGGGGAGGGGGTAGTGAGTGAGTGTGTGTGTGTGTTTGCTTGCTTGCTTGGAGGGAGGGAAGTTGGGAAATCAATAGGTAAGGGGGAAATGGGAGGGGGAAGGGGAGGGAGTCTTCCTCTGTGTGTGTTTGTGAGGAAGGGAGGGGAGAGGAAGCAGGGAGGAGGTTGGGAAACCAACAGGTAAGGGGGGAAACCGGGGGGAGGGGGAGGGAAGGGAAGGGAATCTCTGTATGTCTCCATGTGTGTGTTTGCGAGGGAGAGAGGGGGCCCTGACCAAGTCACTCCAAAGCAGGTATGTGTCCCTCTGAGAGTCAGATGGTCAGGACAATTTATTTAATTTGCCCCAACTGCTATGGCAGCCATTTTGTGATTGGCTGTGCTACCCCATTGACAGACATTTTATGGTTCTCCAGGTTTCAGGCATATTCACAAACCTAGCAGGTTTCGGAACCCCCAGAGTAACAGTAGCGATGGCATATCTGAAAGATGAACCACTCTCAGTTGCTTTATTGTTAAAAATCCATGCATCCTTTGCTATGCCACATTAGTTTAGGTTTGTGTGTGTATACATAAAAAAAGAGATTTTCACGTACTAGTATAAATCAAAAAGCAGTTATATTCTGTGTTGCTTTAGGCATAGTGGTATTTGAACCCCTAATTCACTTTTGATGGTATTTAAATGCACATATTCTCGGAATTTTTCATGGCTTGCATTCTGTGTAGTGGTGCTCATATCATTTCGAAATAATGGCATATACTACATTATGTGCACAAAAGAGCCATATACATTTCTCCCTTCCCTCACTGAATGAAACATGTTTTACTTTACAAATTGCCGAAGTGAGCCAGACGCTTCTAATCTATTATCTTTTTAAAGATCTGTCTTGTGTGTACAGGAATGTGGACAAGTTATATTGAACTCCAGTGCTACAGTTTATTTTCCAGCCAGACAACAAGCAAAACTTGCCTCATATTTAAGGTTTAGCATCATTCTAAATTAGTGTCCCAGTCAAAAGGGCATTTCTCAGGTAGGCAGCATATGGTTCATCAAGACTTAGAAGCAGTGGATGCATCTGGCAAGCTAGGTTTTATTCCCTACTCCTCCATATGCAGCCAGGTGGGTGGCCTCAGGCTAGTCCAGACCGTATAGTGCTGGTCTCACTGAGCAGTCCTGTCACAGCTCTCCCAGCCCCACCTACCTTACCGGGTGTCTGTTGTGGGGAGAGGAAGGGAAGGCGATTGTATGCCGCTTTGAGATTCCTTCAGGTAGTGAAAAGTGGGGTATAAAAACCAACTCTTCTTCAGTAATATCAGGGCTCTCTCAGCCTCACCTCCCTCACAGGGTGTCTGTTGTGGGGAGAGGAAAAGGAAGGCGATTGTACGCCACTTTGAGACTCCTTCAGGTAGTGAAAAGCAGGGTATAAAACCAACTCTTCTTCTCTTGATGGTATCCAACTAACAACCTTGGTGACTATCAAGGGCTTGGGTATGACTGGATGCTTCATTATCTATGGAGGCCCAGGTCACAAATGTCACCTACAACGCCTTTTAACATCTCCATCAGGAGAGGCAGTTGGCACCCTCTTTGACTGTATTCTGCGTAAGGGTACCAAGTTCACAATGAATCCTGCAGTCCTCTTGCAATTACAACTGATCCCCAAATGACAGCGATCAGTTCTCCTGAAGTTTTGGAAAGTGAGCTGTGCAGCATTGCCTTCCTAGTTATGGCTCCCAAACTTCTAGGGATTTCCCAGGCCAGGAATGACAACATACTCTTCTTTTGGTATCCAACCGGCCTGTACTGTAGACCAGTGGTCGCAACCCTTTTCACATTACGGCCCGTTGCCAAGGGGTGGGGGGAGAGGGCGACCCGGGGCCCTGCACATGCGTGGCCTGATGGTGGCAAAAAACGCGCATGCGTGGCGGCTCTGCGCATGCGCAAAACTGGCGCACGTGCGCGTTTGTGCCTTCATTGGGCACAAACACGCATGCACGACAGGTCCGCGCATGCACATTTGCGCCATCTGCGTGCCGGTGGCCACACTTCCCTCCCCTCCCACAGCAAGAAGCTTGGGGGCAGGGAGAGGGAGCCGTGGCCCGCTGCTGAAGCCCTCGCAGCCCGGCACTGGGTTGCAAACCGGCGATTGGGGACGACTACTGTAGACCTTGGCTCAGATCTTCTTCTTCTTCATGAGAAACACTTGGTATAAATCTTTAAATGCCATGAATCAGCAACAAGACAGGGGTTTCTACCTGCAGTTCTGAAGTAATGGCATTTAAAAGACTGCATTTCAGTATGCATTGCAATAGAGCCAATTGGGGGAACTCGGACCTCAGAATATGCATCAAGCTGCATCACCGGAGCAGCAGCCAAAGTCTAATTCATTCCCATCACCGCTCTGCCATATCCTAGTCACATTCTGATGTCATAACATTATAATTTCCCCTACCATTCACCTATTAAGAGCCTCTTGTGGCGCAGAGTGGTAAGGCAGCAGAAATGCTGTCTGCTCATGAGGCTGGGAGTTCAATCCCGGCTCAAGGTTGACTCAGCCTTCCATCCTTCCGAGGTCGGTAAAATGAGTACCCAGCTTGCTGGGGGGTAAACAGTAATGACTGGGGAAGGCACTGGCAAACCACCCCGTATTGAGTCTGCCATGAAAACGCTAGAAGGCATCACCCCAAGGGTCAGGCATGACCCGGTGCTTGCACAGGGGATACCTTTACCTTTATCTTTTTACCATTCACCTATAGTGACCAACGATGTGTGGATGCAAAAGTACACGGCCATCATGCCACTGTGTCAGGGATTGGGGACGCTGTTCCTAAGGATGACTCGGTGTCCGCTAGTTTCTTTCACTATTGCTCCGCATGATGATGATGATGATGATATTAGCCATTCAGGTGGGTCCGACTCTTGGTGATCCTATGGCTCACCTGTCTCCATGCCTATGGATCTTGCACCACTTTTTCCACTTCATCTCCATGTTGGACGCTTGCAGCCTTCCAGGTTAACTTGGAGAAATAGCGTTCATTTCACAATGGATGAGCGCTCGGTATGCCGTAAGTATTTCATTTGGTGTGCATGAATGCATATGTGCATCGCCTGAAATGCTGTGCAGACAGGAATCAGGCAATCAATCCTAGATAGCATCCTGGGCAGACATTTCAAAGAGTTAATGATACTCGCCCTTTGCATATGTAGAACTGTTTCCAGAACATTTGAGTATTTCACATACATTCTCTTATTACAGTGGCCCTGCAAAATAGGATACTATGATTATTCCCATTTCACATATGAGGACTAGGAAACTATAACTGAGAGATAGATTCAGGTAGATAGCTGTTCTGCTTAAGAAGAAGAAGAAGAAGAAGAAGAAGAAGAAGAAGAAGAAGAAGAAGAAGAAGAAGAAGAAGAAGAAGAAGAAGAAGAAGAAGAAGAAGAAGAAGAAGAAGAAGAAGAAGAAGAAGAAGAAGAAGAAGAATTCTTATATGCCACTTTTCCCTACCCGAAGGAGGCTCAAAGCGGCTTACAGTCGCCTTCCCATTCCTCTCCCCACAACAGACACCCTGTGGGGTGGGAGAGGCTGAGAGAGCCCTGATATCACTGCTCGGTCAGAACAGCTTTATCAGTGCTGTGGTGAGCCCAAGGTCACCCAGCTGGCTGCATGTGGGGGAGTGCAGAATTGAACCCAGCTCACCAGATTAGAAGTCCACACTCCTAACCACTATACCAAACTGGCAGCAGACAAAGAGTGAGTACAATGGCACCTTCGAGATCGACAGTTTTACTCAAGGTATAAGCTTTCGTGTGCGCATGCACTTCCTCAGATACAATACCATGTAAGATATCAGTCCATACATATCGGTAGAGGATGAGCAGTAAATCAGCATACTGCATAATGAAGATATTTAACAGATATTTAACAGATCCAAATAGAAACGACAAACATAGTTTGTAAGGTGGCCATTTATTTGGGTTTAATTCTGAGGTGAAATATAGTGAAGGAAATAAATATGTCTACATTTGAGATTAATGGGCAGATGTATCCTTAATTCAACAATTGAGGATGCATCTACCCATTGATCTCCAATTTTGACATATTTATTTCCTTCATTATGTTTTCCCCTAGAATTGATTATGATGATGCTATCCATTCAGTCATGTCCAACCCTCGGCAATTCTATAGGAAAGTTTTCTCCATTTGTCTCTGTCAATGACTGCTTCTTTCAGTTGGTTCCTGGTCATCCCTGTATCGGCTTTGATCGTGTCGAGCCAGCAGATCCTTTGGCGACCACCTTTCCTTTTGCCGCTGACCATGCTGAGCATTAATGATATTTCTAGCAAGTCTGATCGCATGATGTGTCCAAAGTAAGTGAGCTTTAGCCATAATATCTTGCCTTCTGATGACATAGTTGGTTTGCTCCACTCTAAAACTATCTTGTTGGTAGCTTTGGCTGTCCATGATATCTGCAGCATTCATCTCCACCCCTAGAATTAAACCCAAACAAATAGTTACCTTATAAACTGACAGAACTTAAAAAACAAACAGGTGTGTGGGGTCCCAATTTTGCCGGTAAATTTGATGTCTAGAAAACTTCCTTGGATTCCAATCAGGAAATGGCTGCCCTAATTTTATTTCCATTTTGGACTTGTTTTTACAGCACAACATCGAGCCCTGTTCTTGGAAGATAGGTGCCTTGATTTAAGCCTCACAAAAACAGTGTCAGGATGAATGGGGATTTATGAGCTTGTGTAGGGAAACCTGCACAGTCATCTATCTCCTATATTTTGTAAGCACTATGCTTTAAGGAGGACAGAGAGCTAGATAAGTCACAGAGAATGGTTTTGTTCATTCTTATCTGAGAAAAAACACAGAAAATTCAGCTTCTCTGCCTCATGCCGGAATATTGTTATGCATTTCTGCTGGACTCTTCCACAAAGTGCACATCTACTCAATTATTCCCAGAAAGCAACTGTCCTGCAATTTGTATCCAGATCTCCTAATATCTATGAGGACATGGGATATAATCTTTCTCTCATCATGTGTTCTTAATCTGCATTGCAGTTGGCCTGCATTTGTTGTAATGCTTCCTCTTCTTCAGTTTGCATATTAATCTTATACCCTTTTGCAGCCTGTTTTAATTTCAGTCAACCATCTTTGAACATTAACCTTAACTATGTCCTTCAAAACCATCACACACTTTAATCATGCCCCCTTCTTAATATTTTAATGGCAATAAATCTGATTTTGCCATCTCTTTCTCATGCAGTACAAGATACTTCATCAATGTCTCTCTAAATTCCCCCCCAAACACACACACACACAACCTTCCTGTAACAGTATCTAGATTTATATGCACACTCCAGGTAGGTCTTATTAACTCTCTTATAAGCAGAGCCAAGATGATGTAACTTAATTTGTGGTATAAACTTATATTGTAAATTCACCTTGTTGTATTAATCTGAATATACAAATTCCATCTGTGCCTTCTTCCTTCCTCCCACTCTGGATATTAGAGTTATGTTAGAGCTGGGGCAAGTTTGCTGCCATATCTCAAGGGTTTTTATATATGTAACTTGTTTTTATGTCTGTTTTAAGGGGATTTTTACCGGGGTTTATTCAGACAATTGTGAACCGCCGCGAGTCTTCGGGGAACGGTGGGCAATGAATCGAAAAACTAACTAACTAAATAAATAAAAATATTCATACCAATAGCTATCACAGTACTCATAATAAAGCCATTCCCTCTTGGAGCATTTGTGTGGAGTTTATGATTACAGAAAGTACCAACATGTCGAAGCTAATGTATAACTATCCTGGAAATTAGCGTATGACTATCCTGGAAGCTAAGAGCCTCTTGTGACGCAGAGTGGTAAGGCAGCCGTCTGAAAGCTCTGCACATGAGGCTGGGAGTTCAATCCCAGCAGCCGGCTCAAGGTTGACTCAGCCTTCCATCCTTCCGAGGTCGGTAAAATGAGTACCCAGCTTGCTGGGGGGTAAACGGTAATGACTGGGGGAGGCACTGGCAAACCACCCCGTATTGAGTCTGCCATGAAAACGCTGGAGGGCGTCACCCCAAGGGTCAGACATGACTCGGTGCTTGCACAGGGGATACCTTTACCTTTATCCTGGAAGCTAACAGATGACTATCCCGGAAGCTAACGTAGGGCTATTCCAGAAGCTAATGTATGACTTGGATGCTTTAGGATGCTTTGGGCTGATCCTGCGTTGAGCAGGGGGTTGGACTAGATGGCCTGTATGGCCCCTTCCAACTCTATGATTCTGTGATTCTATGGCCTGTGTGGCCCCTTCCAACTCTATGATTCTGTGATTCTGTGACTATCCCAGAAGGGTTTTCAAGGCAAGAGACATTCAGAGATGGTTTGCCACTGTCTGTGTAACAACCCTTGTCTTCCTTGGTGGTGTCCCAGCCAAGCACTAACTAGGACTGACCCTGTTTAGTTGACAAGATTGGGATTCCTAGGCTATCTAGATGAGGAGGTGCACTTGATAGATGCCTAAAATGAAATGAATATGTCATCTGAAATAGGTCATTCCATACTACTGGGCAGGCTTCACACTATTTTGTACCTTTGAAGAGTATTGCTAAAGATTATTGGCATCCAGGAGTGCTTTCGACATTGCAAGACGCTTCAAGAGAATCTGGAGTCTTCATTTTAATGAATAGGTGTGTATGAGATTTCTGTGTGCCTCTTCAGGTTGTCTGAGAAAAGCAAACTGGGGAATAACAATATTGTGGGTAGGTTTATCTTTAACCCTCCCCCCGCTCCGGAGGAGCGGGAGGAATAAAGGAGTAAGGGCAAGTGGGGAGGAGTTAGGGCGGGCCCTGTCCGGGATAAAAACTCGGAGGGCCCAATCAAGAGCAGCGAAGCGGCTCCTGATTGGGCCCTCCGAGTGTCACTCGAGGGCCAAGCAGCCAATGGGGAGCCGCGCAAAGCGCGGCTCCCCATTGGCTGGTTGGCCCAGCCTCGCCTGGGCCGGCCAGGGAGTTGTCGCTCAGAGGAAGAAGCCTTCCCCAGCGGTAAGTCCTCCGGCCGGCTTCCCCTCGCCCAGGCCCGGCAGTAGGCCGCAAAGCCCGCCGCCCCCGTCCCGAGCCTTCTGCCAGGCCCTGGGGCAGCCGAGCATGCCCCTGGGCCCAGCAGAAGGTCCCAAGGCCACCTACCTTACTCTGTTCCTTCCTCCCAGCATTCCCTTTGCCCTTTCCTTCCCTTCCTCCCAGCATTCCCTTTGTTTTTCCCTTTCTCCCTTCCTCCCTCTCTTCCATCTGCCTCTTTCTGGCTACCTGTTTCTCTCCCTCTTCTTCTGTCTCCATCTTCCTCCCTTTCTTTCTGTCTTTCTGTCTCTCTTTCTCCTTTTCCTCCTTCCTTCACCCCATCCCTCCACCCACCCACCCACCATGCCCGCTGTATTTTGGCCACAGCGGGCTTAATATCTAGTTATGACATAATTTCATTCATTTTGAAGTTCTGAATGACACTGATTTTTTGTATTCTGAGTATTTTTAAATACTCTAAATGGTAAGCATAAAAAAACCCCCAACCTGACCTTTAAATACACAGAGAGTATTGATTACTAACCCCATTATTCCTGACTCTCTGATGAACTGTTATATATGCCTGCAGATGCTTCCGCTTTGAAACCACATCAAAGGGGGTCCAGGATAATGTATGCTAATTTTCTGCACTATCCTCAGCTTCAAAAACCTTCAAGGTAGCGGTGCTATTTCTGTATTGATATCGTTTCTTTGGTCAGGAAGTTAAAAAAAAAAAACTTCAAGGCAAAAAGAGATATTCCAGATGTGTATATTTAACACTTATTTTCTTCCAGGTCTCGGTGCGACTTTGAAATATATTGTTCGGTGACCCTTTGCTATTGGCTCTGAATTCACTGGATCTTTGAGGCGTCTGCTTATTAGTAATAGTAATGCTGCAGGAAATGTCTCTACTACAGCATTATCGTGAACACAGTTATGACTTTCTGAGCATATTGAAGTCCAGGGGCTTATAAGGATTAGAAGAAGTCTGTTTAGGAGAAGTGGAGCTAGTTTTTTATACCCCACTTTTTACTTCTCAAAGGAGTCCCCAAATGGCTTACAAATACCTTCCCCTCCCCCTCCTTGCAATAGACCCCGTGTGAGGCGGATGGGGCTGAGGGAGCTCTAACACAGGGGTAGTCAACCTGTGGTCCTCCAGATGTCCATGGACTACAATTCTCATGAGCCCCTGCCAGCGTTTGCAAACGCTGGCAGGGGCTCATGAGAATTGTAGTCCATGGACATCTGGAGGACCACAGGTTGACTACCCCTGCTCTAACAGAACTGCTCTGCAAAAGCAGTCCTAAGAGAACTGTGACGAGCCCAAGGTCACCCAACTGACTGCATGTGGAGGAGTGGGGAATCTTAATCCCTACAGTACGCTGGCTCTCATCTTAGGATCTCACTGCTTATCGGTGCCACAGGAATCAGAATGGGCCCTGGTTTGGTTTTTTTCCCCTGTGAGTTGAAGAATGTGCACCCATAAATAGGAAAAGAAATGATATACTGAACAATGTTTTTTAATGGAACAAATATTTTCACCCATTGTATTTTTTTCTCTAGAGTGTCACAGAAAAGTTTCTTAAAGTTAAGCTGGAACATATTTCGCGTGCCTCTTCAGGTAAAGCGTCTATGCAAATATTGAAGCAAGAAAAGATGAATTTTGCAGGCAAACTCTGTTTATCCTTTGGTTGTTGTCATCCCCAATATAGCCTGATTGTCTCGGTTTTGTCCAGGTTCAGACTAGAGCCAGTATTTAAGACTTTTGGTTACATAGATTTCCAGCTTTCACCTAAGAAAGACAGTGATATGGGAGGAAAGCATTTAGAGAAAGTAAGCAAAATATACAGGCGTCATTTCCTGAAAACCATGAGGCCAACTGTGTGTTGTGGTGCAACAAGGCCTCATTTAACTTGGCTGGTGGACCAGAGAGAAGACTCTCTTCCCACAGTCCTGCTGCCTATGTCTCATGCCTGGCCATTAGTACCAGGGCTCTCTCAGCCCTACCTACCTCACAGGGTACCTCCTATGGTGAGAGGAAGGGAAGGCAATTGTAAGCCACCTTGAGCCTCCTTCTGGTAGAGAAAAGTGGTGTATAAAAAACCAACTCTTCTTCTTCACACCAACCAGGAAGATTGTGAGGACCCCCACCGCTGTGAAGGCTCCTGGAAGGCCACTTGGCCTCACCTCCAGCAAACAGATGGTCCCATACCTGCCTTGCTTCCCCCTTATGGGCTCAAAACTGGGTTCCCCAGATGAGTCTGTAGCCCATTCTTCCACCCAATCATTTGTTTAAAAAGAAGCCTTCATCCTGCTTCCTTTTAAGGGAAGACACAGCTATGATTGGCGTGTTTGCTACATCTCTCCAGGTCAAATGTTTGCAAAAATGAAGAGTTGGCTCCAAAAAGCTTGTGAACAAAGACCACATTTATCACTGCTCTTCTGCCAAAGCTTGCGCAAGGAACCACACAAGATTTCTCTACAATCATTGCCCAACTTGTGCAAAGTCTTTGGATCAAATTTCTTTTGTCTCGTGAAGCGCTGGAGCACGAGATGGCCTTCTATGGATGAAAGATGCCTTCCTGGTGGAAAACGGAACCTTTGGACCCAACCCCTGGTATTTTTGAAGAGGCTCTTCTGCACCAACCCCGTGAAGAGTTTTCAACTGAAAACTGGAGCATATTTCGCAGACCTCCTTGAATTCCTGCATGGCTCTTTGTTGCTTTTGCGAGAACCAATTCAGTAAGTCGGAAAGAAATAGATAGAGGGCACACACACAGCTTGCTTAAGTGATACTGAAACACCCAACCCCATACTGATTTTGAGCCTTGTACACCGCAAACCGAAGGGATATTTGCATACTTGAAAAGAAATTGGCACTAAAATAGCAGCTGCCCTTTCCCCCCCTTTTCTGCATGCAAGGGCACGTAAGTCCATGACATTGATTAGCAAATTAATTAGCAATGTCCCTTGAGCTCCAGGAACTGCTCTCTTGCGTCCATTAAAGTACAGGCTGAAAGAACAAATCTGCTGCCCAGCATGTAAAATGAACCGATACTCTTGCAATACCTTCCAGTTATTTACACTCAGTAGTTTAATATTTTCAATTCTCAGCCGTGTTGGGTAAAAAAATAATTGGGTTTGGTGACCTAAATCATAGAACGGAGTCCTTTCTTGCTCTCCCCTGAGGAATGTGCTCCAGTTCAGCGTTTATGTTCCCAGCATACATTTTTCTGTTCCCAGCACAGCTCCCATGCCAAGTCAGTGCTCTGTATCCACCTGCCTGAGAACAGCAGTTCTTTCTGTTTTATTTTTATTTTAGGGAAATTGTGGGGGTACAGAAAAGCAAAGAGAAAGAAAATGATAGGGTTACACAACATAATTGAATTTGTTAAAGACAATCGTGTAGTACAGAGAATATTTCCCTTTCATCCCTTTCACAATGATTTTAATGTATTATCTATCTGTACACAGCCCGTGGCGCCACGGGCGCCACGGACTGAATAAAAGAGTAAGGGGTAGTGGGGAGGAGTTAGGGCGGGACCGGTCCGGGATAAAAACTCGGAGGGGCCAATCAGGAGCCGCGAAGCGGCTCCTGATTGGCCCCTCCAAGTGTCCATCCCGCCCGCGGCTCCCCATTGCTTGCTTCACCCGCACAGCCACAGGTGAGCGGCGCCCGCGCTGCCTTCTCCCGGCCGCCGGAGCGGCCTTGCGGCGTCATAGACGCCGCGAGGCCGCTCCACCGGCCGAGACAAGGCTTGGGAAAGCCTCGGGCTGGGGGTGGCCCTGGCCGCCTTCTCTCGGCCGCTCCGCCGGCCGAGAGAAGCCTTGGGAAGCCTTGGGAAAGCCTCGACCTCTCGGCCGGCAGAGCGCCTTCCGCCAGCCGAGACAAGGCTTGGAAATGCCCCGGGCCGTGGGTGGGCCTGGCTGCGTCAAAGACGGAGCGGCGGCCCTGCTCCTTTCCCGGCCCTGCTGATGCGGCGCTGACGAGGCCCTTCCGCGACCTTCCCACCCCCACCACGACCACGCTGCTCCGCCGCCGGCCGTCCCCTTCACAGCCCGCCCCCAAGCCCCAGCGCCCGACTTGCCGCTCCAGCGCCCGACTTGCCGCTCGCAAAATGCCAGGACAGAGGATTGCGAGCGGCAGGACACCGATGATGTGGCCGCCAACCGAAACGCTGCCGTCAAGCGCCTCCGTCCCCAGCTCAGAGCCTGCCCCGGCGCCCTCTGCTGCGGCCTCCATCTTCCCGACAACGACGCCCGCCCACGAAGATGGCCGGCCGACGCCAGCCCTGCCCCCACCGCGACCTCCGCAGCCGCGAGGTAAGACCCTCTCAATCCCGGCCCCGCTGAAGCCTACCGGCATCGGGAGCCCAACATTCTTCTGCAGCACCATCCACGCCCTCGCCTGCCTCTCACAGCCGCTCCAAGCCGTCCCCACCCACTCTGCAGACTTTCCCTCTCGCCGTGGGGGGGGGGACTTCTAGCGCCCATTTTATTAATGGCATAAAATGGGCTTAAAATCTAGTTAAATATAATAGCTCTTAATTCTATTGGGTTACAATTGTATTCATCATTTAATTTAAAACTAGTTTCATCCTTACTACATTTTTACATATCACATTTTCCCCACCTCTACAGATTTATTCACATCTTTAATAGTTAAGTAGTATATCACAGTGTAAAAGACAGTCTATTATATATCGCATATTGAGAACCTATTTGTATTCAAGATATTACATTTGGAACATATTTTATATCTGCTTCTATTTCATTGCCATACATTTGTATATATTTTCTCACTTTATCACCTGTTAACACATATTACACACTCAATCTCTCCTCATATTTTGTAGTAGATCTGTTTCTCAAATAGGCAGTTAATTTTGCCATTACTGCATATTCAGCAAGTTTATTTTCCCATTCTTCTAGACATTCATAGGAGCAGCATTTCTGTATATAAAATATGGAGGATGATTCGCAGTATCTGAAATAAAGACATGAGAGATGGCAAAAACTTTCCTATAGAAGCACCGAGTATCGGACATGACTGAACAGGTAAAATCATCATCATTTATTTCAATGTTTTTCTGGAGAAAGGTTTTCAATTACCTTCTTCATGTATAATGTTTCTGTCAGTTGTCTTTGACCTACCTAGTCTCACGTACCTCCAGTCCACTTTTTGATTACTGGACTATTGTCATTGTCATACCACGCTCTCCCCGCTTCTCCTGTAGACTAGTGGTTTCATTTTAATTATTTTTAAAGACACTAAAATATTGATCAGTTGATATACTGCTGTAATGATGGGTCAGGCAGATTCCCTGACTACCCTATGATGACTGTGAGTTAGACAAAGGTATGGTCTATACAAAGGTATAATTAAAAGGAACATATTCAAAAAGTCATCTTTGGCTGCCAGCCTATTCATGTCCACCTGGGAGTAATCTCATTGAATTCAGAGGAAATTACTTCTGGAGTAGACAGCATTTGACAATTTTTCTTTATAGCACAGTGTTCAGTGGTGGTGGAAAGTGTTGTTCAGTCATGGCTGACTTATGGAGACCCTATTGAGTTTTCAGCGTTCTGCAGGGCCTGCAAAACGGAGCTCTTCCGCCAGGTCTATGGTTGAGGCCAGGTGGCAAGGAAGATCAGCCCCCCCCCTACAGGAGTGATAGAAGTGGCAGTAGTGAATTTCAACAGCGCCCTCTGTCGCCCTTCCCTCTAGAATGGTTTCTTCTGGGGTGGTCATTAGTAGGGGTTGCATTTTACTGCCACATCTTATCCCCTAGGGGGGTTGAGAATATTTGTACTGTTGTTTTTATGTCTGTTAAGGGGTTTTTACTGTTTTTTAATGTTGTAACTTGCCTCGAGCCTTTAATGTTGTAACTTGCCTCGAGTAATAAATTTAAATACTACTAATAAGTGCAGAGATGTTCAGAGGTGGTTTGCCATTGCTTGCCTCTGTGCCACAACCCTAGTAGTCCTTGGTGGTCTCCTGTCCGAATACTTGCCAAGACCAAACCTGCTTAGCTTCTGAGATCTGACATGTGCAAATGGCAGCCTGGAAAATTGTACTATCTGTTTTTTGGGATGAAGGTTAAGATCCTCGCTTCATAGACACCATCAGTCCATGTAAAGTTCACTTGCAGTTCATTCGTTTTGGAAAAGTTGTTTTGAATAACAGTCGTGACCACAGATTGTTGGAACTCTGTAGACATGTGAGACTTTCAGAGGTACGCAGAAGGCTGTGAACAAACCTCTCAGGATTGCATTGCCTTTTCAACTTCTCTGTCTTTGTAAATTGATTGTGTATGTAATTAGATATGGTATTCTGATTCCCTCCCCCCTCTGTACTAACTAGTTTATCTTGCATAGACATCCTACTTGTTAGGGTAAGGAGGAATACACAGATATGCACCAACACGTGGTTTGTTGGATTTGTTTTCAATAAAAGACACCCTCGCTGAAGATGCAGAAAGACAGAAGCCACTATTGTTAAACCACAATGACAAATGAGTGTTTGAGATTCTTTCCGTGGGCACTAATAGTATTTTTTTTTCTTGGCACTTTATATCTTAGTGGCGCAGAATAATGTTGCACTGTTCAGAAGCAGAGACAGTGACTTTCCTTGGCGACAGAAAGGGATACAAAAGATATTATCTGGTTTCAACTCCCTTTTAATGCCAGCTTCATTTCTCCCCTCCCCCTCCAGCAGCAATAAGCTGGGAGCCCTTCCTGAAAGAAAACGACAGTTGTCAATGATGGATTATTAGTCCACATGCTCAATATCCAGTCAGGTGGACAGAAACGTTTAAAGTGTTCCGGTCAATGTACCACCTTGGCCAAATTGTTACTATATTTTTTTCTGCTGACAATCTGAGAAATGCTAAAACAGAATTAAGCACTCCTGTTTCTAGTGGTGACTATTCAGCTCAGAAGACTGGAAGGAAATGGAAGGATGAAAGCTCTGGAACATTCCAGCTTCTGGTAGCCATGACCTAGATCAGCAGTTCCCAACCTTTTTGCGGTTGAGGACTGCCTCCGTAGGTGGGGGAGAGCCAGCAAGCCGGGCGCTGCGCATGCGCGGCAGCTGCGTGCAAACACACATGTGCAGAGTTGCCGCGGATGCATGTTTACGCCAGCAGGGGGCGCAAGCACGATTGCGTGGCAGCTCCGTGCATGAGCGCTTGCGTCCGCCAGCGTGCCGGCGGTCGCACCTGCCTCTTCCCCCCCTCGCAGCAAGAAGCTAGCCGGGCCACTTTGGTGGCTGCCTCGCTCGTGGCCTGGTGAGCTTCTCGCTGCGGGGGGGGGGGGAGAGGCAGATGTGGCCAGCAGTGGCCCGGTACCGAGGCCTTTATGGCCCGGTACTGGGCTGCAGACCAGGGGTTGACGACCCCCGACCTAGATTATGTGCTTCTGATAATAAATCATTCTTCCATGTCTCATGACAGTGTATTTTAATCCCAGATTCCAATCTGTAGATTAGTTCCCCCCACATTGTCATGCTGACAAGTAATGCATGCCCACCCACACATCTATCAAATACAAAATCAACTTGAACAGCAAGAACAAAAAAATCTTAGGTGCACCGGTACAGCATATTCCTCTTCCATTAGAGCATTCAGAATATCTGTTTTAATTCCACTCCCACACATTCTTCATAGCACACTGTAGGGCTATGCAGAAATGTTCTCGCCTGAATCCATTGGTGTCAGTGGGCCAGCATCCATAGCCTTTCACTGTTAGACTGCCATGAATGCATTGTCTGGTGAAGATAGATTTTTGCTTTTAAAGCAGACATTCTGAGTTCTTTTCCACTGTTGTCCCATTATTCTGGCACAGGCTGTTATGGACCACGTAGGTTGTTTCAGCCTTGATCTAGGGGGAGTTGTGGTGGGTGGAGGGTTGGTGCAGATAATATGGCGCTTGCGACTGCATGTATCAAACGGAGTATCGTGTCCAGATCACGGGAGCTGATGGTACCGCTTTACTCTGCTCTGGTTCAGCCTCACTTGGAGGGCTGTGTTCAATTTTGGGCACCCCAGTTGGAGGGATGTAGACAAACTGGAGCATGTCCAGAGGAGAGCAACAAAGATGGTGAGGGGTTTGGAGACCAAGCTGTATGAAGAAAGGTTGGGGGAGTTTGGGCTGTTTAGCCTGGAGAGGAGGTGACTGAGAGGGGATTTGATAACTATCTTCAAGTATTTAAAAGGGTGCCATATCGAAGATGGAGCAGAGTTGTTCTCTCCTGCCCCGGAGGGACAGACCAGAAGAAATGGGATGAGATTAATTTAAAAGAAATTCAGTCTCAACATCAGGAAGAAGTTCCTGACAGAGCGGTTTCTCAGTGGAACAGGCTTCCTCAGGAGGTGGTGGGTTCTCCATCTTTGGAAATTTTTAAACAGAGGCTGGATAGCCATCTGACAGAGAGGCTGATTCTGTGAAGACTTAAGGGGGTGGCAGGTTAGCGTGGATGAGTGATAGGGTTGTGAGTGTCCTGCACAGTGCAGGGGGTTGGACTAGATTAGTGATCCCCAACCTGTGGGCTGCGGACCACATGTGGTCCTTCGACTAATTGGAGGTGGACACCGAAGGACGCCTTCTCCCTCCCCCCTGGCCCTTTACAACACACTTCGGGTGTCATTGTCTCCCATCACTCCCAGATATCCCACTATTTCCCACTATCTCGTTGCAGAAAAACAAGCTCAGGGTTCCCATTGATTTGTCACTGTCATGAGTTAAAATTTCCATGAAAATAAAATGTCCCTTATGTTCATTGTTGTGGCGTGTCTGTATCTTATTTTGAAGGGATGTTGAAACATTACCATAGCGATCAGAGAGCGTTAGGGCAGTGGTTGAGAGTAGAGGAGTAAACTACCACCCCCCACCGGGCCTCAGTAAAAGGCGTTGAGTGGTCCCTGGTGAGTGGTCCCCGGCGTTGAGTGGTCCCCAGTGATAAAAAGGTTGAGGACCACTGGGCTAGATGACTCACGAGGTCCCTTCCAACTCTATGATTCTATGATTCTATGTCTAATAGCCATACCATCTGAGGAAATCTGGGAGCTAAAGCCAGCTAGCTCACCATGAATGGTGGATCTGCTGCCAGATTCCCCCCTTCCTGAACCACAGACTTGCTTTGTCTTCTGCTGAGCATGGGCACTAGGCAAGGAAGAGAACATTCCTCCCTGAGATCTCCTGGGAAGCTTTCCTGGGATCATTTCACTGGGCATGTCTAGGGCCATGGTGCTGTGTGGCTGTGGCCTGAGCCAACCCTGCATGAACTGAATGCGAGGTTTCAGTGCAGTGAGGGGAGCAGGAGAGCAGGTTTGGGATCCTTACCCTTGCTTACCTGTCACAGTGAGGTTGCGCCCTTGGGTTGAGCCTCCAACAGTGGGGTGCCTGTTAGAGTCCTGAAAATGGGAGCGGTCAGCCCCAGAGTACGGACTTTGCTCTCCTCCGTGTTCGTGCCAACTGCCTTCCCTGTGCTTTTACCACTCCCTAAGGGTTGGAACCTCTTGTGGCGCAGAGTGGTAAGGCAGCAGACATGCAGTCTGAAAGCTCTGCCCATGAGGCTGGGAGTTCAATCCCAGCAGCCGGCTCAAGGTTGACTCAGCCTTCCATCCTTCTGAGGTTGGTAAAATGAGTACCCAGCTTGTTGGGGGGTAAAAGGTAATGTCTGGGGAAGGCACTGGCAAACCACCCCGTATTGAGTCTGCCATGAAAACACTAGAGGCCTTTAACATTGGAAGAAGATCAACCACCAGTGGGAAAGCGAATGCAAACCATCTCCTTGGTCCGCCTTCATGTTTCAGATGATATTCTTGTTTCTCTCCAGTATTCCCTGGTTTAATGTTATCCAGAGAATTTGGGGCTCCATAAAACAAACAAAGAGCCATTGCGGCTCGGTGTTGACCCAGGGTGGTGGTGAACATGACCCACAGTAAGCCAAGCAGCAGGACAATTCGTCATGTTGTCTTTAACTTTAAATGGCTCAAAGTGAGACTGACTGGCGTCCTCCCATGCTGAGAGCCAGTTTTGCATTTTGCATTATTCATTTGAAAAAAAGTTTCACTCTTATCTGTTTTGGCTGGAATAAAAAATCATCTTTTGCCAGTTGGGAGAGTGGTCTTTTTTCTTTTCTTTTTTCAGTCGGGCCCAACCAACTGCTGTCTTTAAAATCCAAAAGGTCGAACCTCATCCTGCAGTGTCCTCCTAGTGCTTTCAGGATTTTGCGCTGCAAAACATCCGCCTGCTCCAGCCGCACGATGCTAATTTGTCTCAAATGCCCTGCAGCCCTTTGACCTATCAAGGGGTCCCTTTCGGAGGACTACTGAAACCTCTGAGTAAACAGCGGAGTCATCCCAAACGGCTGCCCTCTGACAACTGCCTTTTTGACACCGGCAGCTGAATTACCATGAAGCCTTGTCGTGGGATCCGCAGGACTTGCGCTTCGTATGCGGGAGACAGTTGGCGGCGGAAATTAAATGGCATTTTGTTAATTAGCGAGGCGCCACCCCGAATTAACTTATTCTGCAGGCAGAAGCTGAATATTTCATTTCCACGAGAAGGGATGCTGGCGGTAGCCGTTGCTGGGAAACAGGACTGTTCTGAAACATCCCTGGTTTGAAATAGAAAGCGCTCAGCATCATGAGAGGGCCTCCTGCTTGCTCGAGAAAGAGCCGTTTCCCCTCCTACAAAAAGAATCATTCAGGGATGCAGCGCGGGTCAGCGTATGTCTGTGACTCGTAGGGGAACAATAGCTCATGCAGAACAGCCTGTGGAGAAGGAAGGAGCCTGTTCCCAGAAACGGTTGGGAAGAATCCGCTTGGATGAGGAGGGAACATAAAAGGAGCTTTTGGTGCCGACAGTCAGTATTGCTCACGCTGCACGGGGAGGAGGAGGAGGAGAAGTCAATTGGGAAGGAACCGGCAGGGTCTGCAAAGGCAGCCACGCAGCAGGGGCGGGTAAGCTGTGGTGCTCGAGCTGGCCGGCTCAGCACAGGAACAAGTGTGGCTCTTGAAAAAAATCATGCTGAAATCTTGACGCGGAGGTATATTTGGAGTCTGTGAAGAAAGCAACTAGCCAAGGTTTTTTTTAGAGGACTGAAGTGCTTCTTAGACCCATTATGCATGACAGCAGCCACACTGGGCTGCTGCTGGGTGTTGCACTAGGGCAACATGTCCCAGTTCTTCCCATGTACTCACAGGGGAGGGAACCCCACGGAGTATGTGGGCTGCTACAGCATAGCATGCACATGCAAAAGGCTGGGGCTGGAAAGCCCAGCATGCTGCCTGGAGAATTGCTCTCACCACCCGGCGGGGAGCGGCATGCCACTCTCCCACCAAGGTGGAGGTTCAGGTCTCCCCAGCCAGCTCCATGGCTCTGCAGAGCTGACAGGCATGTGGTGTCCCTGCAGGGAAACTGCAGGTCCGGAAAAAGGGCCGGGACGAAATTCCACATTTCCTTGCCGCGGTCTTCTGGGATGCTGTGCTGGGCCAGGGCTGAGATGGCGGCAGCGTCATACACAATCGGGGCTGCCCTGCTGCCGCCATCCCGGATTTCCTGCCCCATGCATAATCGGTCTTAGAGATGTTTTGTAAAAAGGGAAATGATAGAGGCGGACAGTTAGCAGTAATCCACACGTGAATCATACACAGCATTATGCTAGCGCATGCGAATGTTGTCCCCAGAATTAGGGACCCGCTCGTTGGCATCTGTTGTAGGGTAGGTTCCACACCAGGCCAGACTATAATATAAAGATACCATTTTAATGGTTGCAACCAATGTCAGCCAATTAACGGAAGATGATGCCAGGGTGATATCCAGATTCAGCGAGAAGGACTGCTTCTGAAGCAGGATTTTATACACTGGGAATGTCACACCCCAAATTAGGTCATTAACTAATCATAGAATCGTAGAGTTGGAAGGGGCCATACAGGCCATCTAGTCCAACCCCGTGCTCAACGCAGGATCAGCCCAAAGCATCCTAAAGCATCCAAGAAAAGTGTGTATCCAACCTTTGCTTGAAGACGGCCAGTGAGGGGGAGCTCACCACCTTCTTAGGCAGCCTATTCCACTGCTAAACTACTCTGACTGTGAAATTTTTCCCCCTGATATCTAGCCTATATCGTTGTACTTGAATAAACCCATTACTGCGTGTCCTCTCCTCTGCAGCCAGCAGAAACAGCATCCTGCCCTCCTCCAAGTGACAACCTTTCAAATACTTAAAGAGGGCTATCATGTCCCCTCTCAACCTCCTTTTCTCCAGGCTGAACATTCCCAAGTCCCTCAACCTATCTTCATAGGGCTTGGTCCCTTGGCCCCAGATCATCTTCGTCGCTCTCCTCTGTACCCTTTCAATTTTATCGATGTCCTTCTTGAAGTGAGGCCTCCAGAACTGCACACAGTACTCCAGGTGTGGTCTGACCAGTGCCGTATACAATGGGACTATGACATCTTGTGATTTTGATGTGATGCCCCTGTTGATACAGCCCAAAATGGAATCAGCCACTCCTGTACGTTTACTGATCAGCACTGTCCAGTCAGCTTAAGGTAGATCTTGTTTCAGAACATTTTCATATTTCGTTCCGGCCCTACCAGGGGAGAGAAATCAGAAATGGGTGTGATTTTTAGCATTTAAATTAGGTGGGGTGAGAAAGGGAGCCAGACCTGGCATTATGTCCATATCTTGCCTCGTGACTCTTGTCTCAGGCACGTGCTGCTACTTTCCCTTACTCTGCGCAATGCTCCATTTAGGTGCCAAAGCACCTGCAGACATCTTACTCTGCACAAAGGTCAACCTGAAACAACCTCTATTTCTCTAATGGCAGGACGCTTGACAGAGGGAGATCAAAATGGTCATTCCATCCAAAACAATTGTACATGCTGCTGCTGTGTGGGTTTGTTAGAGATGGTGAGGGGAGTATCTGTGGGCCATTTCCTAACAAAGGACAAGCAACATCTAGTGTCTGGCTGTAGTAGAAAATCAGTAATGCGACTCTGTATATTTTTGCTACGCAGATGTGCATTCTTATACTGCTTCTGTGTGGATCGCGTGCTCTGAATGTTCACTGTAAAAGGTTGCTTGCCCCTGCCTTAGAACCTGGTCATGAAAATTGAGAGCTTTATCCGAGAGACTCTCTGGAGGTGCAGACAGGGGAAGACAGAATGTTAGGCAGCAAGCAAGGTCAATCAGTGAAAGAAGAAAGAAACCCTTGATGCACATGAGGCTTTTTAAGGAGCAGGAAGATTGTAGTACCCTCCATCCAATGGAATTGCAGTGCAAGCCCGACCCATCCAACCGTCCCCACCATCACTGAAAGCAAAGAACTGAGTAAGGCAAAATCCAGATGGGGAATGCAGACAGATCTTCAGTCTGTACTCCAGGTTTTTTCAACCAGGGCTTTATGAAACCCTGGGGTTTCTTGACAGGCCCTGGAAGGGTTTCCTGAATGGCTGGGAGTTCATTAATTTTTGGAATATATGATTAAAATTTGTTAAATATTTATTGGGTAATGTGACCATATATGGGCATGTCAACCACCCACCCCTCTCCCAAAATGGCCAGTGATGGGCCTGGAGGGGACCTGGGTAGGTGTGTCCACAGCTATGCTTTCCAGCTATATTCTGCACAATTGTGCCACTTCTGGGGCTTCTCAAAGCCTGAAGAACAATTCAGGGGTTTCTCAACACTAGCAAAGTTGAGAAAGGCTGCTGTATTCCAAAAGAATCATAGAATCATAGAGTTGGAAGGGGCCACACAGGCCATCTAGTCCAATCCCCTGCTCAAGAAGTTCTAGAAGCCTGATTAGCCACCGCTAATCAAAATCTAGACAGCATCCTAAAAAGCAGAGACATCACCCTGCCAACAAAAGTGCGTTTAGTCAAGGTTATGGTATTCCCAGTTGCAATGTAAGGCTGTGAAAGTTGGACCATAAGGAAGGCCGAGCATCAAAGAATTGAGGCTTTTGAACTCTGGTGCTGGAGAAGACTCTTGAGAGTCCCTTGGACTGCAAGGTGAACAAACCGGTCAGTCCTAGAGGAGATCAGCCCGGACTGCTCCTTAGAAGGCCAGATCCTGAAGATGAAACTCAAATACTTTGGCCACCCCATGAGAAGGAAGGACTCCCTGGAGAAGAGCCTAATGCTGGGAGCGATCGAGGGCAAAAGAAGAAGGGGACGACAGAGATTGAGGTGGCTGGATGGAGTCACTGAAGCAGTAGGTGCAAACTTAAATGGTAGAGAACAGGAAGGCCTAGAGGATCATTGTCCATGGGGTCGCGATGGGTCGGACACAACTTCGCACCTAACATTAACAACAATCAAAATTAGGGCTCAAAATTCTAGAACATGAGATGCAAGAATCATACAGCCAGAGGCAACGATATCAAAATGAAAGACCCCCTTCAGCGGTGCTCCTTTTGCACTTAGAATCAAATGTACAGTGGTTGGTTTACACACTGCAAGGGTGTCCTTTCCCCCTACCCAAGCTCTTACATTATCCGTCATGCCATAAAATATAAGGCTATCAAACAATAGGTTCCATGCAGTCTCCCCACTCCCTGAGGCAGCTAGACATATATACTTCTTTGACTGGAGGAAAGGTTGCTTGTTTAATTTCATCAGCTTCTTAAAGCATTCAGCAGGGGGGCCAGCTAAACAGCAAGTCTTTCCAATTGAAATGACTCACAAACTAGAGCAAATTGAATGTTTGCCTCCGGCAGATAACCTCTTATTTCTCAGGCCTCTCAGATTTTATGTGCAAAGGAAAATTGGGAGGGGTTGGTAGCATTTTTGAGTGGGACGATCCACCAGAATATTTTCCTAATGTAGTGGTTAGGAGTGCGGCCATCTAATCAGGTGAGCCAGGTTTGATTCTGCACTGCCCCACATGCAGCCAGCTGGGTAGCCTTGGGCTCGCCATACCACTGATAAAGCTGTTCTGACCGAGCAATAATATCAGGGCTCTCTCAGCCTCACCTCCCTCACAGGGTGTCTGTTGTGGGGAGAAGAAAGGGAAGCCGCTTTAACCGTTTACACACTGGAGGTTTCATGCCAGGCTGCAGGCTTGAGTGTTATATGTGGCAGGTGGCCCCACCTCTTCCTGCACCCACATGGGGGAGCATTTGGCCCGGTGCACCTCATCTGCCCCCAATTTGTGCTCCAGCACAGGAGCTGAGGCAGTAAATTTCCCAGGGTGTTGGGTAGAGAAAAGCGACATATAAGAATCAACTCTTCTTCTTGTTCTTGTTCTTGTTCTTGTTCTTCTTGTTCTTCTTCTTGTTCTTCTTCTTGTTCTTCTTCTTGTTCTTCTTCTTCTTCTTCTTCTGCACTGTCACATTCAACTGGGATTTTGCTTTAAAAAAATTCATCTTGCCCACAAAGACAGAGACCACCACAAACAATCAGAACAAAACAAAACCATCTAATAACTTGCATCCAGTAGAGAGATTGGATACCACCTTATCGTTCTTCCAACACTGGGCAATAAGTAACCTAGCTGCAACTAAAAGAAAGTTAATATTTTTGGGGGTTTTGCATTGGGAATTTTCATTGACAAGCAAGTTCAGCAGGGCTAAGTCAACAGTAACTGTGATTTGTTCCCAGGTTTGTTTATTTGTTCCCTGCAAAGAAGTGGGCGATATAGAACTCCAAATAAAATAAATAAATAAATAATTTTTACCACTCTTGTAATTATTGCTTTCCAAAACTGTGCTCTAAACTAAAACGTATGCATAAACATCTCTAATTTACCACAGCCCCTCCAGCAATTCGTATTCTCTGTTTTCATTATGCGGGCTATTATTTTACCTACTGGTTTGTTTACAGGCAATTGTACATTTACTATGCAAATTAGAGTTGTGCAAAAAAAAAAAAAAGAAAACTGGTATTTTTCAGATTCAAGTGGGCTGAAGCAGCAGAACTAAGTTCATGATGAGTGGCACCTTTAAGACCAACCACGTTTTAGTCAAGGTATGAGCTTTCAGGGGCGGCAGGCTACAGTGGATGAGCGATAGGGATGTGAGTGTCCTGCATAGTGCAGGGGGTTGGACTAGATGGCCCATGAGGTCCCTTCCAACTCTGTTATTCTATGATTCTATTTTTCTATATTGTATTTGAGGAAGTGTCCGCGCACCCAAAAGCTCATGTCTTCAATGGTTGGTCTTTAAGGTGCCACTGGATTCTAAATTTGTTTTGGTGTGGTATTTGGATGTGGTAAATATTCGGGAATCCTGGATTTTTATTTTTATTTTTTTGCTCCATTATATAGGGTATAGTGGAGAATTGATCTAGGAATATCTGGGGCTTGGAGGAGGTATTTTTTAAGTTTGAGATACCAAATTTGTGGAATAGTTGCTAGTGCCACTCTTCAAAACGACCACAACTTTCAAAAAGATTGGACTAGGGAGTTCAACTCAATAGGTTCCCAAAGAAGGTGCCCCATTCTTCATTGGTTTTAATAACGGGGGAAATATGTTTAAAGGGATCTTGGTTCCTTTAAATGCCTTTTCCAAGCTGTAAGTGAACGCCAAAGTTATTTAAAGGTCTCAATCTAAACACCTTCTCCAAGTGGTAGGTTCACCTGGAAGGCATTTAAAGGGACCACAATCCCCTCAACTCTCCAGTAACCCCCACCCCAAAAAAAATCCTGAATATTTGTGGGATTTTTTGAGTTTGGCCATTCTGGATAACTAAAATTCAGCCCCCATCTATATCTGGCTGGGAGAATAGCTGAAAAAATACTGGTAAAATATTTTGTCTTCATAAGCTCAGATTTAGCCAAATGTACACCCTTAATGCAAGCACTCTGAATTATATTCAGCCTGAGCCTTCGGGGAGGGCGGTATATAAATCTAAATAAATAAAATAAATAAATAAATAAATAAAATAAATATTTGATCAGGCAAAATAGAGATGAAGTAGTGTGTAAGTCCTATCTGGACCAAACTGTCAGACTTGCAGGAGGGAATCCTGCCCTCCTCTCTTATCAAGCCCAACATGCCCCCTGGCCTTTCTGGCAGAATCCCGGCCCAGTGCAGCTTCCAGGCTGCGTGGGCACCACCAGTGGGCCCAGTCTGTAACCCTGGATTGCCTGGCAGCCGCCGCCAGGCCTGGTGTATCCCCTGTGTTCTCCCTGGTCTGTGCCACCCCTGGGCCCAGCGTGGCATCTTGGGCTGTGTGGCTATTGCCACCCAGCACAGAGGCCTGGGCTGCACCACTATGACTAGACCCAACGTGGCTCTGGGGCTCCTCCAACTGCTGGAGGTAGGTGTGTTCTCTGCACTTGCGCTGAGAACATTAGTTGGTTCAGGGCAATTTAATCCCCTGATATATTTTTCCTAAGGTTTCAGATTTTTCTGCCAAAAAATCTTTAGCATCCATGTGGCCCTAATCCGCAGATTTAGATATCCACACATGGGATCACAAGTTGCTAAGAGTAAATAGATGCTTGGAACACTTTCTAATGTAACAAGGGTAGAAGAAAAAGCATGCTGTGGAAAAGCCACATCACCCTGCTACCTGTTGCCCATGTGCCAAGAGACCTTGTAGCCTAATTTTCAACACATCTATGCTAAAGGAAGACTTACGGATCATTATTTTACAATGAGTGTATTTAGAACTGTTGCCCTGGCTCTTACAAGTGTTAAAAATAATTTATTTACCACCTATGGCTTCCAAAGTCCTGATATTTCACTCATAATTTCCTTTGATTTGCTTCACTGTGCTTGTGGTTTAATTACAGACCTAATGAAAATCTTTTCACCTCTCTCCTCACACCACGCCGCGCTCTCCTCCCTCAGCACAGATGCCGTCACACACAACACACCGCATGTTGTTTACGTACACTGCTGGTGCATTCATGGAGTAACAATTGATTGGGAGACGATCGATATCACAGCAATCGTCCAGGGCCTACGAACCATTGATTCACCCTCCACTGGCATTCACACAGCAGGTTACCTTTTTAGCCTTCCATTTCCAACTAAGCCAGGTGCCAAGAAAATGGAATCTGTTTCTTTCATGTCTTTTTTTCCCCCCTACTAAAAAAACATCCCTGGTTCCTTAAGAAAAGAAGGCAGCTGACGTTTATTAAGAGCGGCAATAGTCTGGCCTCATGATTTTATGACCGGCAGTGGCCAAAATCCAATAGTCCAGGTGAAGAATAATTCTGAAGTTAGCTGTGACCTGTTCATCCTTCTCTCCCAATCCAGCTAGCTCACTAGCCCTGTAATGAGAAGGTGTTTCCATGGCTATCCAAGCGTATATCCAGTGTGTTTACATACACACCATCAGCATCAAGGGGATTATAGTTCAGTTGCAAAGACAAGAACTCAGAAACTGGGAAATAGCTGTTTAAGGCTGACTTTCCCCTGTTCGCCTTTATACACATCTTCTGTTTATTAGACTCACAGCAGGCTGAATGGCTAGTCCAGTTAAAAGGGATTTCTATGCATACTTCCTGAACAAACTAGATGCAAGATGGTTGTTGGATCCATGGGTCAAGGACACACGGACACTGGAATCCTTGCAGCTCTTTACTGGTGACAGCTCTTGATACAAGGTAGCACTAAGACTTCACTCAAAATCCCCCCAATGAATCCGACATTATATACAGTTAGAGAACAATGGATCCACCCATGACTGTGGATGATTGGGTACGAGATGGTTTAAACTGATTGGATCCATGGAAGTCTAGCTAGCCTATTTTCCTAATCATCAATATCTCGTTAAAGAAGGTGTTTTTTCCCTAATCATTTTTTAAAAAAACTTGCTCACTTTTAACAAAGTAAATCATAGAATCACAGGGTTGGAAGAGACCTCCAGGGTCTCCACCCCCCTCCACAATGCAGGAACTCACAACTACCTGCCCACCCACAGTGACCCCAATTTCATGCCCAAGTGATCCCCCCAGCAAAAATCTCCAGAATCCAGCCTGG